>NC_089229.1:25221544-25534661 GCF_963924675.1 Phocoena phocoena
TCCTATATATTGCAGGATGTTTAGTAGCATCCTTGGCCTCTACCCATTAGATGCCAGTAGCATCCCTCCTCCCCCTGAGTCTTGACAATCAAAAATGTCCCTAGACATTGCCAAATGTCCCCAGGAGGCAAAGTTGCCCCTAGTTGAGAACCACTGATTTAAAGAGGAAAAATTTTCATTGTAAATTGTGTCATTTTAACTGTGAAGAAATAACTTTGGAAAAATGCATTATGGGCATTCATTAATATCAGACACAGAACTATTTGTAACTTGACTATGTATCAGATCAGTCATGCTTTCAGTAGTAAACAAATAGAGCATTTAATTGCCACAAGAGTGATAACATAATCACTCTGATTGGCATTGCTTCAGAATAGCTAAGACTAATCAGCAATAGTCTAGATTTGAAATGACAGCTTTACATGCATGACTGAACATGCATGAGTGAAATTGTTGAAGTGTAAGGTTAAGAAGTCTATTTTAGTTTTTTATCATAATTACTGCCTATTTTATAGAGTGACATCAACTGGCTTACAGGAAAATAGCCATTCTGTGTTATTCTCAAACACAAAGAATATCCTTTGTTAAAAAATTATTTTATTTGATCTTGTTAGCCAATATATAGTAGAGTTACAGTGAACAAGACAATACAGACAAATATTTGAGTGATATATTAATATATCCCAAGAACTGTGAAATCTCCCAAAGCCAAATATGATTCTATATCCTTTTCTATCCAATGTCTAAAATGATGGACTTTGAGTAGCACTTTAACTTTTTTTTTGTTTTGTTTTTTGCGGTACGCAGGCCTCTCACTGCTGTGGCCTCTCCCGTTGCGGAGCACAGGCTCCGGACGCGGAAGCTCAACGGCCACGGCTTATGGGCCCAGCCGCTCCGCAGCATGTGGGATTTTCCTGGACTGGGGCACGAACCCGTGTCCTCGAACCCGTGTCCTCTAAATCGGCAGGCAGACTCTCAACCACTGCGCCACCAGGGAAGCCCTAGCACTTTAACTTCTAAGGCCCTGAAAAACATGTCCATGTGTTGGCTGTTATTCAAGGAGCTGTAGAAATGAAGCACCTAATGTTATTCACAGTGTCCCAAATAGCTGATATTTAACCCCAGGTGTGAGAACCAGTTAAGATTTAAAAAGTCAGATTTATTCCATACCAAGTTAGTTCTATTATTTACTTCTAGCAATTATCAGGTTATATTATTTATAGCTGCTGCAATTCTGAAAACAAAAAAATTTTTAATATTACCCTTGGTCCCATTGATATTTCGTGAAGTCCCTTGACTTCTGTAGGCCTTAGTTTTGCATTAGTCAAATTAAGGGATTGAAATAGATCATCTTAAGGACTTTTCCACCTTTAATATACTATTATTCTCTGATAGTTTAAATTAATAGCTGGAATGAACTGAAGAGTAAAATAAAGAATATCCCTTGAGTTGTAACTATGGCTTCAATTACAGGAGATTAACCCTTCATCCTCCCAAAGAAAGAATAGCTTTTCAGTAAGTGTCTCATAGCTTAAATCTTTCAGTTTTCCATGTATGTTGAGAATGTTAGGCAGTAAAATATAATTCTTTTAAAGCCATACACTGTAAAGTGAGATTTTGCAGTGATGCTGTTAACATCTGTATCTTGATTCTCAACGTATAATAGAGCAATCAGAAATGTAATAATTTAAGAAAGGGAACTGAAACTGATTCTGTTTCTATCCAATCATAGATAACAAATTAGATTTTATTACTGACAAAATATTAAATTTGTCAGCAGAAAATATTTTTATTCATAATATAATTTACTTATCCATAATTATTTAGACAATAAAAATTTTCTTCTCCTTACAGGAACTTATTATGCTTGGAGGAAATCCTAGACTGTTCTTGGATCTGTATAATAATAATATTTAAGCCAGCAGCAGCATCATTATGACTGCCATTTATTGAGCACTTATGTGCCTACACTTTACATATATTATCTCATTTAATCCTTACAGCAATTCTGTTAAGCAGTTATTATTAGCTAGAGTTGCTAAATAATTTGCACAAAGTCCCACAAGGAATAAGCCTCAGAGCCAGGATCTTTCTCCTAACTTTGCTCCTTAGCACTTCTAATCCAAAGTGTAAGAAACTCAGGGAAAACAAACACACACAATCAATCTTAATCCTGAATTCCGCATGTACTTAATAGCCTGAGTAAGAGCGAAATTTCTATACTGCAGACTGAGTGTGAATTATTTTGACGTATGTGATCGTCCACTTAATTACCCATACACATGACCTTCTGTATAGTATCAGATTCATCTGTCAGCCTCCGAATTAGGTTTTGGTGAGTGGTCAAAATTAAGATCACTCTTATATCCGAATGTCTGCTATTCTTTATTTCATTCTCTGTCCGTAAGCAGATAGAGTGCCCACAGAAAGCTCCTGGGAGTTTAAATTAGAGGAAGACTTTCTTAGCTTCTTACAAACCTACCCTCTCTTTTGAATGGTAGTCCTTCATAGGCTTGCTTAAAGAACAGACATTTTCCCACAGCCCCCTGCTGATTCTGACTGAACAGACTCTCAACCCCCTGCTGACTGGTGACTATATTGCTTATCCTCATCTTTGCTCTTTACTGGCAGCCTTCATAATAACTTGTTTAGAAGACAAATGGCATGGCAGAATCTCAGACAACTCATTAAGGAAGAATACAGTAGATTTCTGCCAAATATCACTACCATTTTAATGTGAACTAACAGCAGTTTTTGTCATGATGGAAGAAGGAAGAGATGCTGCTGACAACTGCTGCCTTCTGTCAAAAGCAGCATAATGTCTCTTTGCACTGTTTTTAAAGAGAGATTTAATGACACATCAGCGTATCGATTATCTATAGCATTTTGCCTCAGCACATCCCTCACATCCCTCTTCATGGAATGCCTTTCTCTCCCTTCTCTGCTGACCTTTCCAGAGCCAGCCCAAATGGTACATTCAGTATGATCCCTTCCCTGTCCCCCATGGCATCACTCCTTCCTCTGGGATCTGGCAATGCTTCTTTTTTCTACCTCTGTTATAGCAATTAACATGTTGCAATATAGTCTGTATAATTCTTTGTCTGTCTTGAGTCAACCAGAAGCTTCTTGAACACAGGGACCATGGCATACTTATTCATCTTTGCATCCCTGGCACCCAGAACAATGCACAGAGAAGGTGCTGGGTTACTGATTGTTAAATAACTTGCCTACCATAGGATGAGTCTTTTCTCATTGTGGTCCAGACCTACTTAGAGTATGGTGATTGCGATCATGGAAACCACTGACAAGTCCCAGCTCTGCTAATTCTTTGACATGTAGCCTCTTCATTCTATAAAATGGGGGTTGTAATGGTACCTACCTCGTGGAAGTATGGTTCTGCAAGTGTTTTCAGTTTTCTTCATAGTTATAGATCTATTCGGGTTTTCTACTATTCTTGAGTCAATTAATGTAATTTATATTTTCCTGAGAATCATTCATATCTTGTTTTTATTTACTTTCATAACGTAATAAGTAGTCTGTTGATTTCACCTATGCATTTGGTCATATCCCATTCCTAATTTGTATATATATGTGCTCACCTGTCTTTTCCTCTTTCTAGAGAGAAATATGTCAAAATGTTAATATTTGGCTCTCTCTGGGTGATATTATAGGTTGTTTTTATATTTTTCTGTTTTTTCCAAATATTCAGAAATCCGTATATATGTTACTTACATATTTGCAAAAAATACTTAAAGAAAAAAACTCTTTCAATTCCTGTATTTCCAAATAAGAAAACTGAGACCAGGAATATCACTTAAGTGGAACATGGTCTTAGATTGCTGCTGGCTCAGCTACTTTTTCCTGAGCCATGAGATAAGAGTCATGAAACCACCATGGTTTCTCTAGTTCTCATCTGATATAAAGAAGATGAGCCACGAAACCATCTCACTTCCTCTTGTTCTCATCTTATATAAATGTGAAGTTTGTTAGAGGTGGGTAAAATATCACGAAGAATTATCGCTGGGGCCTGACTCACCTTGTGTGGTGGACTGAATTTTCTGGTGATTCAGCACATCGTTATCATAGAAGATCATCACTGTAGTGATAAAGGACAACTTAGTTAATATGTGAGGATAATACATGTGGCAATGAGCGAAACATCTGAATGTGTAATTGCAAGGTGGATGCTATTTATTTAATGTTTTTGAATTTCCTGTGATTCTATAGTAAGAGTTTTAAAGGAAAACTGGTTTTTAAAAAACTGTCTGGGAGAAGGCCCCATTTGGTTTCCCAACTCACAGCGAACTAGAAAGAAGAGATATGCATCCCAATCTGATTCGACAAATATTTTTGGATTATCTAGTTTGAATCTCTTACTAGACCTCCAATAGAAATGTCTTAATTACCTTGTTAGGGACATAACTACTTTCAAAGAGGCTTTCTACAATTAGATTTTAAATATTAGTTAACTAGGCTACTACACTGTAAATCACTCAAGGAGAGGCGAGTCATCTTAACTCCCCTTTTAACTCAAAGTGATTGGCCTGGTGCTGGGCACATAGTAAATACAATAATAATTGTGTCCTTTTCTCCTAGGATGTATATAAGCGTTATGAGAGCAAAATCTTTTCCTTATTTCATTGTTTTAAGGTCATTACCAAACCTTAGACCTCTGTGTGACACAATGGAGGTATGTAACAGACTTTTTTAAACTAATAGTGATAATAGTGGATAATATGTATCAAATGTGCCAAACATTGTGCTGGTCCCTTCAGTGAATTATTACATTGAATCCTCATGATAACTCTGTGAGTTACTGTTAACATCTTCATTTGACTGAGGTTTAGAGAGATTAGGTACCTTATTCAAGGTCACATAACTTGGAAATAGTTTGGGCAGAATTTGACACAGGTTCATCTGATTCCAGAGTTTTTGCTACTTTGATCACCAAACTCAAGAAATTAGTTAAAAGAGTGAATGAACTTTCATTCACAGAAATTTGTATTTATTTCATCACTTTTCTTAAAAAAGAAAAGGATTTCTGATTTTACGAACACCTTCCTATGGGCAGGAACAACTGCAAGTGCCTGTGAGATTTATTTTACTATACTTCAAAGACATACCTTTGTTTTATGTACCAGTTATGTTTCAGTTATAATTATAGGTATCATTTATGTATCAATATAGGTGTCAATTATAATTGTAGACCCTACTGAGGGTTGGTAATATCCCAATTTTAGAGATGTTGAAAGATGTGCCTTAGAACAGGTAATTTGTGTGATGCGTACATACATGTGTTTATTGCAACGTGAAGTTTTTTCTGTAAGTTCTGAGGCAATACAGTGTAGTAGTCAAGCATGAAGACTTTGAAGCCAGTCAGCTTCTTATTTGCTTGCAGGCCTGGGAAAGTTATTTAATTTCTCTGATTTTAGATACTTCATCGATAAAATAGGGATAATAATATTTCCCCTGGATCATTCAAAGCACACTTCCTTAGACCTAGCTAAGCATTTTTAGTTTGATTTCTAAAGCCTTTTGCAAAAGATGGATCTGGTTCTTTGCTTAAAATATCTATCAGCTCTCAGAAGAACTGCACCCATTATTTCTGCCTGTATTTTATTTTCAAATACTATCTTTTAGTTCAAAGACTTGTCATTGTCTTCAGGAGGTCTCCAGTTCTATGATGCCCTAAAAACAGCTGTCCTATCAGGTTATTGACACTAACTGAGCTCGTGGTAAATGCATGATTTTGGGACTTCCCTGGCGGTCCAGTGGATAAGGTTCTGCGTTCCCAATGCAGGGGGCCCGGGTTCGATCCCTGGTCAGGGAACTAGATCCTGCATACGTGCCACAAATAAGAGTCCGCATGCCGCAACCAAAAAAAAAATCCCACATGCCCCGCAATGAAGATCCTGCGTGTCGCAACTAAAACCCGGCACAGCCAAAATAAAATAAAATTAATTAATTTTAAAAAAGAATGTGATGTTAACGAGACACGTATCCATGCATTCACTTCCCACTGTAAACCAGTTAATTTTGCATAAAGAAAACTTCCAATCCATAATTACAGCCTACACTTCTCATTCCAGCCATCCAGGCAGGTTCTTGTTCCATATCTCTTTGCAACTGAAAGATATATAGTCATTCATATTTTCTTGATCTCTTGCTCTCTCCTCCTCTGTCTCACCAGTTAGTTTTTGTACAAATAAACCTCTTAGCTCTATTCAAGTAGCAACTGAATAGAATTTATTTTTGTCAGATGAGGCCCTCATGGGTCCAGTGGATCTACTTGGAATGTGCCAGGCTATTTGTTAACTAAGGTGAGCTATAATGAAATTTTGGAGGCAAAAACATGATGTCTTTTGCTGTAAGACTAGGAAATGTTTTCTGAATTTAAGTTTAGGAACTCTAAGATGTGGGGTTTTTGTTTGATTCTGTTGTATGCAATCCTGATGGCTAAGAAAGAATAAAGATGTTGACACATGTTAACTTTGGACAGAGGATGTAAGAATGACTATTTTCTTTTCGTTTCTTCCACATTTAAAACACTTCCTCTAGGATAAGAAGCCTAAATGTCTGCTCCTCTTTGAAAAGGTCAGACACTACTTCCCTAAAACATTATTTGATCATTATAAAACAGTGGTCCTCAACCCTGGCTGCTCATCAGGTCATCTGAAAATATTTATTTTAATGACATGCCTGAGACCAAACATAGGGATTCAAATTTAATTGTTCTGAGGTGGGACCTGGGCATTGTTATTGTTTAAAAGTGCCTCTAGGTGATTCAAAATTACAGGCAGGTGTGACAGTCACTGAGGTAATGTGTTGCTTTATCTAAACATCTCCCCAATCTTTTAGTAGCTCCTTGGGAAAGGAACTGTTTGTAATACTTCATTTTATTCCTTATAGAACATTTGGTTAATATTTGTAGTTTGATTGAAGATAAAAAGGAAGAAGGAAAAGATATGATCTGTTATCTGAACTTTATAATACAATGATGTAATTGTGATCAATCAGAGACTCAGTTGATTTCTGAGTATTTATCTTAGTGCCACACACTTATTTTATTAACAGGCTTAAGCTAAATTTCAATGCCTATTCCCGCTATAGGAACTAGAAATTTTACATCCATGAACTGAATAATAATAGAACATGTCCCAGGACCCTTGTCAACCAGGTGATTGGCCATATGCCAAGGGAATCTGCTGCCCTCTAGAGGGTATTCTGCTGTGACAGATGAAAACAGAATTTCCCTATGTATATTCCAAAGAATGGGAAAAGTTATGAAAAAAGAAAACAAAAAGGTTTCATGGTCAAATCATTTGGAAGATACTATACTATCTCTGTATGGGGAAATAACAATGCAAACTAACAAAATAAAGACTGAGAAGTTCTATAATAAAGAAATTTGTTTCCCACACTAATTGGATTATTTTTTCCCCTACCTAACTCCTGTTGATATTTGGGGAACTAATATTTACACAAACAATATTTTGTATTAATAATCTACAAATAAAAGTTGGGATTTGGAGAAAGTAAAGGAGAAAACTTAATGAAAGATTTCTTAAATAAGCTATAAAAAGGGAACAATTGATAAAGTAGATGCAATAAAATGAAAAGATCCCACATCCATGCAGTGATGTTTTGACTGGAGGGATACAATCTGATGTGGCAGTGTGATGTGCCATGCTATAATATTCATGTTTCTCTTTATTCTTAGTTTTTATCCTAATGAAACATTTGAGATGTTTGTACTGTTGCAAAACAAATGGAATTGTGACTTTTGCTTTATAATATATGAAGTTGACTTCATACACTGTCAAATGTACCAGGAATAACATTCAACCAAAAAGGTATGAACAGCAAGAGGCTAGGCGTAATGAGGTTCCACCCAGAAGTTCAGTTAGTACAGAGGTGGACCCCATGCATGCAACTACAACTGTGCTTTCCTCAGGCTAGAATGATAGCAAGTTTAGTAGAAATAAAATACTTTTAGTCAAGAGACTTGGGTTTCAATCTTTTGTGTCACTAATTTTGTGATCCTTGCCAGTTATATGCAACTCTCTTCGTGTATAAAAGGAAGACATACAGAGCTGTTGTAAGTGTTCAGTGAGATACTGTATGTGAAAATGCTTCATACAGCCTCTGATATAGTAGGTGCTCAACAAATATAAGTTCAATGTAAAGATGATTGGTGAGCACAGAGATAACGCCAAATTAAAGAGTCAAGGGGTCAATATAGGAGGAAGATGAAACTGGAGGTAAAAACAAAAGTGACCTACTGTCCCATTCCAGTTTGCCAAGAACTGTCCCAGTTTTTGCACTTAAAGTCCTGTTTTGGGAAAACCCTTCAGTCCTGGGCAAACTGGCATGGTTGGTCACCCTAACTCAGAATCCAGAATAGGAGTGCAAACGGCAAGGGTATGGACTGCAAGAAAAGAAACAGTGGTGAGAACACAGACACAGTCTGGGAACATTAGGAAGAATGGTGCTGAGATTGACCAATATTTCTCAGGCAGATGGCAAATCAGGCTCAGCATGTGAGTAGGGAAAAGCCCACAGGTGGAATGTGTCAGTAGATACACTTGACTCAATTGAGGGAAACTCAAGGTCCTATTCAAGTAGCGCCATACAAGAGAAATTTAACACAACTAATTTCTACAGTGAACAATAAAGAAGAGATAGTCTCTTCGATGAATAATGCTGGAACAATTATTATCTATAAGAAAAAAGAAAACAAATTCGCAACCTCACACAATACACAAAAGTTAGCAACATGGAAGCCTAAATATGTAAATCAAAACTTTAAACATTCGAGAAGAAAATAAAGGAGAAAAGCTTGCGAAAGGATTTCTTAAGCTATAAAAAGGGAAAGATAAAGTTGATTACATTAAAAAGAAAGGATCCTATGAACATAGTGAAAAGCCGAACCATAAACTGGGGAACAATATTTGCAGTGCATTAAACCTACAAAGTACTCATATCAAGAGTATGTAAAGAACCCCAAGAATTCGGTAAGGAAAGTGCTAGCAATCCAATAGACACATGTGAGGTATAGGCAATTCACAGTAGAAACTTGGGTGGTAAAAACATATTTTTTAAGAAGCTCAGTTTTACTACTAATCAGGGAGATGCAAATTGAATATAAAAGTATATACCTGAGGGCTTCCCTGGTGGCGCAGTGGTTGAGAGTCCGCCTGCCGATGCAGGGGACACGGGTTCGTGCCCCGGTCCGGGAGGATCCCACATGCCGTGGAGCGGCTGGGCCCGTGAGCCATGGCCACTGAGCCTGCGCGTCCGGAGCCTGTGCTCCACAATGGGAGAGGCCACAACAGTGAGAGGCCCGCGTACTGCAAAAAAAAAAAAAAATATATATATATATATATATATATCTATATATATGTAAGCACTACTTCCTTGGCATTCAGACTACAGAAACTCTCAAACGTGTGCACAAGGGTGTTGTGAGTGAAGATGAGTGTTCACTGTAGCATGGTTTAAAAGAGCAAGACACTGGAAACAACCCAAATGTCCATCAATTGTAACATAAATTGTGCTATAATTTAGTCAATGGATTACTGCCACACAGCAGTTAAAATAAATGACTAGAGCTAATGATCCATATGAATAAATCTGAAAAGCATAATATTGAAACAGAAAGAGCAAGCTGCAAGGACTTATACAGTATGGTGTTATTTATATCAAGCATAAAAAGTGCAATATTATAAATTTTACAGGTACATAAATATGTAATAAAAAATATTTAAAAAGTCACAGAAATCGTAAACCAGATAGTGGTTACTTCTGAGGAGAAAAAGATGAAAATGAACCAGGAGAGAGTTCACAGGGCATCAAATGTGTTTATTATGTCTTACTTTTAAGCTATCTGAAGCAAATACAGCAAAATGCCAAAACTGGGTGATAGATCCATGAGTGTTATTTTATTCTCTATGCAATACTTCTCTCTGTGCTTTGAGATTTTTTTTATGAAAGTAAAAACAAGGTTATCGACATTTAAATTCAGATTATTTCAAAATTACTCTAAAATGTAAAAAAGAATGAAAACAAACTATGCTTTTAAGTGTTGGTCAAGCCAAGTTTAACATTATTTCCAAAGAATAAGTTAAAGCTACAGTGTCTTTATACATATTTCACTGCCACTTAACCAACACTAGATGTCACTTTACTTCATTCATTTAGTTTAATGTGAGCGCTTTTAGCTGAAATTAGATGAACTTGAGTATGTCTTATACATTTTTTTCCTCCAGTTGATATAAAGAACAAGGAAAACTGAGAGTGTCTTCTGCTATATATCCATCCTGGAAGGTGAGGGATATGTCTGCTTTGGTTCATCGTTTTTATCCTCAACATCTGCACATAATACATTTGCAAAAATATTGTTAACTGAATAAAGGATATGAGACTTAAACAGAAGAAATGTTTAATATTACCAAAATCTATAACATTACATTTAGAACAGTTTTTCTTGCAAATGGTAGCTAGGTATTTGAAGGGTTTTCCAGGGAAAGTTTGTGGTCAGCGGGGATGGGACATCATTTCAAATCTTTCTCTTTTTTTTTAGCCATGTCCTGAGGCTTGCAGGATCATAGTTCCCTGACCAGGGATTGAACCTGGGCCCTGGCAGTGAAAGCGCCGAGCCCTAACCACTGGACCATCAGGGAATTCTCATTTCAGATCTTTTAATATGAAGTTGTATTGCATTTTTGTTTTGTTTTTTTGTTGTTGTTTGGTTTTTTAAAATTAATTTTTATTGGAGTATAATGGCTTTACAATGTTGTGTTACTTTCTGCTGTACAGCAAAGTGAATCAGTTATACATATACATATATCCCTCTTTTTTAGATTTCCTTCCCATTTAGGTCACCACAGAGCACTGAGAAGAGTTCCCTGTGCTATACAGTAGGTTCTCATTAGTTATCTATTTATACATAGTAATGATTATATGTCAATCCCAATCTTGTATTGCATTTTATTGGAGCACTGGATCTTCCATGAACAAAGACTCCCTAAATCAATAATTGTTACCTTTTTAGGGGGATAATGACCTTTGATAATCATGAAAAACATGGAGGGGCTTCCCTGGTGGCGCAGTGGTTGGGAGTCCGCCTGCCGCTGCAGGGGACACGGGTTCGTGCCCTGGTCCGGGAAGATCCCGCATGCCATGGAGCGGCTGGGCCCGTGGGCCATGGCCACTGAGCCTGCGCGTCCGGAGCCTGTGCTCCGCAACGGGAGAGGCCACAACAGTGAGAGGCCCGTGTACCGCAAACAAAACAAAACAAAACAAAAAAGGCACTCTCTGAAAAATTTCATATAAACACATAAAAATTTTTCATGCAGTTTCTGCAGATTTGAAGACCTCGGCTCATTAAAGCTCATGCAGGGGCCCCAGACTGAGATCCCCTGCTTGAGATAGGCAAAAGCACTTGCCTAGGTGCTCTTCCCGAGCCTCTTAAACGCTGCTTTCACTCTGGCAATAACCAGAATGTGCGTCTGAGGCCTGCACACATGATGGGGGCTTAACGATTTGATCGTGTGAATGAAAGGCATAGAAACAAACCCCGTAAATTCAGGTATTAACCAATCATGGGCAATATCTACTTTGGAAATATCTGGCTTATAGATACAAATCAAAGTATTTACATATATATATGTTTTTTCCTATCAAAATATTTAAGAAAAGAAAAAAATGTAATAATATATTTATTTGCTAAGATATTTATTGAAAGATTATTCTTCCCTGCGGAGCAAACTAAATCCCAGGAATTGCTCCACAAATTAAAAATATTTCCTGTGCCCCCTTGTCCAACTCTTTTCATTTTATGCATTCTAAATGGAATGAACTATTTTAATTTTTTATTATTAATTTTCTTGCATAATAAATAGTTCAAAAGTAATCTTTAGCACCAAACTAGGTGATAGTAGTTGATTTTATGAATTCAAGTTAATGAAATTTCACTATATAGTGTAAAGATACTCAAATAAGTCTGAAACCTCTTTATCTTCTTTGTTTCAAATTCTTCCCTTATTCAAAAGGCCTCTCCTCTTTCTAGAAACTCTCAGTTCTGTTAGTCATTCTCAATCTACCAATAGCAGGTGTTGAAAGACAAACAGGATTCTTCTTTAACATGACAATTCTTTTTATTTAAACAACTTAGGCCATAGTTAACAGTAGATATATTGGGCCAGTTTTTTTAAATTGTAGTTTTACTCAATAGATTATGTTAATGCTGTGAGAATTGCACCAGACTTTATTTTTCTCCTATTATGCAACCCTACTACATGTGTAAGGCCATGGTAAAATAAACTAAGAGTATTTTAGAGTCCTGATTTGGTGCAATGACTCTGTATAGAACTATCCAGTTATAGCACCCATTGTGAAATTACATGTAGAAAATGGAACCTGCTATAAGAGAACAGAATCTGTCTTGGGTTCTCATTATTTGTCCACCAAAAACTTTCACAATCCTAATAGATAGAAAAGAACATATGGCCTTTATCAGAGGTATAAAAGGCTGCATTGCAGCTGTTTTATTTGGGCAATTAAAAATTAAGAGCTCTGTTTCCTTAAAGCAAAGACCTGTATTCTGATCCTTATTTATAATTGACAATGCCCCTAGGATGTTTTCTTAAAGAAAATGATCAATATAAACTTTTTAACTCTATGGAGAAAAACATATTTTCACAGCTAAATATTTAATCATTTACCCAATAAAATCTCTAAATTTTCAGTTATTGATTTAACTATTTCTCTCTGGCCTTAGAATTTAGAAACATTTGATCTTCATAAAAACTATTAGCATAAGTGCTTAATTGAAAGACCAACATTTTCCTTGGAGGAAATCATCTATATGAGCCATGGCTTAATCAATAGACTCGTATTTCCAGTTCTATAGCCAAAATCTTGGAATAACATTTGATAATTCTGTCAATTTCTGGTTCTGTGATAAAATATTTTGCTTTTATATGATAATACCATGTGCTAAATTTAAGTGTTTACCATCATTATTGACACTTTAAAAATTATTAGCATGTTTTAAGGTTTAGAATTTCTCAGTTTGGGGAGTTCAGTGAGGACTGTTGGGAGATAGCATCAGACCCAGGCGTTCCTAAAAGCTGGCTCCACCTCCTTCCTCATGCTGCTCCTTGGAAAAATAGACTTTCTTTCTGTTTCAAGTTATGTCTCCTTTTCCTTGCATTGTAAGTGTATCTCAAGGTCTTACAGTCTTTTCTCCTTCTTATTAACATAATAGAAGTAATTGGGGGCAGATGGGAATCCAATAAAGTATAATTTTGGCCAAACAGAAAATATGCTACACTCCTGATTAAATCCCACCTGTATCCCTCACCCCCAAAGAATGTTAAACGTCACAAGAGCAGAAACCTGGTCTGTGTTATTTCCCACAGAATCCCCAGTGCCTGAAAGAATGCCCGGCACATCGAGAGGACTGTCAGTATTGACTGAATGAATGAGTGAGCGAATCCAGTGTTCAGGATTGTGTGACTCTGGCTTTGGGAGAAGAAGCCTGTCTCAGTTCTCACAGTCTCCACTCGCCAAGTACCATCATGATTTTTAAAGATTACCAAGAAGAATTCTTAATTTTAAACATTCTTTAAATTCACAGAGAAAGGGCTTCCCTGGTGGCGCAGTGGTTGGGAGTCCGCCTGCCGCTGCAGGGGACACGGGTTCGTGTCCCGGTCCGGGAAGATCCCACATGCCGCAGAGCGGCTGGGCCTGTGAACCATGGCCGCTGAACCTGCGTGTCCGGAGCCTGTGCTCTGCAACGGGAGAGGCCACAACAGTGAGAGGCCCGCGTTCTGCAAAAAAACAAAAACAAAAACAAAAAACACCCATTCACAGAGAAAGTTCTACCTCTGAAGTGATCATGATAAAATGGTCTTTTTATATTTTCTGGTATCCTGAGTCACTAGGTTGTTTAAAGACTTTCACAAGTTAATAAATCAACTACATTTATTTTTGCATACAGAATCACTAGATTTTGTCAAATTAGATTCATTTTATATATTTTAAGAGAACTTTTTTAAAATCATAGACACCATTGGTTTTGGTATCAAACAAATACTAGGTAACGTTTGTGACCACTTTAACTCACATGTATGGAAGGTCCCCGGTTTATGATGGCTGGACCTACGATTTTTTGACATTACAACAGTGCAAAAGCGATTCACATACAGTAGAAACTGTACTTTGAATTTTGATCTTTTCCTGGGCTAGTGACATGTGGTACAATTTCTCATGATGCTGAGCAGTGGCAGTGAGCTGCAGTTCCCAGTCAGCCACACAATAATGCGGGTAAACAACTGACACACAACCATCCTGTTTTTCACTTTCAGCAAGTATTCAGTAAAGTACATGAAATATTCAACACTTAATTATAAAATAGGCTTTGTGTTAGATGATTTTGCCTAACTATAGGCTAATGGAAGTGTTCTGAGCACTTTTTTTCTGTGTGGTACGCGGGCCTCTCACTGTTGTGACCTCTCCCGTTGCGGAGCACAGGCTCAGAGGCCATGGCTCACGGGCCCAGCCACTCCACGGCATGTGGGATCTTCCTGGACCGGGGCACGGACCCACATCATCGGCAGGCGGACTCTCAACCACTGCGCCACCAGGGAAGTCCTGAGCACGTTTAATGTAGGCTGGGCTATACTATGATGTTCAGTAGGTTCAATGCATTTTCAACTTATGATACCTTCAATTTACAATGGGTTTATAAGACTACAATCCCATCGTAAGTCAAGGAAGATCTGCACTCAAATCCTTAGAGTTCCACAGTGTTCTTTGCTTGAAATCTGAATTTTTATGAGGCGAATCTATATCACAAATAATGCTGAAATATAAGAAAAATTTTAGAAGCTTCTCAATCTCATGTCTAATCATTTGAGCTGGCCAACAGTGGAAGGGTCATCTACCCTGGAAAAGGGTAAACACCTGGCTAGAGTGTGGACTCTGCAGCCAGACCATCTGTATGAGGATCCTGGATCAAGCCACTTACCAGCAACGTGACCTGAGGCAAATCACCTATCTTCTCCTTGCCTCACTTCCTCATCTGTAAAGCAGGGATGATGAACATACCTTGGTCATAGGGCTGTTATGAGACCACTTTAGTTAATGTCTGTGAACTCTTCAGAGCAGTACCTGGAGCATAATTAGTGTTTTGCTAAACAAACAAGAAACGTGTAACAGTAGATGTTAAATGGCTATCATTCAGAGATGTTATAAAAGAGATTTTTGCACGTTCAGAAAGATGACATCTAAGCTCCCTTCTAGGCTAAATTCTATTATTCTACTCACCTCTGTGTACCCTGCTCCTATGACATGCCTACCCAGTGTATCCCAAACATTCCTTATTCACTTTAAACCTTCACTCCTGCCTTTGGAGAATGTCTTCCCTGCCCTTCTTTAGCTTATCCAAATCTTAGCTGCCCTTCTTCTTCTTCTTCTTCTTCTTCTTCTCCTTCTCCTTCTTCTCCATCTCCTTCTCCTTCTTCTCCATCTCCTTCTCCTTCCCCTTCCTCTTCCTCCTCTTCCCCTTCTCCCTTCTTCCTTCACCCTTCTCCTTCCTCTTCTTGGCATACCAGTCTCTGGTGTGTTTTATTGCTTTATATCATTCTCTGTTTGTTTTACGTGCAATTATTGTATTCTTAATCAGATGTAAGCCTCTTGAGAACAGTCTTACGCTTCACTTATGTTTCCCAGCACATAAATAAATATGCATTAAATGAATAAATGGTAGGGGGAAAGCAAATCAGAAATCAATTCTTTAGTGATAATTAAATGCAATTAAAGTGGATTATATATCCAGTGTTTATATTATATATTATATATATATATAATATATATCCAATAAGCAGTTCTTATTCCTAAAGAAATGTTGGTTCATAACTCCTCCTTCACTTTTTTGTGGTCTGATCTACTGTTGGTGAAACATTTGTAGATTAGCTGGTTTCCCTTCATTCCTTCTCTTCTGAAATGTGTGGTAAAGTAAAAATGCCTAGAGCAATAATTTGTGGATAAAAAAACAGCTGCACATGAAAAATAATTGATGTGGTTTTAAAATTACCCTGAGATGGAAATTAAAATGCCTTTTCAACCTATGCTCTAAAAAGAGTGCTGAAACTAATTCCTTGTTAATCATGAAATGGAAGCAGAGGAAGACACAAGTTTTTGAATACTCAATTGATTTTGGATAAGTAGAGGTTTTAAATTTTGTAATTATATTTTAAAATCTTCGGTTCTATGAAAGGACATATCTGTAGTTAAAGAAAGTCTTATCTATACCGTTAGTAATGTGAGTAAATTGTTTTCCATAATTATAAATATGAAAGCTGATCACTCTGACATCTTTATAAGTTAATTTTCTTTTAATTTTTTTTGTAGTTTTAATTCTTTTTCCTATTATGCCTCTGATATTTTCTGAGGAGTGAACCAAATGGCAAATATTCTTTATTCATCTTTTTTCCAAGGGGAGATTATCAGTGTGTGCTCCCTTCATGCCACCTATACCTGGTATGCAGGTATGTGAATGATGCCAGACATTGGGACAAGACTGGAGAATTCACAAAATAATATTCTATTAACATGACACAGACAACACTAGACTGACTTTTTAAACTCTAGATCTACATAGACCTATCCTTTCTAAACTCATAAAAATACTTTTTCTCTATTCACTTTCTCCTTCATCCAAAATTCTTAGCTCTAGAAGATATGCCTGTTAAGAGAATTCTAATTTCCTGGTTTTCTTTTTATAGAGAATGCCTGAGAAATATTTCAAAACAATACTTTCCTTTAGAAAGAAATTAAGCAGGAAATAGAAAAGGTTTTCATCATTATTATTTAAATTGCTGTATCTCTTAGCTAATTCACACAGGGAGCCTAAAAATTAAGCAGCATTAAAGTGGGATGCGGGGCTTCCCTGGTGGCGCAGTGGTTAAGAATCCACCTGCTAATGCAGGGGACACGGGTTTCAGCCCTGGTGCGGGAAGATCCCACATGCCGCGGAGCAACTAAGCCTGTGCACCACAACTACTGGAGCCCGAGCTCTGCAACAAGAGAAGGGACCGCAATGAGAAGACCACACACCGCAAGGAAGAGTAGCCCTCACTCTCCGCAACTAGAGAAAGCCTGCACGCAGCAACAAAAACACAACGCAGCCAAAAATAAATAAATTTATTTATTTTTTAAAAAATGTGATGTCACTGGCATATTTCTCTTCTTGATTTGAGCCTGTTGTTAATTTCAATACTCATAAACAGTACTTAAGCATAAAATTTTAAAATATGTACAAAAAAGTACATGTATTTTGCTTAATTTTTTTTTTTTTTTTAAATTTTATTTATTTATTGGCTGTGTTGGGTCTTCATTTCTGTGCGTGGGCTTTCTCTAGTTGCGGCGAGCGGGGGCCACTCTTCATCGCGGTGCACGGGCCTCTCACTGTCGCGGCCTCTCTTGTTGCAGAGTACAAGCTCCAGACGTGCAGGCTCAGTAGTTGTGGCTCACAGACCTAGTTGCTCCGTGGCATGTGGGATCTTCCCAGACCAGGGCTTGAACCCGTGTCCACTGCACTGGCAGGCAGACTCTCAACCACTGCGCCACCAGGGAAGCCCTATTTTGCTTAATTTTTGAGCTCTAAGACTTACGACGTTTAGCAGAGTCTGTACAAAATATAAAATATTCTAAGTACTTATCACATTCACTATATCTTAACAGTTTGCTTTGTTAGTAAGGGAAATTGTTATAAAATTATATGAACAAGTTTAATCTCAAATAAACAACCTAACCTTACACTTAAAGCAATTAGAGAAAGAAGAATTAAAAAAACCCCAAGTTAGCAGAAGGAAAGAGATCATAAAGATCAGATCATAAATAAATGGAAAAGAAATAAAGGAAACAATAACAAAGATCAATAAAACTAAAAGCTGGTTCTTTGAGAAGATAAACGAAATTTATAAACCATCAGCCAGACTCATCAAGAAAAAAAGGGAGAAGACTCAAATCAATAGAATTAGAAATGAAAAAGGAGAAGTAACAACTGACAATGAAGAAATACAAAGGATCATGAGAGATTACTACAAGCACCTATATGCCAATAAAATGGACAACCTGGAAGAAATGGACAAATTCTTAGAAAAGCACAACCTTCCGAGATGGAACCAGGAAGAAATAGAAAATATGAACAGGCCAATCAGAAGCACTGAAATTGAAACTGTGATTAAAAATCTTCCAACAAACAAAAGCCCAGGACCAGATGGCTTCACAGGTGAATTCTATCAAACATTTAGAGGAGAACTAATACCAATTCTTCTCAAACTCTTCCAAAATAGAGCAGAGGGAGGAACACTCCCCAACTCATTCTATGAGGCCACCAACACCCCGATACCAAAACCAGACAAAGATGTCACAAAGAAAGAAAACTATAGGCCAATATCACTGATGAACATAGATGCAGAAATCCTCAACAAAATACTAGCAAACAGAATCCAACAGCACATCAAGTGGGGTTTATCCCAGGAAGGAAAGGATTCTTCAATATATGCAAATCAATCAATGTGATAAATAATATTAACAAATTGAAGGATAAAAACCATATAATCATCTGAATAGATGCAGAAAAAGCTTTTGACAAAATTCAACACCCATTTATGATAAAAACCCTGCAGAAAGTAGGCATAGAGGAAACTTATCTCAACATAATAAAGGCCGTATATGACAAACCCAAGGCCAACATCATCCTCAATGGTGAAAAACTGAAACCATTTCCACTAAGATCAGGAACAAGACAATGATGCCCACTCTCACCGCTATTATTCAACATAGTTTTGTAAGTTTTAGCCACAGCATCAGAGAAGAAAAGGAAATAAAAGGAATCCAAATCGGAAAGGAAGAAGTAAAGTTGTCACTGTTTGCAGCTGATATGATACTATACATAAAGAATCCTAAAGATGCTACCAGAAAACTACTAGAGCTAATCAATGAATTTGGTAAAGTAGCAGGATACAAAATTAATGCACAGAAACCTCTTGCATATCTATACACTGATGATGAAAAATCTGAAAGAGAAATTAAAGAAACACTCCCATTTACCATTGCAGCAAAAAAAATAAAATACCTAGCAATAAAACTACCTGAGGAGACAAAAGATCTGTAGGCAGAAAACTATAAGACACTGATGAAAGAAATTAAGATGATACAAACAATGGAGAGATATACCATATTCTTGGACTGGAAGAATCAACATTCTGAAAATGACTCTACTACCCAAAGCTATCTACAGATTCAATGCAATCCCTATCAAACTACCACTGGCATTTTTCACAGAGCTAGAACAAAAAATTTCACAATTTATATGGAAACACAAAAGACCCCGAATAGCCAAAGCAATCTTGAGAAAGAAAAACGGAGCTGGAGGAATCAGGCTCCCTGACTTCAGACTATACTACAAAGCTACAGTAATCAAGACATTATGGTACTGGCACAAAAACAGAATATAGATCAATGGAACAGGAGAGAAAGCCCAGAGATGAACCCATGCACATATGGTCCCCTTATTTTTGATAAAGGAGGAAAGAATATACAATGGAGAGAAGACAGCCTCTTCAATAAGTGGTGCTGGGAAAATTGGACAGCTACATGTAAAAGAATGAAATTAGAATACTCCCTAACACCATACACAAAAATAAACTCAAAATGGATTAAAGACCTAAATGTAAGGCCAGACACTATAAAACTCTTAGAGGAAAACATAGGCAGAACACTCTATGACATAAATCACAGCAAGATCCTTTTTGACCCACCTCCTAGTGTAATGGAAATAAAATAAAAAATAAACAAATGGGACCTAATGAAACTTAAAAGCTTTTGCACAGCAAAGGAAACCATAAACAAGATGAAAAGACAACCCTCAGAATGGGAGAAAATATTTGCAAATGATGTAACTGACAAAGGATTAATCTCCAAAATTTACAAGCAGCTCATGCAGCTCAGTATCAAAAAAACAAACAACCTGATCCAAAAATGGCCAGAAGACCTAAATAGACTTTTCTCCAAAGAAGATATACAGATTGCCAACAAACACATGAAAGGACGCTCAACATCACTAATCATTAGAGAAATGCAAATCAAAACTACAATGAGGTATCACCTCACATCAGTCAGAATGGCCATCATCAAAAAAATCTACAAACGATAAATGCTGGAGAGGGTGTGGAGAAAAGGGAACCCTCTTGCACTGTTGGTGGGAATGTAAATTGATACAGCCACTATGGAGAACAGTATGGAGGTTCCTTAAAAAACTAAAAATAGAAACTACCATGTGACCCAGCAATCCCACTACTGGGCATATAGCCTGAGAAAACCATAATTCAAAAATAGTCATGAAAAAAAAAAAAAAAAAAGTCATGTCCACAATGTTCATTGCAGCTCTATTTACAATAGTCAGGACATGGAAGCAACCTAAGTGTCCATCGACAGATGAATGGATAAAGAAGATGTGGTACATGTATACAATGGAATATTACTCAGCCATAAAAAGAAATGAAATTGAGTTATTTGTAGTGAGGTGGATGGACCTAGAATCTGTCATACAGAGTGAAGTAAGTCAGAAAGAGGAAAACAAATACCGTATGCTAACACGTATATATGGAATCTAAAAAAAAATGGTTCTGAAGAACATAGGGGCAGGACAGGAATAAAGATGCAGACGTAGAGAATGGACTTGAGGACACGGGGAGGGGGAAGGGTAAGCTGGGACGAAGTGAGAGAGTGGCATGGACTTATATATACTACCAAATGTAAAATAGATAGCTAGTGAGAAGCAGCCGCATAGCACAGGGAGATCAGCTCAGTGCTTTGTGACCACCTAGAGGGGTGGGATAGGGAGGGTGGGAGGGAGATGCAAGAGGGAGGAGATATGGGGATATATGTATATGTATAGCTGATTCACTTTGTTATAAAGCAGAAACTAACACACCATTGTAAAGCAATTATACTCCAATAAGGATGTTAAAAAAAATTATATAAACAAGTTTAAACCTACGCATGGATTTTAGGAAAAGTAACAGGCTGAGACAGTAAAAGGCAACTACTCCGAATTAAGTATCTGAGGATTAAAATAGAATTAAAACAATAATTACAATATACTAAAATTAGACAGATAGAAAGCTTGAATTTCAACCACATATTAAATAAATTTTAGGCATTTAGAGTAGGGGAATTTGAATGTTTTCCTATGGACATTTTGCTGATAAATTTTTAAAAATCAATTGACAAAATACATTTTTCAACTATATGGAAAAAGTATAAAAGAAATAATAACTCATGTAAGTGCAGACTATGTGCAAGGCATATTCCTAGAACTTTACTTGTAATGACTCATTTAATCCTCATAACAAGTCTATGACATAGATACTATTACTATCCTAATTTACAGATGAGGAAACTGAGGTATACATAGCGTAGATAATTTGCCCAAAGTCACTCTGCTAATGAGTGGAAGATCTGGGATTCTTCTAGAGTTAGAATGCCAGAGTCTGGTCTCTAAGCATCTCACTATTCTGCCTTTGCAACATGATCAATAATCTTTTAATTCATTTTTGTTAAAGCAATATGAATTCCTGGTTAAACTAGTAAGTTAAGGTATGTTGTATTACAACATGGAATATCCAAATAAGTTCTATAGGATTTTAAGAAATATGAGTACATGCTAGAAATCATATTCTTGGGCTACAGGAACTGAAAATATGTAGTGATATTGTAATTTTTTTTATTGTAATTTTTTTGTAGAAAAAACAATCCACTGCCCCTGATAGGAAAAAAATAAATAATAGTTAACTCTTATTAAATGCTTCCTATGTGCCAAGCATTATTCTCAGTGCTTTAAGTCACTTATTCAATCCTATGGAAACCTACAAAATACATGTTATTATTACTCCCATGTTATGAATGAGGTTAAGTGGGCAGTAAAATGCTCACTGTCCCCTCCCACCTCTATTCTTTATTCCTGGAGATTTCTGGATCTTTGGTGTTCTCTTGTTTTATATTGTTAGGTAATTAGAAATGTTTAGGTGGCTTTTTCTGGTGAGGAAGGTTGGAATTGTTGATTGAGTTGAAGGATAATGCTGCTTAATGACAGAATAGGGAAAAAACCCATGAGAACTTTAAGGCATTTTGCTTTCTACCTGCCATGTAACTACTGCATAATCTAGTTTAGCAGAATGGTAATAGCCACAGGCTCTGGAGTCCAATTTTTCAAATCCTGGCTCTGTCTCTTCTTAGGTGATCTTGGGCAAGTTACTTAACTTCCAAAGATAGTGCTCTTGAGTGGATTACAGGGAAACATCCCTGCCTCATAGGGTAGGGATGGAAGAGGTCAAGGGGAATAGAAGTCAACATGTGAAAGGGAATGAAAGGAAGGAGGTTATAAATTATCTAGAAATGTCTCCTCCCATCATCATTCAACATTTTCCATTACCTATTTGATGTTTCCTATTTATTTAATGATGAAATCTGTTCAATTTCTGTTAGCGTCTTCTTAGTCATATGAGAACTTTCTAGAATGAATGTGCTTGTATGAGAACTGACCTACCAGGCCCACCCATGCTGCTTACAGTGAGATCACTTTTTTGCAGCTTGTTCTCAGTCTGTTTGCCATCTTTCCTGATGTGTCACCAATGCTGGCTGAACCACACCTATAAAAACAACTCAGAAACAGATTTTCTTTAGCCACATGTGACATTTGTGAGTTGGGATATTTTATTTTATTTTATTAATTTATTAATTTTTGGCTGCATTGGCCTTTGTTGCTGGGCGTGGGCTTTCTCTAGTTGTGGCGAGCAGGGGCTGCTCTTTGTTGCGGTGCCCTGGCTTCTCATTATGGTGGCTTCTCTTGTTGTAGAGCACGGGCTCTAGGCGCACAGGCTTTAGTAGTTGTGGTATGCAGGCTCAGTAGTTGTGGCTTGAGGGCTCTAAAGCACAGTCTCGGTAGTTGTGGTGCGTGCTCTGCAGCATGTGGGATCTTCCCGGACTAGGGCTTGAACCTGTGTCCCCTGGATTGGCAGGCAGATTCTTAACCACTGCACCACCAGGGAAGTCCCAGAATATTTTAAATTAGGTCACATAGGTATCTAATTGATCATCCTTCTTCCATTTTCAACAAGTATTTATTGAGAACTTATTCTGTGCCTGGCACTGGTGATATAAGGATGAAGTAATACAGTTGATGTCTCTAGCCACCTCATATTAGTGACAAGCCTAATATACCTTACACATTGCCAGGGCAGACTGTTTTTATTTTTTTCATTTAAGTTGCTTTCGAACTCTTGACTATTCATAACTTTCTCGTATAACCTGTGGTCTCTATTTTAGCCTTCTGCTTAGCTTCTATGGTAGCATCATTATTTGCAAATGTGTCCAAGCATCCAAACTTTATCCTTTTCTATCAAGGTCATGATTGATCTACACTCCTCTTTTGGCTCCATCCAGTGCTTTTTTTCTGATAGCGCAAGCTGGTTGCATGCGCTTACTTTGCACCCAGTACATGTTATTCCCTTTGTGGTATTACCCCCTGTGAGGTCTAAAACTGTGCTATCCAATACTGAATGAATGAGCGAGTGAAATATATATATAACTTAAAACTGCGGATGTACAGCTATAAAGATGAATTGGCTATAATCTTTGCCCTTTTTAGTCTATAACTAAAGACCTGCCTTTCTAAAGAGAACTTTATGGGTTCAGTCAGATAAAATTAACTTTGACATTGCTTGGGCATGAGATGATAGTTCAAACAGTTGAGAATCTGGTATCATTGTATGTTTGGCATACATCATTAACACTGACATTTCTTAGTGAGAAAGTAGCAGCTATGCTATATATAATCCTCTCTCTTTCTCTGTCTCTCAAGAACATTTTATGGCAGAAACTAAGCCACAATGCAGTTTAAATTTGGAACTAAGCCAAAGTCTACAAATAACAAATGCTGGAGAGGGTGTGGAGAAAAGGGAACCCTCCTACACTGTTGGTGGGAATGTAAGTCGGTGCAGCCACTATGGAAAACAGTGTGGATGTTCCCCAGAAAACTAAAAATAGAATTACCATATGATCTAGCAATCCCACTCCTAGGCACAGACCTGAAAAAAACTATAATTCAAAAAGATACATGCACCCCATGTTCATATCAGCACTATTCACAATAGCCACAACATGGGAACAACCTAAATGTCCATCGACAGATAAATGGATAAAGAAGATGTGGTACGTATATACAATGGAATACTACTCAGTCATGAAAAAGAACAAAATAATGCCATTTGCAGCAACATGGATGCAACTAGAGATTATCATACTAAGTGAAGTAAGTCAGAAAGAGAAAGACAAATACCATATAATATCACTTATATGTGGAATCTAAAATATGGCACAAATGAACCTACCTACAAAAAAGGAACAGACTCACAGACACAGAGAACAGATGTGTGGTTGCCAAGGGGGCTGGGGGTTGGGGGAGGGAAAGACTGGGAGTTTGGGATTAGCAGATGTAAACTATTATATATAGGATGGATAAACAACAAGGTCCTACTGTATAGCACAGGGAACTATATTCAATATCCTGTGATCAACCATAATGGATAAGAATATGAAAATAAGTATCTATATGTGCATGACTGAGTCACTTTGCTGTACAGCAGAGATTGGCACAGCATTGTAAGTCAACTATAACTTCAATAAAAAAAAGGGAACTAAGCCAAACAACTACGATTCATTATTATCATTACCACCTTACCATTATCTAATCACAAATATTATTATTACTACTAGTGAGATTTGTAATTTATTAGTTTTATGTTGACTCTTCCCCCAAGCAATTCACCCAACTTTCCTTGTGTTTTTTTGTGTGTGTGTGTGCGGTACGCGGGCCTCTCACTGTTGTGGCCTCTCCCGTTGCGGAGCACAGGCTCCAGACGCGCAGGCTCAGCGGCCATGGCTCACGGGCCCAGCCGCTCCGCGGCATGTGGGATCTTCGCGGACCGGGGCACGAACCCGTGTCCCCTGCATCGGCAGGCAGACTCTCAACCACTGCGCCACCAGGGAAGTCTCGACTTTCCATTTTTTTACCTCATCCTAATTGTGTGTTTATATAAACGGAAGTGACAATTTACTTAATTACATAATACTAAAGTTAAAGAACGCTGAATCAATACTGATTTGGGGTGGAAGAAGAGGCTACCCTACTAAAACTGTATTATAGTAACCCATCTCCTAGACATACTATTTTTCTGCTTGCAGCCAAAGAATCTTTCTGAAACACATTTAGGGTTATTTTTGGAGCCAGACATTTGCAGATTATCACTACTTGCTTGAGAGAGAACCCACAGTCCTAATTAGACAGAAAAATGAAACACACAGGCAAGGCCACTACATCAGCCTTGCAGGTTGTGCACTGAAAATTTCAGGAAACGCCATTCACAGAGACAATGATGTGAATGGTGCCTCTGATGTTGTGCAACAAAGCAAGCTGCACATTTGGAAGTACTGGAAATATTGTAGGAAGATATAAAGAATGCTTCATTAATGTGCTAGGCAGACCCATGGTCATCTCATTGCCATTGAAAGTACTTTCATTTTTTAATTAAGCTTTTCCTGGAAGCCATGAATATTAAGAGGTAATTTGAATGTAAAGAGAAAGATAATTTCTCAATAGGGTATTGATTTCACAATCAATATTCAATTTCAAAAAAATACACCATTGGAAATGAGAAAAGTGATTTTAAAACATGGACTTAGAAAGTGTATAAAGAGCAATTCACCTAGTAGAAAAAGAAGGTAAGGGTATGGGAAATGACTAAGGTAGGGTATGACTCTAGCAATAGGGCAGATTAGACAACTTGATTTCTCTCTGTACAAAACACCTAGTGCTGGGTTAAAAAAAATCTTTTAAACACATTGCTTACCTCACAAAATAATAAGGGAAATCACCAGTCTTCCAGTATTGTGACTATTCAAAATGTACTAAGTGTTCTAGCCAGCGTAGTTAGCAAAGAAAAACAAAAGTTTTAAGGATTGGAAGTAAACCATGTGTATACACATACGATATGATTGTTTATACAGAAAAATCCAAAAAGTAAAAATATCAGAACTATGAATTTAGTAAGGTTGCTAGATATAAGATCAATACACAAAAAATCAGTTATGTACCAATATACCAACAACGATTTTTAAAATATTATTTTTAAAAAGGTATTTATAAAAATAACCAAAAATAGTGTCTAGGAATGTCTGATTAAAGATTGACAAGATTTTTATGAAGAAAAGTATAAAACTCTATTGAAATGCCTTAAAGAGGATTAAATACATGGAGAGTTATACCATACCCATAAAAATGTAAATTCAATTTCCTAAAAACATAAATACTCCTAAAATTAACTTTTAATGTAATACAATTCCAATTCAACCCAACTCAACAGATGTGAGTAGTGGAATAGAATCGAGTTGCTGGTATTTGAAGTGAATCTGGAATTCTCTGGGGAGCCTAATATAATTAACGGTACCTCTGATAGAAAAAAAAATCCCTGTAAAGTTTGTTATCAGAAAGATGAATGCTCAGATATATGTATACTGCAAAGAGAAAAGCTGTCTTATATACCAAGAACTGGATCGTAATGTCAACATTAGGAAATTAGGAATGTGATTTCTTGGCAAAGGAAGTGCTATCTCAGTTGCAAGATGGCATTTTTCATCTATGACTCAGAAGGGAAGTCTGGAATACCAGCCCAGTGCCTAAGATACAGACTCTAGGTTTCCAGATCTAGAGAGGAGAATGTTTTAGCAAGTGTACCCTGCCACACATGAGAGCATCCAAAGCATCCAGAGGTATCTGAATGACTATACCTCACCCAAAGGCCACTTGTTAAACTATAACAGACATGCCACCTGTTCCTTCAGAGGCCAATAAGTGATCTTTGAACAGGGTTGGAGTTAAAAAGTAAACCTATGGTTCACGTTTTTGGATTGCTATAACTAAAATGCAACAACTGACTTGATATAAGTATGCGGTCAGTGTTTGCTTCTAAGATTGGCTCAGTGTTTACTTTTTTTTTTTTTTTTTTTTTTGCGGTACGCGGGCCTCTCACTCTTGTGGCCTATCCCATTGCGGAGAACAGGCTCCGGACGCGCAGGCTCAGCGGCCATAGCTCACGGGCCCAGCTGCTCCGCAGCACGTGGGATCTTCCCGGACCGGGGAACGAACCCGTGTCTCCTGCATTGGCAGGCGGACTCTCAACCACTGCGCCACCAGGGAAGCCCAGTGTTCACATTTTAAAGGAAGAACACATATATTATGAAAGAGGTTTTCCAAATAGTCTGATTGCTTTTGAAGGAGCTCTTAAAACTATAACACTATGTAATCAGTCAAACTTTCTGTACTACAGTTACCTTTACGACTCTATAACTGTGATTTTCTGGTATTTTACAGTGAAAACAGGGTCAGTTCAAAATATGAGATTATAGATGTTGTTTTTAAGAGTTATTACCTTTTAATTAAAAATTATGAATTCTCAAGGAGACAAAGATAAAATAAGCTTTTTTTTTTTTTTCAATAGGCGTGAAACCATCATTTAGAATATGGAAAAATCTCAGACTAGTGACGTGATTGGTGTTTCCTTTCAACATTTTCTTCTGTGTTTCTGGCTTACCCTCTCACCCAGCTTTTCCTCTCATACATCCTCTTCATTGTTAGAAAGAGGTAATAGGCAAAAATGAAAAACTTCATGAAAAGCATGCATGGAAATCTGTTTCCTCCATTATAAACTTTAAGTGTAATTAAGTTTTTAAATTTACTTTTCTCTTCTGTTGTTTTGTTCACTAGTTGTAAAAAGTGAGTATAGGACTTCCCTGGTGGCGCAGTGGTTAAGAATCCGCCTGCCAATGCAGGGGACATGGGTTTGAGCCCTGGTCTGCGAAGATCCCACATGCTGCAGGACAACTAAGCCCGTGTGGCACAACTACTGAGTCTGCACTCTAGAGCCCGTGAGCCACAACTACTGAGCCCATGTGCTACAAGTACTGAAGCCTGTGTGCCTAGAGCCCGTGCTCCGAAACAAGAGAAGCCACTGCAATGAGAAGCCCGCACACCGCAATGAAGAGTAGCCCCTGCTCACCGCAATTAGAGAAATCCCGTGCACAGCAATGAAGACCCAACGCAGCCAAAAATAAAAAATAAATAAATAAATAAATAAAATTTTTTAAGTGAGTATAATTTGAAAAAGGTGAAAACAGTAAGGGTATATATGACCTGAACAGATCAGTCAATTTGATCGAGTTGACATTTACAGAATACTCCATCCAACAACAGCAGACTCACAAGAAGTATACACCAAGATAGACCATATTCTGGGCCGTAAGACACACGTTAATAAACTTGAAAGCATAGAAATCAAACGTGGTATGTTCTCAGACCACAATGAATTAAAGTAGAAACAAATAACAGAAAGATAACTGGAAAATTCCCAAATATCTGGAAATTAAACAGCATACCTCTAAGTAACTCATGAGCCAAAGAAGAAATCTCAAGAGAAATTTTAAGATATTTTGAATTAAAGAAAAATAAAAGTACAACTTATCAAAATTTGTGGGACACAGCAAAATCAACTTGCTTAGAGGAAAATTTATAGCATTAAATGTGTATATCAGAAAAAGCGAACTAAAAACAATAATCTAAGCTTCCACCATAGGAATCCAGTGAAAAGGGTAAAATAAAACTGAATAGCAAGCATAGAAAAAAAATGTTCAATTTTGCACATAATCCAGTAAAAGAAAAGCAAATTAAAAAAATCACTTTCACATACTGAACTAGGAAATTTGTATTTCTAAAGTATAATACCCAATGCTGGTATGGGTGAGGTGAAATAGGCACCACATTGGTGGTAGCTGTACAGATTGATGTAACCTTTTTGGAAAATAAATTTGGCAATGTGATCTTAAATGTATTTAATGTGGCCTTTAAATGTATGTATTTGACCTGGTGTTTCCATTTTAATGATTATAAACAAATAATCCCAGATTAAGAAAATATTTAATTCACATAAATAGCTATAAAAGTATTATTTATAGCAAAAAATTGAAAATAGCCCAAGTGTCCAAATAAGTGTGGCATTAAGCTGAACAAGGAATATCCAATCACTGGAATAGTTAATGGCCATGAAAATTGATATTTTGAAATAATTTCTAATAAATTAATAATAATAAGTGAAAGAGTATGGAACAAAAATTGTATGGATAGAAATACAATCAGGAAGAAATATACCAAAATGAAAACTGGTTTCTTGGTATGATGGGTTTGCTCTTTTTGCCGCTTTTCCATATTTTCCAAAGACCCATGATGGACATAGTGGCTTTGGAGAACAGTGGTTTGGATTACCGTCTCAGCTCTGCTGTGCGAGTCTCAGTTCTCATTTGTAAAGTGAGGATGATGATTGAAGGTCTCTCTCTAGTGTGACTGTGAGGACTGAAGGTGATAATGTATGTCACGCGTTTAGCACAGGGCCTGCTGTGCTTTAAGTCCCCAGTAAACACTAGCTATTGTTACCGGTTATAACAGTTTAAAAAACAATGTCCCATTGACAGTAAGCACATTAGGACAGGTTCATCCAAATTTGCATAGGGAATTTTTTTTTCTATTTACTGATCCCTTTGGATTACATGCATATTCAAGATATTTGTTTACTGATTGCAGGATATTTTGAGTCCATAGAGGGGCCATTAAATATCCTTTTGTATACAAAAAAAGTACATACTAGAAAACCACAAATGTATTTGACTCTCTTCACGTATTTAAAAGTATGCATATAGCTGACTCACTTTGTTATACAGCAGAAACTAACACAACCTTGTAAAGCAATTATACTCCAATAAAGATGTTTAAAAAATAAATAATAAATAAACAAAAGAAGCATCAAAGCAGCATGGGAAAAAGAAAAAGTACTATATACCCAGGACCACACCAGTGAGACTGAGAAAAGAATTCAAAGCTACTGTTTAGCTACATATTACTTCAATTCTGCAGGTTTTGATTTTTTTTTTTTCCAGAGTAAGAGATAGTAATCTGTACCTCTTTCTTTTCCCCTGTTGGGTCGGTAGGAAGACAGAGAATATGATAATTTCAGAGCAAACTTCCTATAGGGTCATTAGTAGACTGAGAAATCTCCTACTGCTTCAGGATTCTTTTTAATATAAATTCTAATACTGCTTTAAAAGTGTTAATATAATTCTATATGCTTTCATTACCAAAAGCAGAGTTCTGTCCATAATAGGGATATCATGTATTCTAACAATAATCAATCATTTTAAAAGAGGATTCCTTCTTTTCTGTTTGTAATAAAACCTGCCTTCATTCAAACATTCCTTTTTTTTTTTATAATTTGTTTAATTTATTTATTTTGGGCTGCGTTGGGTCTTCATTGCTGGGCGCAGGCTTTTTTTTCATTGTGGCGAGCAGGGGCTACTCTTGGTTGCGGCGTGCAGGCTTCTCCTTGCAGTGGCTTCTCTTGCTGTGGAGCACAGGCTCTAGGCACACGGGCTTCAGTAGTTGCAGTACGCAGGCTCAGTAGTTGTGGCTTACGGGCTCTAGAGAGCAGCCTCAGTAGTTGTGGCGCATGGGCTTAGTTGCTCTGCAGCATGTGGGATCTTCCCAGACCAGGGCTCGAAACCATGTCCCCAGCATTGGCAGACGGATTCTTAACCACTGCGCCACCAGGGAAGTCCACTCAAACATTCTTGAAGGAAGGAAGAAGGTGGGAAAATGATGTACTATTCCTTTATGATGAAGGAATCTTCTACAGTTATGTTAGAGAGACTAACTGCATACATGAAAAACTGCTTAGACTTCACCAGAGCAATGACTATTTTCATATTAATTTTGTATTAACTTTGGCTTTAAGGCCTTTATTCCTCAAGTTTAATAGGCACTATTTCTGTGAGTAGATAGCATTTATAAGTAGAGAAGGTTTAAAGTAGAACATTGGAGGTGCTATTTTGAATTTTGCAGGAACATAAATGAAATTATTTTTATTGTAACCTTGAGTGGCTATGGCCCTCCCATTTCTTTTACTGCTCAGTTTATAGGCTTTCGAAATGTATTAATACCCTGAAGCTGTTACCTTGAGCTCTGAGGATGGTGTTATGGTTCGACATTATTTAATGAGGTTCTCTGATGTTCCTGGTAACTGAATCTCTCTTCTACAGTGAGGTCCATTATACTGAATTTAGGGTTAAAGCAAATTATGTCACCATTTTGTCCTCTAAATTGCATTGTAATCTTGTGAGATTTGAAATAAAAACATACAGAGGGCTTCCCTGGTGGCGCAGTGGTTGAGGGTCCGCCTGCCGATGCAGGGGACGCGGGTTCGTGCCCCGGTCCGGGAGGATCCCACGTGCCGCGGAGCGGCTGGACCCGTGAGCCATGGCCGCTGAGCCTGCGCGTCCGGAGCCTGTGCTCCGCAACGGGAGAGGCCACAGCAGTGAGAGGCCCGCGTACCGCAAAAAAAAAAAAAAAAAAAAAAAAAAATACAGAAAAGTACTTGTGTTTGAAATCGCAGCCCAAGTATAGTACTAAAAAATATCCAGGGCTTCCCTGGTGGCGCAGTGGTTGAGAGTCCACCTGCCGATGCAGGGGACGTGGGTTCATGCCCCGGTCCGGGAGGAACGCACGTGCCGTGGAGAGGCTGGGCCCGTGAGCCATGGCCACTGAGCCTGCACGTCCGGAGCCTGTGCTCCACAACGGGAGAGGCCACAGCAGTGAGAGGCCCGCGTACCGCAAAAAAAACGAAAACAAAAACAAATGTGATCATAACAACTATATGGTATTGCTGAAAGTTTCGAAGCTAGAGAAACATGCATCTCTAGTGTTTTTGATACATTCCATGCCTTTTTCATATGTATGTTTCCCATAGTTCTAACTAAGGCATAAATATAATTTTGCTTCCTGTTTTCCCCCACTTAATATATAAGAAAAAAACTATAATTGAGGATAATGAAGTGATCCATGGGATGATAGAGGGGGCAACTAACCCTGTTGGAAGATGAGAGAGCAAGAGAGAAATGTGTCATAGTAGTTATTGTCTGAACTGAATTTCCGAGGACCTGCCAGAATTAGCCAGGAGAAGAGGAGGCAAAGGAAGGGAGAGAGCACGCAGAACAAGAGGCATGAAGCCCATTACCCACTCAGAGACTGCAGGAAGTTCACTCTGGGTGGAGCCAGAGACCCTGTGGCAGGAACTGGTACATCACAGCAGGTTTGGGTGCCAAGCAGCATGAATTCCATCTGTCAACGATGTGGAGCCATGAAATATGTTAATAGGTGCTTGGGCCAGATACACTAGTGAAATATTACTAACAATTTGATGACATACACAGTATGTCTACTTGACATTCAATCTCCTCTTCCTTCTAATAGAAGAAGCCTGATTTTTTAAGGGTGGCAATGTGCCCAGTTAAAATATTCACCTCTTCAGACTTCCTCAGGGTCTGGAAAGGCCACATAACCCAGTTCAGGAAATTAGATATAAGCAGGTGGGTGGGGCTGCTGGGGAAGCTTTTTAAGACTCAGATGGCGTACATCCTTTTTCCTTTTCTCTGTTCCATTTCTCTTGCCTAGAAGGGGGATACAAGTCCTGGAGGTGGAATAGCCATCTTGCAACCATGAGGAAGAAAGCCACGCAAGTCCTGATGACTTCCTTGAGCAGCTGCACTTGTTCTGGACTGTCTACCTCCTGACTTCCTGTCATGGGAAGAAAATCAGTCTCAATTTGGTTAAGCTAGTGAGTTGAGTCCACGCAACTGAATGCAATCCTATGTAATATAATGTTATGTCCATTTCTTAAAGATTGGCAATGAACTTAGCATACGAAAGGTGCTAAGTCCTATTTAATTTTGTTTAACCTAATATTGATATCATTTGACAACAGAACTGTTTTTCCTCAGAACACTTAGTGTATCTCACGGTGCATGAGTATTCTGCAGAAGTTTGGAAAATACTACTCATTTGTGTTGATCCAGTAGATGGATAGTTGTGACCTTCTACTAAGATAGGAAACACAGGAGGAGTAACCTGCTAGGGGAGAAAGATAGTGAGTTTAGTTTTAAATGTGTTGAATTTGAGATGTCTAAGTGGAGGTGTCCATTGACAGTGCTGAGGCCCACGAGTGACGTTAGGGAGTAAACAAGGTAGGTGGTAGTTAAATCCATGGCTCAGTGGGTTCAACGGTAATTGTTAAGGTAGAAAATATTCTATGAGTGTTTTTACCAATGAGGAAATTGGCAATCTAGTCTCACACACTTTAACTGCCTTGTTATGCCACCTCTCTTGAAAGAGGAAACGGAAAGAATACTGTGCTTAAAGTCAGACACACTGGGGGTTCAAATCCTGCATTGTCAGTTTACTTAGCTGTTTGAACTTGGCTCAGATATTTAACTTCTCTGAGCTTCAGTTTTCTCATCAAGTGGTTGACAACCTAACCATATAAAGTTGCTGTGAGAATTACGAAGTATTCAACATTGTGCCTGGTAAACTGCAGCTGCTCCATCAGTGCCAATCCCTCTTTCCCTCTAGTTAAAAAAGATTTGTTGCTTCATACTTTCATCTCCTGTGCAATGCCTTTTACACAGCTAAAACAGCACTTAAAATTAAGCCAGGGCAACAATTTCATTTCTGCCTATTAAATATCCATATATAACTTGAAGATGGAATTCTAGGGCAGGTCAAAAGGGATTGTATGTACTTGATGGATTTGTAGTTTACTATATTATGTATTTAACAAAACTTAAAGTGCTTCCAATGTGTCTTGCTCTTTTCTACCATTTCATAAATATAAACTCATTTAATATTCATAATAACCTTATTAATTAGATACTTTATTATTTCCATACAGCAAATAAGGAAATGGTTGCACCAAGAGGTTAAATAACTTGCCCACACTCACACAGCTAGCAGGTGGCAGAGACAGGCTTAAAATCTGGGGAGTCAGACCCCATTGTCCATGCTCCTAATTACTATACTGCTATATAAAAGATATAAATAAGAGAAATTACCCATATTGCTTACTGTTCTTTCATCCTCATGAGGCCTTTGGTAGCTGTTTCTTTATCTATTTCCCTACGTTTAAAAAAGTAGTTATTTGTCTCTGAGCATCTTTTCATTAATGTCAGAAACAGAAATATGTATAGAAAGTTTTAGCTAAGAGCTATTTTGAAGAGAAAATGTTTAAAATTTGTGCCAATACAGTGTTGTCCAGAGTAGTTATCTCTGTAACAACAACAGAACTGTTCTTGTTTATTTGAACTTTCTAGACTCCATATAATTAATTTGAACATGAGAGAACATGTGTGCATTTTTTTTTTTTTTTTTTTTTAAGGAAAGTACTGCTTACCTTCCTGGAAGAGCACATGTGTTTTGAAAGGCTCTTACTCCCTTCCTAGGAATGAGCAGCTGTAGCCAGGAAGCAGATGAAATAAGAAACACAGTGCCAGTGGCAGAAGGCTTAGATTAAAGCTTAAGGAAATTCCCAGGACGGTGTTTTTAAAGGGCATTTGAAGGGCATAGACCAGGTAGAAAACAAAATATAGGATTATTTCAATGGAAACAATTGTCTCCTAAAAGTCTTCTAGTTCAAAAAGAGAAGATTGTACTCATGGAAAATTGATGGATAAGCAATGATTAAAACAAACAAACAAATCTGGAAACCCATGTCCTATCTCTGGTGTATATTTACTGGATGATCTTAATTTGGCATTTATATCTTTCACATCATTTTCTCTCTCTGAAAATGTGCAAAATTATACCTGCTCCTTCCCACACATTGATGCTTCCAGGATAAATGAGATACTGTTTATAGTTCCATGGAGGAAAGATAGTAGGTATACTAAAAATATCACTATTTCAAAGTCCCTCCTTTCCTTGGAAATGTATAGTAATACCAATGTATACTGTGTTATTGAATCAAATTTTCCATAGAAGTGATGATTTTTTCAGAAAATAGATACTTATCCTATTCAGGAGTAACAGTTTCCTTTTAAGAATTTAACCATTTTTCAAATTTAGCAATTTGAATTTGTTGCTTTTTTTCCTTAATATTTATTGAATGCTTGCTATCTGCAGTGTATTTTAGTGGAACTCTTTCCTTCTGGTTAAACAAAACATGTTTTATGTTTTATTAATGACTCTTTAAGACAGCAGTATATAAAAAGGGGATTTTAGTTTGCATCAAGCATAATATCAGCTGACATCATAAAGCTTCTAATACATTTTTAGGCTAATGAAATATAAGCCCTAGACCTAAGTTAAAGGAACTACTAGTTCAGTTTTATTCTACACCGATTCAGACAAACCTGGAGTTGAGTTCTAGATGCACAGTATAAAAGCAACATTGACAAACTGTAGTATATCTGAAAAGGGGTGGATAAGATAGTTAAAGGTTTGGAAATCATGCTACATGGGCAATTAAACACTTGAAGAAGAGAATAGTTAGGAGGAGAAATAAAACTTGACTTCAAATTTTCAAATACCTATTAGAAAAGAGATTGGACCTATTCTGTATTGTTGCAGACAACTAAACTATAAACATAGGTAGAATTTTAAGAAGAAAGACGTCACAGTTAAACAAAATAGTACCAAAAATGAAAAGGGCTGCTTTTGTTTACTGAGATTTCTAGAACAGAAACTGGATGACCATTGGACAGAGATTTTGTGGAGAGAATTCATGATGGGGTAAGAAGTTGGCCTCAAAGACCCTAAGGTTCCTTTTGATGCTAAAATAATCCCATGATCCATTAGAAACCTCATTTACTGTACTAAGTTATACTCGAGTGATACCTTTGCAGCCTTTTGGTGCTTTGCCTCTAAACTAAAAGTCTTCAGATGGCCGTGGGGTTTTTGGTCCTTATGGCTACTTTTTTCTTACCAGTTTGCAACTTATTCCTTGTTTTAACAGGATTCTGCTTCATTCTACTTTGTTACTTCTAATATGCTATGGTCTAGGATAACAGCATAACCAAACTTATTAACATTGCATGAATAATTAAGTGAAGACCTAAAGAGCTCTCCTGTGAATAAGGTCTTTGGTGCATGGACTTTTTGCCATCTATTTTAGTTCTTAAAGGCCCTTTTATCTTTCTTTCAAGTTCTCAGGAGTAGTCTAGATTTGTCAATTATGTGGCTTCTGAAAACTGGTTATCAAAATTCCATGCTAAGCTTCCTACTAATTCATAATTTTTTAAAAAAATTCTAAACTCATTACTAAAATTTTCAAAAACACTTAATCATAGGCAATATACTCTGATCACTGAGCAAGATTTTCCTTAGGTAGGTAAACTTTTCCTGTATAGTTTCTTCAAAATGAAAATAGAAAAAAAGAAAAACAAAATTTTAAATGAAAATAAAATTTATAACTAAATTAGACTATACAACCAAATGAACTTTATTAGAATGCTAATTACTTCTCTCCTGAGCTGCTTCATCTTGGTATAAACATACAGATTTCTTTAGAATATGGAGAATCATTCTGATTTCACTGGTTTTCTTCTTAATCCCTGCTCTTAGTATATAGTAATAGTTTTAACATTACTCAGTCAAAAACATTTAATGAAAATTTACTATATATCTAGCAGGTGTTCTCAGTTAAGAATAAAAGAAAAACATAATAATGTTTTATATAGACTAAGTATAAAAGACTGCTTGACCATTAAGGCATTTACTCTCTTGTTAAAGGAAACAGGAACCAGTTACAGAGCAATCAAGGAAGTATATTATCAAGGCAGGATTGGTGCAGATATTATGCCCCTAACACTTGTAATGAGAAATGGAGTAGTTCTGCCTCAATATAGTAGAATCAGAAGTTAATCATAAAAGTGCATTTTCTTTCTTTTTTTTTAAGATTTGCTTTGTTAATTAGGTTAATATTGGTGCTTAGAGCCTTTGGTTGTTATAATTTCCTATCATTTATTTGGTAAGAAGAATAATTTGGGGACGTGTTTCACTGACTTCATCGGGAACATGTCTATAAGATATGAAGAAAGCCCTAACACTACCAATATTTGAAAAATTCAAAGGGTTTATTTTCTAAAGTGTTACATAAATTGCTGTTCCACACCTTTTGCCACTTCCCAGCGTTGGCCAGAATAATTTTAATGTCTCCCAAATAGATGATGCTGACCTTGCCCCCAGTCCCTCCTGGGAGATATAAACTTCTTACGTGTCCCCAGCTGAGTCATAAATAATATCCACATATGCCCCAGAGCTCTGAACTGTCGTCATCAGTAACACACACAACTGAATGGTATCTGTAAAGTAGATACTTTTCTGAAAAATATATAAAGGCACAAAATGAACACTGCAATAAAAAATTGCTTTCTACTTAACTTTAACCAATTTCCCTGGATGTGTACGTAGAATTGTATCTTCACAGAACTTGCAAAAGTCCCAGACTCAAGGGCTGTGTAATCGTCTTCCATAAGCAGCAGCCCTGAGCAATCCTATCCACAATTAGCTGCTTGCCGTCGCTACTAAATTGTTCCCCATACGTTATTACACAACATTATTGTTTCGCAGCACAACTGGAGAGAGAGTGCTTGGAAGGACCAAAGAGGTTGTCTTTGTCGTGCCCCTGCCCCTAGACAAGGATGTTCTTAAACTGGGTACTAGCTAATCCTATGACCCTTTTCTTTTAGCACCTTGAGTTTGAATTAGGGAACACGTTTTACATCAAAACGGATACACCTCGGATAAAGTAAGCATTGATTGTTTAGCCAAGATGCCCTCCCCCACCCCCCGAAAGTCAGCAGAGAAGCGGCGAATGCCACTTAGCAGTTAATGAGCTCTCCCTTGCCCTTGACCCCGGACTGGATCAGGGGTTCCATCCCTGGCTCGTTAGACTCTGGGAGAAGGGGTGGCGGGAGAAGAGGAGGGCTTGTTTTTGTTGGGGGATGTAGGAAGTAGGAGCTAGCCTGTTTCGCGGTTTTTTAAGCCCCTTGGCATGCCCTGACCTGATCAAGAGGGAGTCAACTGCTCTCTGGAATGTTCCGGGAGAAAGTGGGAGACTGCTTCCAGAGGAGGCCTGTGGGTGCTGGAGGGCACCAGGGGGGTCACACAGGGAGATGCAGGGCAAGAGACGGGAGGGGCACGAGAGAAGCTGGGGTGCGAGGTGACGGACGCGCGCGGGGGCTGAGGCGGGCGGGTGGAGCTGGCAGCGAGGCAGCGGGGGCGGCTGGTCGGGCGAGAGGATCCCTCCCCGGGCGGCGGCGGCGACCCGACCGCGAGGGCTACTGCGCCCGGGCTGTCAAGCGAGCGCGGGGGGCGGGCGGGAGGAAGGGGTGGAGGTGCGAGGGGAGGAGGGCTGGCACCGGAGCGCCGCGGTGTCGGTGCAATAAAAATGCATCCCATGGAACTGCCCATGGAGAAGGACGGGACCGAGACCCAACAGCAAGAGGACGTGGTAAAAGCGGAGGAGGACGCCCAGGAGGCGGTGGCGGCGGCGGCGGCGGCGGCCGGGAAGTGAAAGGTCTCGCAAAGTTCAGCGGCTGCTGCGGGCGCCGAGCCCCGGGCTAGCGGCGGAGGAGCCCGCAGGACCGCTCCGCGGGGCAGCGTGGCCAGGCGGGCTATGGTGCCGGGGCTCCCGCCGCCCCCGAGGTGCCCGCGCCCCTCCAGGCCGGTGCGCGAGGGTCACCCCACCGCCCGGCGCGGCCCCAGCCCGCAGCTCCCCGCCCCCGGCGCCCACTGACCGAGCCTGGCGCCCTAGGAGGAGGAAGAAATAAAGAGCCCGGTTCCTCCCGAGGACTGCTGGCGCTTCATCCCGCGGCCGCGAGGGCTCGACTCCCTCCCGCACCCGCCCGGCCCGGGTCCTCCCGGCTCCTCCCGGCCATGGGGAGCTGCGCGCGGCTGCTGCTGCTCTGGGGCTGCTCCGCGGTGGCCGCAGGTGGGTGGTGACGCTGCCGGGCCCCCAACCTCCTTCCTTCGCCCCTTGTGTGCCCCACCTCGGAACTCGGGGGTGCAGGCGAGTGCAGGTTGAGAGCGCAGAGCTCAGCTCCCAAGGATGAAATGAGTGGCCATGTTCCGCCTCCTTTCCCCGGGTCTCAGCAGTTTAAAATACTACTGATTTTTTTTTTTTTTTTTTTTTTTGCAACGGCGATACACATGCCTTTGGATAACCCGATATCCTGGGTGCGCCCTGCCGGAAACAGTGCGACCTTGGTTTTTTTCTCGGTTTGGACTTGTAAAAAACTGCCTTTCCATTTTGTGAGGGAACAAAGGACCAAGCTCGCCATCCCCCGGCACTTCATGGCCTGAGGAATGATGGGGAGGGGTGGCCCGGCGACCCTGGGCGCGCGTGGGCCGGGGCCGCTCTCTTGTTGAGAGCGATCGCCGTTGTCCCCGACCTCATGCTGGGTACTAGGGAGCCAGGTAGGGACACCTGGGGCGGGGTGAGTGGCCTCTCCCTGGGCAGTGGCTAGAACTCAGTGAGACCCCGGGCTGGGACGATAGGTAGTGATCGCCCAGGGTTGCACGGAGCGGGCCTGCCGCCCTTGGGGAATTGGTACCCTGGCCGAGGCTCCGCGGGAGGTCGGAGGCGGGTCTGCTTCCTGTCTCGGTAACTGGACGACCGGTAGAGGCGTCGTCAGATGCGCTCTCCCTCCCACTCCCATCCCGGCTGCCTTGGGTTGCCCTTGGCCACCCGTTCCTAGCTTGCCGTTTCTAAATTTGGGAACCCCTTTTGCTCCTCTCCCTCCTCTTGCAGGTCACCTGGTTTCCGGCTAGGCGTAAGTGCGGTTCACGGTGTAAGGGGGAAAGAAAGTGAGGGACTCTTTGGCCACTTGGTCTCTCAAACGCATCTCGCTTGCTCCAGAAAGGGGAGTGTGGGCTGGAGGGACGGACTGGTGGAGAGAGAGCATTGGCACACTTCTCCCTTCCCTTCGGTTTCATCCACTCAGCCCCCAGAGACGCTAGCATGAAGTAAAAGCCAGGCTTTAGAGTCTGCATCCCATACGCGTCGGACTCTTAGGAGCATCCTTGCTATACTTGGATGGTCACTTCTTTAGGGATCTCTAAGTATTGTGTCCACCGATTATTTATCTGGCTCCAGTCTTTTCTGGATTTCTTCCTAGTTTGGGGTGGGGACATCTAAAATTATTCAGTACTTTTCCCAAGGAGCCTTTAAATTCTAAGCTTTTACTTTAATTCTTGCTACTTATGCACCCCTGCATGCTGTTATGCATGCTCCCCCAGCCACAAGGTGAACTTTAATAAACCTTTTCTTTTTCAAACCGTGTTATGGCAAAAACATGCAAGCAATCAAGAGGTTGTAAATAAATATCACAAGGCAAGTGTTTCAAGTCAAAAACACTTGTACGGGCAGTATATGATTTTCCCTGAAATGCTTTACAGGTGAGTCATAGCACACTGTGTGTTTGGGTGATCCTGGCCACAGGCAACTGTTGCCCCAGCTAATCAGAAAAGTGGCAAACAGAGTCCAGGCATAATGCACACTTGAATTTGACATTTAAAAAATATGCCTAAGGAAGCCCTTTCTTATGGTTGCAAAGAACCATAAGGCTCGTGAGGCTCGTGATCGTCAGTTGAGTGTGTGAAATGTCTCTCTTTTGGTCTAAGCTGTCATTTGGCTTCTCCAACAGTATAGTGATAACAATTCAGAGATGCTCCCTCTTAAGAAGCAGAAACGTTCAATTAGCCGGAATTTGCGGTTTGACTTCTTTTTCCTTTTTTTTCCCTCTCTGTTTTAACTTTTAAAATAGATAATTTTGCTTCAGGTATTCATAATTAAAATGACAAGCCCAAATTAAGGATTATATTATGTAGTCAGGATGTTAGTAGGTGTATAATGTTTATCATTTTAAGTAATTTTGAAACATTAAAGTCTGTTGGACCTTTGTTTGGGTGGAAGCGCATGTTTCTTTAGGAAGGTGTTTTAGTTCACAGATTATGTTTAAAGGTCCTGTTAGTGGCTGCCAGACTGTAAACATTCTCCTGTTAAGCAAACAGGTAACTACTGTAGAACCTGTCACAGGTAGAAGCACTCAAGAGGCAGAGAGTGTGTCAAATAAGCTCTTCTGTCATTTGGCAGTTTAGAGGGTTTTTTCTTACTTACATTTACTTAATATTAAAAATAGATATTGCACATCTTGGCTCCAGTGGTCTCTAGCTTTGTATCCCTAAATGAGATCCCATTGTATACCAATACCTCATATTGATTTTCTTAGGGAATTGGTCCTTTCATGTTTTCGTCTTAAAAATATAGTAGAATTCTACATTTCCTCCTTAATGCATTCTCATAAACATGTTAGATAATGCTAAAGACTCAAATTATATTTGAAAGACTAAATTGAGTGATCTTAAAAACATTGTTGGTTTTGGGGTATTATTTATGTCATGACTTCAAAAGCAAATGAGTGTATTTCAAAAATAGAGACTGTTAGAAAGCAGTCCCATTATCTTTACCCAATGTTCCCACTTTCCTTCCTCTTGCCCTTTACCCAAAGTAACTTTATTTTCTTCTATGGGAATTTTACATGAAACGGGCACGCAGGCACACACTCACACACACACATGCACGTTCACACACTTGCATATGCAAACAGTATAAATGCAGAGCAGTATTCATGCTGAAATTCGGTAGCATTTCCTCTTTACCGAAAGCCTTGGGGCAATATGGGGATAACTCGACTGTTGAAGATGGACTAGGTGGACAAAAGAGGTTTCCAGATGGGTTTGTCTTGAATAACATATGCTCTCCCATCTCTAGGACTGAGTGGAGTGGCTGGACTGAGTTCCCGCTGTGAAAAAGCCTGTAACCCTCGCATGGGAAATTTGGCTTTAGGAAGAAAACTCTGGGCAGACACCACCTGTGGTCAGAACGCCACTGAACTGTACTGCTTCTATAGTGAGAACACTGATCTGACTTGTCAGCAGCCCAAATGTGACAAATGCAGTGCTGCCCAGCCTCACCTGGCTCACCTGCCAGCTGCCATGGCAGACTCATCCTTCAGGTTTCCTCGCACGTGGTGGCAGTCTGCTGAGGATGTGCACAGAGAAAAGATCCAGTTAGACCTGGAAGCTGAATTCTACTTCACTCATCTGATTATGGTGTTCAAGTCCCCTAGGCCGGCAGCCATGGTGCTGGACCGGTCCCAGGACTTTGGGAAAACATGGAAGCCTTACAAGTACTTTGCAACTAACTGCCCGGCTACATTTGGCCTGGAAGATGATGTTGTCAAGAAGGGAGCTATTTGCACTTCTAGATACTCCAATCCTTTCCCGTGCACTGGAGGAGAGGTAAGGGCCCATGTTTAACTCTACACTGTAAGTAAGGTAGAAAAATGTTACCAGCCCACATTTTTTTTAAAGCATGAAGGTATACTTGTAGCAACATGAGTGAAATTAGAATTTTTCATGAGCTTTATTTGTCATAAATTATTTCTCACCCTTAGACATGGATGTGTAGTCATTTTTAAGCAGGTGGCCCACTGGCTAGGTTTAAGTCAGATTTCTAAGATTTTAATATTTTTCATTTTAAGAAATAGGAAATATGCAACATTATCATTTTACCTTAGAGGTTTAAAAGGCTACTGATTCCTTCAGTTAGCAGGACTGATTACTGTGCTTCTGAAGAGGCAAGAGTTACTGAGACAGCCTGTTCCTGGAGCCCATGCTGGTATCTTCCTGAAACTGTTTGCATAAATAGAAAGTAAATAAAAACAAAACCAAGGGAGAAAAAAATATGTTTGTCAGAAGGATACTTTTATATAACAGAGGAGTTTTACTGGTAAGATTGCAAGACTGCATAGCAAACAAATGAAGGTAGTTTCTTTTAAGATGCAGAAACTCTTTTTGGACACACACACACACATCAGTTGCAGCTTAGAGTCTGGGGTCTATCCTGGGCGCAAGACCATCTCAATATCATTCTGCAAAACAGCCTCCTTAGCTACTAGTCCAATTTCTGTATGGAATGTTTACCCTTTGTTTCATATTTCCCCTCTCCTAAGGGGGAAACATGTCTTTTTTAACTTGTACAGATGTACCTAGAAAGCCCTCCCCCACTGAGATATGTGAAAACATGGAATTTAGAGGCAATTGAGAGAAAGCAGATTAAAAGAATAAAATACCTTCAACGTGTAGATCAAGAAATATCAATGCAGAAAAAAAGAGAAGAGAGAGTACAGTATTTCTAATTCTAGTACATGACACAAACACACAGAGTAGATAAGTGGTTCTCAACAAGGAGTGATTTTGTTACCCCCCATCACGAGGGGGACATTTTTGCTGGGGAGAGGGACACTGTTGGCATCTAGTGGATGGAGGCCAGGGATGCCACTAAGCCTCCTACAGTGGGCAAGATAGCATCCCTCCCACTCCTGTTCCCAACAAAGAATTATTAGCTCAGAATGTCAATAAAGTCGAGAAAGCCTGGACCAGGTGTTAAGCATATATCCAGTGCATGTATTACAATGGCTTCAGAGACTAACATAATCATTCTTCTAGCAGTCATTTATATTACTATTCACAGGCTTCCCAGATGATTATATTTAGTAAACATTCATTGAGCCCCTACTATATGTGTCAGGCATTGTACTCAGTGCTGCTAATTCTGTCTTTGGTTTGGGGGACAGGGGTGCTTGCCAGGGACTTGATGGAAGGACTGGTTTGGAAACTTCTCCCTCCTACCACAGACCCATATGGACTTTTGCCATGTTACCCAGCTACTTCTTCTTCTGTGGACACTCCCCAGACCAGGAACAGAGTTGCTGGCACCAGAGCCGAGCAGGATGTGGTACAAGCAGCACACAGACTATTTTCCATTCTTAGTCTTCTTTCCATTCTTCTCTAAAGTTGGCTTAATATTGTAAACCTGCATGCACCCTGTCACGATGGACATTTTTAAAGATACCAGGACAGGAAAGAGACAGATAAGTTAGACTCATTGTTTTCTTCCGTGGAGAACACTTTGTGTTGCAAACAAGTGAATGGCTTGAACTCTCAAATTGCTTTGGAATCGATCCACAGGCTCCTATCAGTTCCCTGCATCTCAGTGCTACTGGGCCATGTGTACCTATGAAGTAGCAAAAATAGAGTTTCAGTAACCAGATGGCAGGCATGCTTGCTTAGCAAATATCATATTGAATGTATTACAATGGCCCAGCAATTACTTAGAGATGACTAAAGGAACATTTATTTAACCTATAGCAGAGCAAAATCTTGTCTTCTTTAAAGCCAGACTACTTATTGTCATTAATGCTGACATCAAATTTCAAGCATAGACTAAAATTTACGTTAGATAGATCTTTCAATGTGCAGTCACCTTTTATATCCAGTTAAAAAAATCTTTTTTTACTGTAGTTGTTATTTCAGCAGACATATCTCAACGGCAAGAAAAACATCAAGGGCCACCTAGTTCTCTCTAGAGCATTATTTGCAAGTGTACATTAAACCGTCATAGAATTTCTTCCCTTCAGAGACAGGTTTGAGAATGAATCTTCCCCTCCTGAGTTAGAGAGTAGAAGAGAGTCTTCCTCGAAGGTAAGGACCAGAGGAAGCCCCCTAGGAAATGATTATTATCTACCTCTCGCATGTTGCTTTGGAATATAAATTAGTGCTGAGCTACAAATTAATTTTTCAGTACAACCCTGTATCCTCAATCACTCTCTTTGAAAACTGAGTGATCAGAAAAATAAGCCAATTAATCTAGCATCAAATAAGTAGTCTCAAATTTCATTTACTCCTTATTTATAATACTATAGACCTGTATCTTCCTCCGTTCTATATAAGACTTCTCAGGCTTTCTCTAGGTATTATCCTACTACTCAGACTAACATAAATATATCCCAGACTTAATTTGTTTCCATTATTCATTCTAAAATATTTCTTTGGGCTTTTAGGGCCCTAGAGAGTCCTGTAGTTTCATGTCTAAGAAATCAGATATGCCCATCTTCAGAGTGGAAGGCACCAGTCATCTGAAAAAGGACTTTAAAAATATAGGCCCGAAAAATCCACCCAGAAGAATACTTTTTAAATCCAAGAATAATTTTTAAATTTAAATACTTTTAAAATCCAAGTCAAATCTACTACACAGAAACTTTCTAAACTGGTCAGCAGTTTCAAAGAATAGGATATGGTTATCCTAAAATGTGTCTCCTTTACAGGAGAGGAGATAGGCTCAGAGGTAGGGTGATTTGCCCAGCGACATACAGTTAGTTAGTTATGTGGCAGCGCTAGGACTAAATCACAAGTCTTCTGACTTTTAGTGTAGTATTTGTTTCATAAAAGCATGTTCTCTCTCCATTACCTCTAAGAATTGCTAGCAAAGAGCTATATCTGCCTTTCTCCTCGCTCACTCTCTCACATTTGCTATTCATTTGGATGTGACATGAAGGTAAAAAAGAATTTGCCAGATGGCTTTCTCCTGAGGAGGAATGTCCTCTGAGATGTCAGTGGTGTTCTGGGAATGAAAGTTTCCATGGCAAAACCAGACTGGGAAACCCTGACTGGGTTTAACAAAATTAGACATTTATAAGTATATAAATATTCTCATTATGTGTCCTCTGTCTCCAAGTGGGAAGTATAGGATGGGACATTCCCAAACTTATTTGCCCATGCAACCCTCTTTTTGCAGAACTCCGATGACTATCTTTCAGAACTCTAGAGATCCTCAGAGCACAACTTGGGAAATGCTGGGGTGGAGGTATTAAGTGCTCCCAAAATCCTGGTAAAAGGCACAGATGGGGAAGGTGTTGTTCAAGGGGTACGAAGTTTCAGTTATGCAAGATGAACAAGTTCTGGAGATCTAATGTACAACAGTATGACTATAGTTAACAATACTTTATTGTGTACTTGAAATTTGCTAGGAGGGTGGATCTGGAGTATTCTCACCACACATACCGAAAAGTGGTGACTATCTGAGGTGATGGAAATGTTAACCTGAAAGTGGTGGTTATTTCACAATATTTATGTATATCAAATCATCAAATTGTACACCTTAAATACATGCAATTCTTAATTTTCAAATATACCTCCATTTTTTTTTTTAAAAAAAGGCACAGGCAGATGTAGTGCTTGGCATTGTACTGGGAATGGGGGTGGGGAAGGGGGAAATAGAGAACAAATAACTAAGTAAAATATACAGTATGCCAGAGTGTGATAGGTAGTAAGGAGAAAATAAAACAGGGTAGGGGATAGGGAATGCTGGCAGGGGAGGGCTTGCTGTTTTTAAAACAGGTTGAAGGATTTGTGTTTGATGGAACAGACGGTGACAAGAACTCTGAGTTCCTGGCAAGTTTTCATGAGTGAACAAAATCTGTACTTAAGGGTCCCATTCTTTCAACCTGTTGATATGGAAAAATGAAGTTGTGTATTAAAATGACAAACATTGGTAAAAATCCCTCTTGCTAGTGTTTCTTAAAATGAGAGCATTTGAAAAGGAACCTGAATGTCATTGATGGAAAAGCACATGACTGATGAGTAATCTGAAGCCTGAAGAGAGTTAAGTGACTTGTCTACAATTACTCAACTGAAATTCGTATTTCCTGACTTCTAGCCCAGTGCTGTTTCCATTATACTAGTTTGAAATTCCTTTGTACCAAGCTGTGCAGTGTGAAAGATACAAAAACGATATACATCCCTTTCCTTCGTAATCCTTACAGTCCAGTGGGTAAGAGATTAAATGTGATAATTTATGGACTGATTGATTAAATAATATGAGGTAGTGCATGATTAATTCCCCAAGTATGTTGTGAAAATAATGTGCTTTGCAAGATCTGAGTATCTGTTTGTCTCTTTAGGCCATTGAAAAGGATTATATTTCAATACCTTGTGATAAAGTCAGTATGGCACAAATGTGCAGAAAATGATAAATTTATCAGGTTTTTACAGGTATTTATATGTATAATGTCCTAGACAATATTTAGGATTTTTAAACTGAAAAGATAAAACAAAGTAATACATGAGTAGAAATGCTTTCTAAACACTACTCTTTGGTTAGCTACTTGTTTTCTTCAATCATTGGAATGTGCTCATGCCTATTTTTTCAGCAGCATCAGTCATGAGTCATAGTGGCAGCTCTTATCTACTGAAGCTTTCCCATCTGCCAGGCACTCTGTAGAGTCCTCTGCATCCCTTATTTTCACAAGAACCCTGTTAGTTGGGTACAAGTATTGACCCCATTTTACAGACAAAGTACCTGAGACTTAGTGAGTCAGAGTAACTTGGTCAGAGTAAGTAAGTAATGAGCTAAGCTGTGCCAGAGCTGGGATGATTAGCTTGCTTTAAAATTATTTATATGATTAGGTTTTATTATAACTCCAAAATTAAAAACAAAACAAAACTAAAACTACATTGCTCTGGTAATTATGAAACTGTAAAACTTACAGTTTAATTGGTAATTTGTAATATGGGTTTGTGAACTTTGCATAATAAAGTTAATTTTTTTTACATTAGATAGAAAAATAACAAGTAAAGATTCTTTGCACTTAATGTTACCCAAGATCATTCAAAATAAACTATATGGGAATGAGTATTACAATTCTTCAGTACCATTTAGCATACTTTTTATTTGATTGATTTGTGTGTTGGGTGGAAGGGGAATACTTTTTATCTAGTTGGTAACCGCTTTAAGTAATTCTTCTAAGTTATTAATGTTATGCTTTGAAGCATATTCTCAGCTACAATTTTGTTGAACTTTTTTGAAAATAAAATGTTGTCTATATTTGTTTAGAGTGTTTCAATTATCCACACCCTGGGGCTACTCCCTTCCTGTAGGGGTGAGGCTAGAGACTTACAACAGCACATTTTAAAAAATGGCTTTAGTTTAAGGAAAACCCACAGGATGGTTATCAAATAAAATTATTCAAAAGAGCTACATTAAAAATTCGAACAAACCCAGAAATTAAATCAATAAACTCTGACTTATTGATTTCAATGGGTGAATACCCCCCCACCAAATACCTTCTTTCTAGCTATTAAAAAAATCTGTTTAGCATCTGCTTGCTTCGTATTTGTTCTACTTGATGGTTTAACTTTGCCAGTATTTGGTTGTAATTTTCTGGAAACTTTGAGAGATCAGATTGCAAAGTGCTGAGTTAGTAACTGATGATTCATATTGAAAAATTAAGGCCAATGAGGAACAGACACCTGGAGGTCAGGTATATCTGGGCATACAAGGTAACTTCCTACCAAGGAGCGGAGAACACAAACCAGGATGGGAGTATTAGAGGTTGGGGGCTCTGGAAGATGAGGAAAATGAATCATGCCAGAGAATATGGAAGTTGTTGCTTCTGATCAGTAATCAGAATTGTCTGAAAAGTCACTGAACGCAATCTCTCTCTGGTCTGCACTCCCATGCACTCTGGTCAGTCACATGTAACTATAACATCATGTCCCCCATCTCTTCTATTCCTACAGTGGTCACTTCGTGAGGAACTTTGTCTCCTCTCTCCTTGTATTCACTCTGTGGCTCCCAGGCCCCCAACCTCTGAACCTAGCACAGATCCCCACAAGGCATGAATGTCCAGAGTACATTTGGAGAATACTTCAGGACAGTGAGGGGGCTGGTGCTGAATTGAATTATATGAAAATAACTGTAAAATGATAATACTGTTTACTAATTGTGTTGGATGTTACACAACTCCTAAGTATCCTTTCAAACTAGTCATGATTCGTTGATTCTTCTTACAAATATTTATATAGTGTCTCCTATGTGCCAGCTATTTTAGGAGTTGCGGACACACAGCAAAAAGTCAAAAACTGCCGCCCCTGAGATTACATTCAAAATGGAAGGTGCTAAACAAGTTAAGTAAGTAAAATATATGGAATGTTAGATAGTATCAATAATCAGTGTAAATTAAGAAAGAAAAAAAAAAAGCAGGGAAGGGGGCTAGGAAGTAGGAAGGGGGTTTTAAATGTTTAGACAGAGCTCCCAGGGAAAGCCTCACTGTGACTTTTAAATTAGGACCTGAAGGGAAGCAGAAATGAGTCATGGGCATGTCTAGGGGAAGAGCAAAGGCCCTGAGGAAGTCTGCCTCCTACTGATAGGACTGTGAAGATGCTGGTGCTGAAGCAGAGGGGTTGAGGTGTAGTATAACAGGTGAGGTCAGAGGTCAGAGGGATAACGGGGAGGTGTGGGAGATTATGTGGAGCCTGATAAATAGGTGCCCAGGATGGCCCAAATTTACACCTAGATCACTTAAATCCTGTTCATTATTTGTAGCATCCCCTTTCACTCTCAAAGAGATCCCAGTTTGGACAATAAGTTATTATAGTCATTGAGTTTTACTCTGAATGATACTGGAAACCAGTGGAGTCTTGAGCAGAGGGGCAATATGATCAATTTATTTTTAATAGGATTTCTCTGGTTTGTGTGTTAAGGAAAGACCAAAGGGGGAAGCAGGGAGACCAGCTAGAACGCTGTTGCAGTAATTCAGGCTAGATCTGATGGTGCCTGGACAGAAGGTAGCAGTGGAAATGGTAAAAAGCTGTTGAGTTCTGGATCGGTTTTATGGATAAAAGCCAACAGCATTTGCTGACAGGCTGGATGCAGGGTATGAGAGAAAGAGAGAAGTAAGCATGTTTTTAGCCTGAGCACCTGGAAGAATGGGATAGCCAATTACTGAGATGAAGAAGACTCTAGAGGGGACAGATTTGGAGAGGAATACCAGGAGCTTATATGCGGACACGTTAGGTATGAGTTGCCTGTGAGACATCCAAGTGGAAATACCGAGTAGGCAGTTGGATCTGTGAGTTTAAAGTTCAGAGGAGGGTCCTGGACTAAATATATAAACTTGGGAGTCATCAGTGCAGAGATGATGTTTAAAGCCACGAAACTGGATGAGATCATCAAGGGAGTGGGTGTGGATAGAAAAGAGGAAAGTCCAAGAACTGAGCCCAGGAGAGGATCAAAGTTAGTCCACTGACGCTGCCATTACCATAAACGCTTGGAACTGCCCAGGCTTATACAAGAACCAGTCTTACCAATCTGCGGGTTGGTAATTAAATGGTTGTTTAATTAAGCAACAACATGAATTCGAATAACATTGACTTGCTACAGTCGAAACAGAGGGTACAAATCTAAAATGAAAAGTCAGAGGGAAGGCCTGAGAACTGCAACTTTAGGTTTTCAAAAGATGAATCGAAACAAATAAGGAGAAGGGAAAGCACTGAGCAGGTAATGAATGATGATAGAAAAGGGAGAGGGAACAGTATTGAAGGAGAATGATAACCCTTGAAAATATCATGCTGAAAGAGAAATGTTGATTTTAGGTGCTTTCAGATTTTAAGGGCCTCACATTCCATTTTATCTTGACTCATCCAACTTTTAATCTTTTTTTGACCCACAATTCCAGCTATAGGAGCAATTTTTTGGAATGACTTTTTTTTAAAGGCATTTTTTAAATGCCCCTGAGCTATTACAGTATTGGAAATGAAATTAAAATATAGCATTGTACACATTTTTTCTGCTTAGTGGGTTGTGAAATTTAATTTGCAAAATGTGATGGAGAACATCTACCTAAGGCAAGGGTGCTGTGCAGTTAATCCCATTTATGTAGAAGTATTTACATTTTCACAATCTTGAAAAATATTAATGTTTTTATTAATGCTTATGTATTAATGTTTAGTTGTTCTATTAAGGAGGAGAAGAGAAAAGCATCATTTAGAGATCACAGTATAATGTGCCAGTTTCTATTATGTTGGGCATTTTGTATACATCTCACTTTATCTCTAAGAAACAAGCTCTTTTCCTGGATAGTTTGTCTTGTTAACAAACAAACAAAAACACAACACCAACCCTCTTTCTATGTCCTATTTCACTTGTCTTCCTAACTTTCCTGTCACTGACAGGAGCAGAAGTCTTTCAAGGCATCAGCTATGTTTGCCGATGTTACTTTACACTTCATAATCACAGTTCCTAAAACAAAACAAAAAAAGTATGAAAAACATTCAAATGCCTTCTGCGTGACATCATTTGTGCTAACACTCTGTCTTTCGGCAGCTACTGAAAAAGGTTTCAGTGTTTTCAAATTAAATCAAAGAGAGAAAATGTAATCACTCCCTTATACTGTTTAATCTCCATTAAGAATTTGTGTTTCTTTTTATTTCAGCCAACCTGACCTTGCTGAGGTCTTTGAGGCTTTCCATCAGTTCCTTTTGTAATTGATGCCTACATTTTTCTCATATTCTGTGTCCCAATGAATAACCCTCTGACTCCACTCCCACCTCCAAATAAAAAGCAAAAGTAAATGGAGGCCACATCAACCACTTCTCTGTCAGAAGAACTAGGCACCTCACTCTCCAACAACCCATGTTCACCATCCCAACACACCCAAAGGGGTAGGACACTACACTCAGCCTGTTGTAACAATAGCTCTCTCTCTGATGATTACCAAAGTTCAGAAGAACATAGGCCCACTGGGGAATCCTTTCTGGGGCAGGGGACGTAGTGAAGAGGTATAGTTTGCAACAACAGAAAGGTAATCGTCAACTCCTGCCCACACGCTCTATCAATCCTGTTTGTTACTTTTGGCCATTTTTCTTTCTAATTTTTATTTCTTCTCTTTAACAATTTAGTTATGTCACATTAGACCACTTCTTTTATCTCTTCTTTAGCCCCCAAATATCTATTTGTCTGCAAAAATGGACATGGTACCTAGCCTGCTCCCATGATTTTCTCTCTGGAATCTTCTGTCAGTTCTCTCAACTCCATTGCCCCCTTGTCTGTCCATCACATCCCCATTCTAGATCAATTCTACTGTTCACCTTCTCGCTCCTTCAGCTAAATAGCTGAACTCTAATGGGAAAAATAATAGCACAATTGTGCTGAGAGATACCTCTACAGATTTGTTTTCCAGCCTGAATTTGGCCCTCAAACTTCCCTGGAAATCCTTTTTCCATCAGCTCCCTTTCATTCCGGCAATGACTCTTTCAAAGTGTCTTCTCCTCTCCCTAAAACCCCTTCTCACACCCATTGCTTGCTCTCAGCCAAAGAGTTTGCCTCTTACCTCACTGAGAAAATAAAAACCTAAACAAATAGCATCACTGTCTAACCCAGAAAGACCCATCAAGGCGAAAACTGAGATTCATTCTCGATTCTTTTCTCTCCTTCACCCAGCCTCAGTCAGTCCCCAGGGCCTGTCCCATTCTGCTACTGCAGTGTCTGTTGAGTACGTATGCTTCTCTCCATCCCCACAGCTACAAATGGTGGTGCAAATCATTTCTATGTATTATTGCAATGTTCTCCTGAAGGTTCTCTCTACTCTGTCTTGCTTGCTTCCCAATCTATTCTCTATACCACACTCTGAAGGATCTTTATGAAATCTAAAATGTCACTTCTCTGCTTAAAACCCTTCACTGACTCTCCAGTTTCCTCATAACGTAGTCCACGTTGTTTAATGGGGCACGCTAGGTCCTTTCTAATACCTGCTGCCTCAGCCGCTTCACTGCCGCTTATACCCCAGCCTCCAGCTCTATCTATTGAACCATCATATTACCCCAAGGTGCCATGCTCTTTCTTATCCTCTGACCCTTGCACACATGCTTTCTTTTCCTGAGATGCTCCTCTCCCCAAGTCCTACCTCTCATCCACTTAGCTAAGTTGTCACTCAGATATTTTTGGATGGATGGATGAAAGGATAGATAATTGCTATTGACCCTTAAGGACTTTCCTTAAAACTTCACCTCTTTCCAAAATCCTGGGTTAGGTGCACTATGTATGTGCCTTACACCTGTGCACCCTTATCACACGCTCACCTCTGTCATGGCGTTTATCACATTGTTCTGTGAGCTCCTTAAGGCAGTCCAGACCACACTTCGAGAAACACTAGACTTGCATCTAACATGTTGCCTGCTAAATAGCTGTTTATCAAATATATGAACTCTGAGGCATTATTATTGTTAAGATTATCTATAATAACTATTTGTTACCTTTTGTTGTTCATCTCTATGGCAGAGCACCTGGTCTGCAGGCACGCTAAACAGTCTGTTTGAGAGATGACTTGCTAAATGTCTGTTAAGTTAGCCATTTAGGATGACAGATCCTAAGGCAGATAGTTAATTAGTACAATTTCTCAACAAGAACAATGTCGTAGCCTCCATCCCTTTGCAAACCCAAACCATAGGCTCTATTTCTAATCTGCAAAGGCCTGGTACAAAGGGTTGCAGTTTAGATGGAAAGGTACAAATCTATCAACACCTGTTGGAAAACAGCAGAAGGTGCATGTAAAGGTTAACTGGGGGATTTTGTTTAGTTTTTCATTGAAATCATTGGAAATGATTGAATAGAGGGCCTCATGCTTCTGCTCCTGCAGTGCTTCCAGCTGGGCTTCTTTTCACAGTGCTGTGTTGGGTGCAAAGGTGGGGTTTTTTTGTGCTTCTGGAAAACAATCACCTTATGACATGGCCTCTGGACAAACCTGTGCAGCTATCTGGTTCACTCAGATAAACTGCCAAAGTTGTTACTCCCTATCCCTAAGAAATGTTATTTCAAGTAAGCCAAACCCCACTCACCTGCATTTCTAGAGCTGGGAGGAGAAACTAGCTTTGAAGAAAGAGGTTTAAATATTCTTTTCTTTGAAAAATCGAACCAAAAAAACTTAAAAATATAAAACTTGTAAGTTATGTCTCTTTCTTATTATCTGAACATCACTGTAGTATATTCCTGCCTTCAGGGAGCTCACAGTCTGATCGGTACTTTTCAATTGCTGTCTCTTAAAGTATAAAAAAATAATTGAAAGGTGGAGAAGGAAATTCCATGGAAAAGTGCACATGTGTGAAGAAGTCAATGCTCAGAATGGTTGAAGAGTATGGAATGGTGGGGAATGGAGAAGAGAGAGGGATAAGGGAAGAGGAGGCTAACCCTGAAGGCTCAGTTCAGATTATGCAGGGTCTAGTGTGCAAAGTATTTTGGACTTGGGTCCCGTGGGTAGTGGAGATCAATCAGTAGCTCTGGGTAAGGATAACATAATCAGAACTGTTTAAGAAAGACAACTCAGGGAACGTTGTGAAAGATTCTTGAGCAAAACTTATGAGATTAAACTTAATAGTGATAAATTCCTCTTTTCAAAAATCAGCTGTAATACCACCAAAGAGGTGTGACTTATCAGCCATTCATGTGAAAAAGACCTGAGGGTTTCGTTTGACTGTAATCTCAATGTGAGTCAACAATACATCATGACTGCCAAAAAAGCTAATGCAGTCTTAGGCTGCATTAATAGAAAAATAATGCTCCAAACAAAAAGAGAATAGTCCTTTTGTTGTGTTCTCTAGTCAAAGCACAGCTAGAATATTATGTTCAGGTCAAGATATTCCTATTTAGAGAAAGCTGAGCAGAATTGGTGAGATCAGTTAGAAACCTCATTATATCATGAACAATTAACTTGGGATATTTCGCCTGTGAGAGAGGATTTATGGATGTTCAGGAATTGCTAGCATTCTTCAGATGTTTGAAGAGGGATTAAATGGACTCTGATGCTTTCAGAAAGCAAGAGTTTGACCAAAGAAAGACTTTTTTAAAAAACGGATGTATCCAAAAGACAAAAGTGAGATCCGTTGAGTTTCTCATCCCATGAAATGTTTCAGCAAAGGCTGAGTGAGCCTCTATGAGAGATGTTACAGAAAGGATTTGTGTACAGATTTGAAGATTTGTCTCAGGACCCCTTAATGTCTCATCCACCTCTGAATACATGGGTTATGCCATAGAGTAAGTAAATGACTTAAGAAAATTCTTTACATCCAAACTACTCCAATAGCAGGGGTCTTGGGCTGGATACTGCTTAGCTAGTCACATCAGTCTTCCTGCTAGCTAGGCAGGAGCCCTCAATTTTGGTGTAATCTTTTTGGGGAGATCTCATTTCTTGCAAGGTGAATGGGTCCTTCTTCTTAACCACTGAACATAAGGAAGTCACTTAACTGCTAAAGAAAAGGGTGTCAGCAGAAAAAGAAATGAGTCCCTACTCTCTCTGAGTCTCTATTTTGTATGTATAGATGATATTTTATCTATAGCTTGTATTTCTACATGCAATGTGATAGCATAAGTGTAGGAGTTGGAGGCCCATATCAGGTCCATCACCAGGTTCTGGTGGTTCTATCTCTAATTGGTTCTCACCTCCACTGTTACCACTTTAATTCAAGTTCCGCATCTCACACCCAATCCTCTCAAGTAGTTTCAGTGGCTCTCTCTTTAATTTAGGGGTCTTAGACTCTTCATTTGTAAATTGAATCAATGTGAGAAAGGACAAAATAAGGCACATATAAATGTGTTTTATAAATGGCTAAGTGCTCTATAAATGCTAATTATTATTAACAATAATATAGTTCAATTACGTTATTAGTGAAGTGCACTTCTAGGTCACTTCATCCAGTCAATCAGCAAATATTTGGATGCCCACTATGTGTCTAGCACTATCTCAGGCTCTGGGGATACAGTAGTAAACAAAAATAGACATAAAATGCATTCTAAAGGCCAGGCAACTGACTTACAAATAAATTTTTAGAACACAAACCACTTGTAAGTTAGGGACATCCTGTACTAACATTGGTTAACTGTCAATGTTTTTCAAGAGCATCAAGGGTCTACATTTTTGCTTAGTGCTTTTGGACAGATGTTTAATTAGAGAACACATCAGTCTCGGTCATTTCATAGTAGAGTGAATATAAAGAATTATATACTTTGTTTATTAAAGCAGTAGCCCAGTCATCTTCACAAACAGGCAAAAATAGACTAGAAGGAGTTAGATTTAGAGAAAAATGAACAAATCAGATGTACAAAGAACAATTCATGTCTCTTCATATCTATTGTGACTCTACAAATTCTTTTAAAACTATATTATGAATGTCAAGTACAAGATAAAGAACTAAGTTTTAAAAGATATTTTTAGATGGCAAAGTTATGTTAAGAGATAAGTATGAGCTTAAAGTAAAACTTCTTATCAAAACTGAAAAAAAATGTATCCATCTACACCTTGTTGGTATTTCGGACTCAAGGAGGAATCTCCAAGTGATCCTAGTAAGAGGTTGCTCTGTAGGGAACTCAGAGTGAGTGAGCAAAGTTCAGTTCCTGACCCTGGTCTGGATTCCCTATTTGGACTTGTCTTTATTCTTTTGTTAAGAATAGATACTCTTCATGACTTTGTATGGTAGGTTTGTTGTTAAAATAAATGGTCTTTTAAAACAATATGCTTGAAAAAGTCTCTCTTGAAGTCCTGTTCAAGTTAGTCAGGGAGTTATAACATGTTTAAAAGATTATCAGTTTGAAATACTGTAACCAGAACAGGTGGGAAACACCTGTTTTCCAAGAACTTTATAAAATATGCACCAGGCGCACGTGGAAATTCATGGGCCAAGAGTTCAGTGATGTATTATTGCTGTTCCTTTTTAGTTCTCCTTTTTAAAAAGCCCACTTGAGAAAGCATTTAGCTACTTATGGACGTTCTAGCAGGTGCCTTAAGTGTAACCAGAAGGATATGTTACTTGTGGAGCTGGCTGCTGGTACTTTCATCCTCAGAGGCCATTTTAATCTCCTGGTCAGTTTCAACCAGTCACCTTCATCCCTTCAGCTGCTTATGGAGACAGGGGGAACCAATTCTGTTCATATGTACCTACTGAATATTTAGACTGCTGTGGCCACCCCCAACCCCGCTGCGTTACATCAGCCTTACCTGCCAGTTTGCCTGTCAGTTTAGTTGGTGTGTAACCAGGAATATTATTTTCTCATGAACTAAATAATACAATGACAGATACTATGGAAATATGCAGATAATGTTACGACATTCTATTCAGATATAGAAGTGACTCTTCCCTTCCCTACCTCCCAAAATAATGACACTGGAATGGCAATCTTGCCTCCCTGTTTTACCGTGATTGTAGGTGGGTGTTCAGTAGGCTACATAAATAATATTCTCATGGTGAATTCATTTTTTTTTTTTACTTTCATACCACTGTCCCTACTCATCAACTCCATTTCTTCCCAAATAGCTGTATTGAAATACTATAGGTGTTTTAAAATCTGAATATTCCTTAGGTTACAGAAAAACCTTTGAAATGCATTTGGATTGAAAAAGAATTAGAAAAAAATGTTCAGCAGTAGAGTTTAGAATTTGTTTGACATCTTAGAGGGGGAAATGTGAGGAAAATAGTGTCATCGGTTGCTTACATATATAAATAAAACAGAGGTCACTTGCTACCTAGCCAGAGTGGTAAATGGCCTAAAAACTACATGATATGAGACACTGTAGATATTTAACCTGGAAAATGAAAGTGAAGTTGGTGGCTGCCATTAAATGTTTGAAGGACTTGCTTGTTGAAAGTAAAATAGACTTATTTTGTGTAGCTTCAAGATCAGTATTAGAGTTACAGAGGACAGATCTAGCTTAACACAGAGGAACTTTTTGATAATTAGAATCATCAAAAAATGAAATATGCTGCCTGATGAGGGTGTGGGATCTAATAGAGAACAGATGGGTATCAGCCATTCTAGAGGAACTTCCAGCATTGAGAAATTTGGTTAAACGGCCTTACGTGCTCTTCTGATTTAAAAAAATAATATTTTGGGCTGTTTTCTTACACCACTTTTAACAGAGCTCGCTCAATTTTCAAGAATTAGGGAACAACTGAAATCCTACACATGACTGATTTTTCTTATTCAGTTTTGTATCCAGAGTACCTAGCACAGTGCCTGATACAAAGTATCTCCTCAATAAATAATGGTTGAATGAATAAATGCTTCTTTGATTAAAAGGCTTAATGTCACATAGACCTGGAATTTTATCTTTAATCACAGCTCTGTCATCACTCAGAAATGACACTGCTGATAAGAGACACAATTAGGATTTATATTAGCCAAGCTTGCAATCTATCCAGGTTGGAAATGTCTTTTTCTTATCTAAAGTATGAGAAAAAAACATTTTTAGAAACTGAAGTGAGATTTAATTTGTTTCTCTTTGGAGGTCAGGATTTTTGTTATGGGCTTTCATGCTCTGTAAGCTCAATGGCTTAAACATCCTGAAAATTCTGTACTTCCAGTTCTTCTCTATAAATCTCTACTCTGGAGTGGAAGGAAACATAGACTAATTTTATAGTATTTATTGTTTTCCATCTTTTAAAAAATTTTTTATTTATTTATTTTTGGCTATGTTGAGTCTTCATTGCTCTGTGCAGACTTTCTCTAGTTGTGGAGAGTGGGGGCTACTCTTCCTTGCAGTGTGTGGGCTTCTCATTGCAGTGGCTTCTCTTGTTGTGGAGCATGGGCTCTAGGCGTGCAGACTCAGTAGTTGTGGCTCGTGGGCTCTAGAGCACAGGCTCAGTAGTTGTGGCGCATGGGCTTAGTTGCTCTGCGGCATGTGGGATCTTCCCGGACCAGGGCTTGAACCCGTGTCCCCTGGATTTGCAGGCGGATTTTTTTTTTTTAAATAAATTTATTTTATTTATTTATTTTTGGCTGCGTTAGGTCTTTGTTGCACGGGCTTTCTCTAGTTGTGGCGAGTGGAGGCTACTCTTCGTTTCGGTGCACGGGCTTCTCATTGCAGTGGCTTCTCTTGTGGAGCACGGGTTCTAGGCATGCGGGCTTCAGTAGTTGTGGCTCGCAGGCTCAGTAGTTGTGGCGTACGGGTTTAGTTGCTCTGCAGCATGTGGGATCTTCCCAGACCAGGGCTCGAACCCGTGTTCCCTGCATTGGCAGGCGGATTCTTTTTTTTTTTTTTTTTATAAATAATAATATTGTGAAAGAACTTGGCTCATTGAAGGAACATGGTGTTTTTTTTTTTTTTTTTCAGATGTTTGGGGTAGGAGTTTAATTAATTTATTTATTTTTGCTGTGTTGGGTCTTCGTTTCTGTGTGAGGGCTTTCTCTAGTTGTGGCGAGCGGGGGCCACTCTACATCGCGGTGCGCGGGCCTCTCACTATCGCGGCCTCTCTTGTTGCGGAGCACAGGCTCCAGACGCGCAGGCTCAGTAGTTGTAGCTCACGGGCCCAGCCGCTCCGCGGCATGTGGGATCCTCCCAGACCAGGGCTCGAACCTGTGTCCCCTGCATTGGCAGGCGGATTCTCTACCACTGAGCCACCAGGGAAGCCTGGCAGGCGGATTCTTAACCACTGCGCCACCAGGGAAGTCCCTTGTTTTCTATCTCTACAAACATATAAATTAGGGATACCAGTCTTTCAGTTGAACTGATTGTACTTCATTACATGTAGGTCAAAGTAGAGAAAATAATATCTACTTTTTATCTTTTAAGCCAGTTTATTGGCTTTTATTTCTGCAAGTTTCTCCTTCTAATTAGCTTTCAGCTCTCTTCTTTAATTAATCTCTTGCAATTAATCCTTGTATGTCAGACTAGAACTTAATGGGAAAAGGTGTATGAGATTTATCTCTACTGGGAAAACTTTTCATGGTGGCGATCAACACCTATCTTCAAGGTCTCCTACAAGTGAAGGACAAAGTGGCCCTATGCTACCTATTACCATAGTAATAGCAAATATTTATCTGTGGTTTAGAGAAAGTCAGGAGGTCCCTTTGAAGTCTATTTGTTTTGTAGCCAGGATCTCCCCTCCAGGGTAACAGTGTTTAAAGTTTGATATATTTTTTAAACCTTAAGCAGTACATTTTGGTTGCTCCTGATTAAGTCTCCTGAATGAAAAGTTGAAAGCACATTCTAGTGGAGGTTTGCATTATGGAAATCCTCCAATAGGCACACAAATGTTCAATAAGAAAGCTAGTTTTAAAGTCAAACTAATTGGGACTTCCCTGGTGGCACAGTGGTTAAGAATCCTCCTGCCAATGCAGGGGACACGGGTTCGAGCCCTAGTCCAGGAAGATCCCACATGCTGTGGAGCAGCTAAGCCCATGCGCCACAACTACTGAACCTGCACTCTAGAACCCAAGAGCCACAACTGCTGAGCCCACATGCCACAACTACTGAAGCCCGGGTGCCTAGAGCCTGTGCTCTGCAACAAGAGAAGCCACTGCAATGAGAAGCCTATGCACTGCAATGAAGAGTAGCCCCTGCATGCCGCAACTAGAGGAAAGCCTGCGTGCAGCAACAAAGACCCAACGCAGACAGATAAATAAGTAAATAAATTTATAGTAAAAAATAATAAAATAAAATAAAGTCAAGCCAATTGCCATCTGTGGTTTTCTATGGTACATAGTTAGGGAAAGTGTTTGTTTTTAACTTATATGTATATATGCATTTTTATAAGGAAGATTAATGGAGGAGATAAACAGAGGGGAATAAAAATTTTAAAGCCTTTAACATGAAAAAATGGCTGAAAATTTTTGCCACAATGGACAATTTTCCTGGCATTCAGTCTTGTTAGCGTTTAAGAGTTGTCTTACTCTTTTTTTTTTTTTTTTTTTTGAGTTGTCTTACTCTTAAAGAGGAGGATAAAAGAAAAGAACTACGTATTTATGGAAATGTAGATATAGTAGACTTAGAGAATTCTTCTGGGTCTTAACAACTGAGTGTTCATGGTTTATCTTTTTTCAGTGTGGGTAGGTTTTGTAAGTAAACTGGAGATCCAAGGCTGACGCTTTTAGTGCACATCATTTAAAGGAATATCTCAATTGCTGTGCTTCAGGAAAATTCACTTTTCCATGTGCACAATTTTACACATTCCGCATGAAAGTACCTTGATACTACAGTTAAGCAGCTGAGGCACAGAAGAGGGTAAAGAGCTTTGTTCTGATCGTGTTGAATGACAGCAGGGCCAAAGTGAAACCCTAGGAACTTTTAATTCAGTAAATGAAATAGCTACTCAGAGCTATTGTAATATCATCTACTTTGAAAAAAAAAAGGGGGGGATATCTGCAACACTGTGGTTTCTGCTCCTTAAATACTGAGTACACCTCAAAATACAACAAATTATAGAAAGCAGTTTCATTTGCAAGTTTCATTTGCTCAAGGGAAAGATCTCAGGTAGAATCCTCTACCCTTTAGGGAGGAAAGGGAGATGGATAGGGAAGGAATAAGAAAGAAAGAATAATTACATTTAAGTATTCAAAGTGATCTCCTTAAAATCAGTTAGGTTTTCCCTTTTGTCTCATTTCTGACACTCAAGAAGTTGCAACATATTAAAAGTTAGCAATTTGAAATGGGATTTCTGCTTCTGCTTGTGAAGGATTAACTGCTGTAGGAATTACCTTTCCACATTAAAAAACTAGAAGACGAGGAAAAAATATGTGATACAATTATTTCAGGCTGGCCAACAGGCAGCACAAGACTGATCTCTGAGAGGGGAAACAAATATGACAAGCCCTGTGACTGTCCAGCTTATTGATGGGGCATTTCTAAGGCATGGCATAGGAAGGGGAACCCAGAGTCCAGTGATCTCACTGACTTGAGGAGATCAGTGCTCAAGGAGGCCAAGGCAGCTAGAATTTGTGGGGAAGAATACTGGAAAAGAGGAAGCTGCAGAAAGAGAGAAGTCCAAAGATCTGTCCAAAGGTCCCCTCAAATCTTTGGCTGAATACTGAGCTGCTTATGTGTGAGCTAAAACTCTATGAGAGGGGGAAAAGAACTGATAGAATGCAGAGGCTAGCTGAACAATTCCTAGTATTCCCAGAAGGCTGAGAATAGTTCATGTTCCTACCACCCAAAGTGGAGAGACCTCATAACTCACAGGCACTGGGAAGGGTTCTCAGAAGGGTCCTCAGATGGCCTTACTAGTGGGGTTAAATTAGCTCTAGAATAAAGACTAAACTGGATTCACCCTAACGAAAATTAAAAACAATGCTCAAAACAATTTGACCCCAAGTAAATTAACTGCAGAACAAAGTCTAACCCAACTTAGAGAAATGCATCAAAATCCAGCAACCAGCAACATAATATTTACAAATGTTTAATGTTTAATCAAAATTAACAACCATGACACACTACTATATACAAAATAGGTAACTAATAAGGACCTACTGTATAGCACAGGGAACTCTTCTCAATACTCTGTAATGACCAAATGGGAAAACAATCTAAAAAAAATTGGATATATGTATGTGTATAACTGATTCACTTTGCTGTACAGCAGAAACTAACACAACACTGTAAATCAACTGTACTCCAATAAAAATAAAATAACATAAAAGATCAAAAAAAAAAAAAAAACAACCATGAGAATATGACTCCTGATCAGAAGAAAAATCAATTAATAGAAACATAATCAGAAATGACACAGCTGATAGAATGGGCAAACAAAGGCAATTAAAGCAGCTATTATAAATATGCTCCATATGTTGAAGAAAACACAAACACATTGAAGATAGAAATAGAAGATATAAAAAAAGATCCAAATGGAGCTTCTAAAGATGAAAAAATCAATATCTGAAATGAAAATATACTGCAAGGGATTAACAGCAGATTAGATAGTGCAGAAGAAAAAACTGGTGAACCCGACAACATAACAATGAAAACTATACATTAATGAAGTACATAGAGAAAAGAGAATTAAATGAAAAGAGTATTAGTGAACTGTGGGACAATATTGAGTGATCTGACATTCATGTAGTTGGAATCTAAAAGGAGAAGCAGAGGACAAAAAAAATTTTTTTTAAGAAATGAGAGGCAAATCTTTTCTAAACTTGATGGAAAGTATAAATCCACAGATCTAATAAGATCAATAAACTTCAAACAAAAGAAACATGAAGAAAACTATACCAAACAAAGCCGTCAAGGTAATTCAATGAAGAAAAGCTAGTCTTTCCAACAAACAGTGCTGGAATAATTGGATATCCACATGCAAAAAAAGAAAAAAGAAGAAGAAGAAGAAAGAAAAAAAAAAACTTAGTTCTCAGCACTTAGTTCACACCATATAGAAAAATTAACTTGAAATGGACTGTATATCTAAATGTAAGAGGTAAAACAATAAAACTTCTAGGAGAAAATATTTATAACCTTGAGTTAGGCAAAAATTTCTTATCTGGGACACAAACAGCACAAATCATAAAAGGAAAATATTTATAATTGAATTTCATAAAATTTAAAAACTTTTGCTTTTAAGACACCATTAAGAAAATGAAAAAGACAAACCTCAGACTGGAAGAAAGTATTTGCCAATCACATATCTGAATATATATTTACATATCACAACTCATAACTCAACAAGAAGAAAAACAACAAGAATAAAAATGGCAAAAGATATGAACAGATACTTTACCAAAGAAGACGTATATCAAATAAACACATGAAAAGATGCTCAACACCATTAGTCAACAGGGAAATGCACATTAAAACCACAATGAGAGACTGTTCACATTCACTATCAAGGCTAAAATTAAGAAGACTGACAATACCAAGTGCTGGTGAGAACGTGTAGCAACTAAAATTTTCACCATACATTGCTAGGAGAAATGCAAAATAGTACAATTACCTTAGAAAACAGACTTGCAATTCCCAATAAAGTTAAACACGCTCTTATCAAACCACCTAGAAATTCCTCTAAGTACCCATGAAAAATAACTTAGGTTCTCACAATGACTTCTATGTGAATGACCTTAGCACTTTTATTCATAATAGCCAAAATCTGTAAACAACCCAAATGTCTATCAATGGATGAATGAATAAACAAACTGCCAAAATTCTTCAATTGCTTCTTTCTTGCTTCCTTTACTTTGTCCCTTATTCTTTCTTGAAACCTTTACAAACCGTTCCTTATTCCATCTAGGCTCTCAAAAGTCTTCTGTGAGCCAGCCAACCCCTCCCCCATTTTTTTTCTCAATCTTCTTCCTTGCCTCCTGAATTGAATTTGCCATTAATAACTACATTTTCTTTCTTTGCATTCTCACTTCCTTTGGCTTTTAGGAAAATGAATTTTCACTATTTTCCTACATTGCTCACTGATCCTTCTTTTGTATTATTTCTGGCTCATCTCCTTTCTTCTGGCCTCTAACTATGAGTGGCCCCTAAAACTTAGCCTTTAGTTCTTAGTTTTTGTTCTAATATTCATTTTTTTTGCCTCTCACCTATGGGTGTTCTGCCCCACCCTTCCCCCACTGCCTCCACCATGGTTCAAGCTCTTCTCTTTGCCAGATTTATTCTCCTGCTCCAATTATTTATATCCCCTGATCACTTGCTTTAGACTTTTAATTATTCTATAACCAAACAAAATTAGTTGTGATGTAATGGTAATAACACTGAACTTGGACTCCAACAACCTGGGTTCAAGTACTAGCTCTGTCACTTACTAGGTAGGTAAGTTTGGACATGTCAACTAACACCTTCTCAGGGTTTCTATATCTGAAAAATGGAAATGAATAATAACCACACCATAGGTTTACTGTAAGGATGAAATGAGATAAATAAAGGTGAACGCAGTTTGTGACATGTAAATCCTTATCAAGCATGAGTATCATATTTCCACAAATATGTGTTAACTCTTCTATGTGCCAAGCGTTCGCTGTACACTGGTAGGCAAGCAAACAAGGCCCTCTGCACTAATGGGGCTCACAGTCTAGAGAGGAATATAAGCAATTAAAATAGACATGGTTAAGTTTTAAGTCTGAAAGAAATAACAGGTGCTTGAAGTAGCACGTTGAAAGAACATCTTGTCTAGGCGTGCAGTGGAGAGGAATGGTGAAGAAAGTGACATCTAGGATGACACCTAAAAGATAGGTAATGAGTTGGCCAAGTAAGGGGGTCAAGCAGTGGGTGACAGTGGCAAAGAGGTGTGAAAAGTATTCCAGGCAGTAGAATTTTATGGGCATAGGCTGGGAAGGGAAGGGAGAGAGACCATGGTGCTTTCTAGGAACAGAAAGTGTTCAGTATGACTTGGAGTATATAAAGTTGAGTACACAGAGAGGGAGCAAGAATTGGAATTTTCACAGGCAGCAAAAGCAGAGAGATCATGCATGCAATTTCCAGCATTGGTGAGGCAAACAGAAGGTATCAGGGATCCAAGATGAAGCAGAGTGTATTACAGACTGTAGGCTGAACATGGTTCTAGAAAACAGAAGGTAAATGCTGAGAAGTTACTCAGGTTGACATACAATCTACATCTGAAGGGCCCGTCAATGAATCCTAGCCACTGGGCTGCTTTTACTGATAGGGCTCAGTCCCAAAGAAGAGAGACTGGCAAAAACAAGGCAGGTCCCTAATAAAAAGCTATTCACCAATCAATTTTATTTATAAAGAGCAGTAATTTTTCAAGGTGTTTCTATATCTGATATCTTTTTAAAAATCTTCACTGTATCCCTGTGAGCCAAACAAGAGTAGGTATCGTTACTTTTATGAAGGGTACAGTTATTCACATCCATTAATAAAATAAAGGTGGCAGGCACAGTTAGTCCCATCCATTATTAACATGACAAGTGGAAATGGGATAAATCATATATAATATTTTCCTTAATCCTCCACTTTAAATGTAACTTTAATTCAGGAATGGCTAGCTGCCAAACAAGTATAAAGTGGGATATAATGGAAAAATCATTAGATTGGAGGTCAGGAAACTGGGTACTAGTCTTAGCTCTGTCACAAGCCTATGGATTGACCTTTGGCAAATCACTTTGAGCGCTCTGCGTCTCAGTTTCCACTAGTCGGACTAGATCATCAATTGCTAAGGACTCTGTTGACACTCAAATCCTATGACTCCAAGTACTGAGGGCAAAGGAAAAGCTAGGATTCCAAATGTATTGAAAAATGTTTTAAAATTTATTTTTAGCCCCGATCTTTATTTTTATTTTGGTCTTCTGTCTTGTTTCTTGTTCCTCCTTGCAGTTCTGTCGTTTCCCTTCCCCCTGAAGATATTTAAGAAGCTGCCTTTTCATCATTTTAAAACTGTAAATATGCCCTTGAAACATGCAAAGAGGCTTTTGTGTACTTACAAATCGAGGTTATTATAGTACAAGTAAGTCACTTGAGTGCACTGCATTCCTCAGCTTGCTCCATTGAGAGCTTTATTAGCTTATATTGTCCTATCTTAGAAGAACTAGTTGAGTAGATAAGACTCTCCCACTTTAAAAGGTGGGCTATCTGATGAAAAAGGGTGCTTAATGCTCTAGAGTATAAGCAAAAGGATTTTGGCACTGCCCAAAGACAGACACACTTCTCTAAGACAAGTAGGTGCTCCACTTAAAGTGGCACAGACAAGGACAAATGTTCTAAAATTAAACCAACCAGCTGCTCCGCCACAGATGCCCACCTGTTAATTATGCTATCTTTTCCTTGTCCAGCCTTCTCTCTCCATGAAACCGGAACTCTCCACTCACAGCAACCCTTAAAAAGCCTGAAACTTCACATACTTTCCCAAAGGTTACCTACCCAGGAAAGCAGAAAGCTGGTTTCAAAAACATATTAGGGTACATGTACTCAAAGAATCTGTGCTCTTTGAGCTTTTCGTCTCAGATTCCTAAAACCTCAACTTAAATGGTGCCAGCAACTAACTTCAGAAGTCAAGGGACATAAAGCCATCCTTGTTTGCGTGGTGACAATATAAAACTAGAGTGTGTGAATCGCACTAAATTTTAGGAACTTTTTAAGTATGGGAATTTGCAGTTTTGAGATAGCTTGATAAACAGCAGAAATGAAGACAAATATATCAGTTTCTATGTTTAGGTCTTAGGTGTGTCATCAACCTAACAATATACAGAACAGTTGTCAATGTGTAGTAGTTATGAGATTCAAATGAATTTATCAGATGCTATTTGTAAACAACTAGTGAACAACCACATAAAACAAATGATGGCTTTATAATGTAATTGGAAATATTTCTTTTTTTTTCTTTTTCCATTGAAAAAGAGGTAAATATATTTTTATATTTAACATAATTTTTAAAAGGGAATAAAACATATATATATATATATATTTCCAAAAGAAACACTGGAAGGAAAACTAAGAACAAATAAAAGGCACTGCCTTCAGAGGAGGGAGAGGCCATCAATAATATAAGACTTTTCTAGATAGACTCTATATTATAGTTTTGCCTATGGAAGCAAAAATGTTTTACATATTTTAAAAAAATGAAATCAAGAAGAAAAAAGGCATCTGTAAAGGAAATATTTCTTAATACAGATGTTACTCTAACCAGGCTTAAGTAGAGTAGGGAAGAAGTATGATTATTTTTCTAATTTAGAGTTAGTTATTACTGTAGATTATATTAGGCAAAAGTACCAGGGATTCCTCTCTAAATGGGTTGTCATCCTGGCAGTTGGTGTAAATTTATTACTGAAAATACATTATTCAGATTTGGTACTCAAAAAGTATTTTAATATTGACTAATAGTAAATCCATTTTTTTCAATAAAGTAAATTTTTTTTTTTTTTTTTTTTTTTTGCGGTACGCGGGCCTCTCACTGTTGTGGCCTCTCCCGTTGTGGAGCACAGGCTCTGGACGCGCAGGCTCAGCAGCCATGGCTCAGGGGCCCAGCCGCTCCGTGGCACGTGGGATCTTCCCAGACCGGGGCACGAACCCGCGTCCCCTGCATCGGCAGGCGGACTCTCAACCACTGCGCCACCAGGGAAGCCCTAAAGTAAAATTTTTAAGTAAAACTTTTAAGTGGTATAAGATTAGCAAACAACTAAGATACCTTTAAGATGATAAAGTTTCTTGTGAAGTACTATGTGCCTAGTATATTCTCTTATGAATAAAATTCACATTATATAAATAAAATTTTATTATATTTATATTATTATTATTTTGGAGGGTGGCCACACCATGCAGCGTGTGGGATTTCAGTTCCCTGGCCAGAGATCAAACCCGTGCCCTCTGCAGTGGAAGCGCAGATTCCTACACCAGACCGCAAGGGAATTCCCATATTATTATTCTTGTATCAGAAAATAAAAATAAATCTGTCTTAACATGATTCTCTATTGACTCAGTCTTTCAATATGTATTGTTGAGAATCTATCAGACAGTAGTACATGGGAATACAAAGATGAATCACAGCATAGCATAAACATAAAAATATAAAGTAGAAGATTATAATAAGTATCATAAATTATAAAGAAAGTTATAGTGAAGGTTTACCTGTCTATTAAAATATACAAATTACCAAAATTGAATTATCGAATAAACTTATAAAGTTTAAATGCTTATGTTTTCAATTATTTTTCCTATTTCTTAGTTTGATAAGCCCCATAAGAAAACTCATTTGTTCTTCAAGCCTTTTTATCTGCGGAATGGAACCACACTTCTAGCTTTATTATGAAATTTTCAATATGTCATTTCTATGATATTTTTATACAAAAATAAGGGCTTAGTCCAATTACAGTTTTATAAATTGTATTTTATACAATTAAGCTCTCTTGGTTCTTTAGACTTCAGCTCTCAGCCAAGATGCAATAACGAGAACCAGACTAACCCTACTGCCTGAAACAACTTGAAAAAAAAAAATGGACAAAATATATATGAACCATGTTTTCAGGTGTTGCACATCAGGCAGCAGAGGACAGTGATCCCTGGGAGAGCAAAAGCAAATGAGGTGAACCCTATGATTGCCCCAGCTTATTGCCTGGAGTTTCCAGGCTGGAGTACAGGGAGGAGGAACCTAGGAGGAGCCTAATGGATTTCCTGAATTAAAGAGCTGAGAGTCTGGGAAGGCCAAGGTGGCTAGAGTTTGCAGGGCAGAGTACCAGAGAAGAAAGAGCTGCACTGGAAGAGGCTTCCAGAGATCTACAGATGGTCCCCCTCAAGTCTGCAACTGAGTACTGATCAACACATGTGTTTAAGAAAACTACCTGTGGCCAGAGAAAGAACCACCCTAAAGGACAGAGGGAGAAAATCCTCAGAGGTTATATAGGACCAGGACTAGTCAGCCAGAGTGGAAAACCTTATAATTCAACCTTGTGATGCATCAGTAGAGTAACTAGAAGGGTACTGCCTGAGTAAAAGTGCAGAGCCAGCCCAATACTAATGAATGCATCGGCCCCACCTAACAAAACTTAAAAGCAAGCCTCAAAAGGAGCGAGCTATCTCCAAGTAACTGCACCCCAGAAAAGAACTCAAGAATACAAAAATATCCCAGCAATCAACAAGGTAAAATTCACAGGCTTCCCTGGTGGTGGCCTGGGTCTGATCCCTGGTCAGGGAACTAAGATCCCACAAGCTGCGTGGCACAGAGAAAAAAAAAAAAAAAAAACATGGAATGGGATTAGTAGGTTAGACACTACAGAAGCGAAGATTTGTGAAGTTCCATATAGAGCAATAGAAATATGATCCAATATGAAACACAGGGAGAAAAAAATGCAGAAAAATAAATAAATAAATCAGCAATTTAAATAAATAAATCAGTGAACTGTGGAACACCTTCAAGCAATCTAATATATGTGTACTTGGAGTCCATGAAGGAGAGAAGAGAGAGGAGGGGAACAGAAAATTTAAGAAATAATGGCTGAAATTTTTCTAAATTTGACTGTAACTATAAATCCACAGATCCAAGAAGTACAACAAACCTTAAACACATGAAACAGGAAGAAAAATACCCCAAGGCACATCATAATCAAATAGTTTAACAACCAATAGTGAAGAGAAAACCTTGAGGCAGCAAGAGGGGGGAAAAATAACACATTATGTACAAAAGAACAAATACAAGAATGGCAGCTTTTGTACAAAAACAATGCAAGCCAAAAGACAGTGGGGCAGAATCCTGAAAGCAAAAAAAATTGTTAACCTAGACTTCTATACCTGGCAAAAATAGCTTTCAAAAATGAAGAAGAAGGGACTTCCCTGGTGGCACAGTGGTTGAGAATCTGCCTGCCAATGCAGGGAACACGGGTTCGAGTCCTGGTCTGGGAAGATCCCACATGCCATGGAGCAACTAAGGCCATGCGCCACAGCTACTGAGCCCACACGCCACCACTACTGAAGCCCGTGCGCCTAGAGCCTGTGCTCCGCAACAAGAGAAGCCACTGCAATGAGAAGCCCGTGCACTGCAACAAAGAGTAGCCCCCGCTCACCGCGACTAGAGAAAGCCTGTGCGCAGCAGCAACGAAGACCCAATGCAGCCAAAAATAAATAAATGCATAAATATTTTTTAAATGAAGAAATAAAGAATTTTTCAGGCATAAAAAGCAAAAAACAAAAAACCAGCAGAGCTGCACTACAGGAAATGTTAAAAAAAAAGTCCTTTAGGCAGAAGAAAAATGATACCAGATGGATATCTAGATCTCTGCAAAGGCATGAAGATCATCAAAAAGGGAAAATAGGTGGCTATATGTAAAATAATTGTTTTCTTATTTTTAAAATCTCTTTAAAAGATAATTGACTTTTTAGAGAAAAAATATTAACAATGTGTTATGGACTTTATAATACATATAGAAGTCAAATGCATGAAAACACAGATTGAGGGGAGGAAATGGGAGTACACTGCTGTAAGTGTCTTAAAGTATATGTGAAGTGATAAACATTAGTTAAAGATAGACTGTGCTAAGTTAAAGATGTATACTATAAACCCTAAAGCAATCACTATTTTTTCTAAAAGAGTTATGACTAATAAACAAAAACAGAAGTAAAAAGGACCCTAAATGTTCAATCCAACAGAAGAGAGAAAAAGAAGGGGACAGAATATAAAGCAAAAAGCAAGATGGTAGATTAAACACAACCATATCAACAATCACATTAAATTTAAAAGGTCTAAACACTCCAATTAAAGGCAGAGATTATCAAATTGAATAAAAAATTTTAAAAGACACAATTATGATGCTTATAAGAAATCCACTTTAAATATTAAGACATAAGTAAGTTAAAAGGAGAAGAATGGAAAAAGATATACCATGCTAACACTAATCAAAAGCTTTTGATAGTGGCTATATTATTATCAGACAAAGTAGATTTCAGATAAGAGAATATTACCAGGGATAAAGAGGGACATTTCATACTGATCAAGAGCCAATTAGTCAAGAGAATATAACAACCTTACATGTTTATGCACCTAATAACAAGGCTTCAAATTGCATGAAGCAAGAACTGCAAGAAGGAATAGATAAATTGATAATTATAGTTGGAGATTTCAACAACTTTCTCTCTGAAGTTGACAGAACAAGTAGAGAAAATCAGTGAGGACACAGATGATTTGAATAACACTGTCAACCAGCTTGATCTGATTAACATTTATATAACACTTCACCAGCAACAGTGGTATATACAATCTTTTCAAGGGCATGGGAGCATTTATCAAGATAGACCATATTCTGGGCCATAAAACAAGTACCAATAGATGTAAAAGGATTCAAATTATACAAAGTATATTCCCTGACCACAAAGGAATTACTTAGAAATCAATAATAGGAAGGTATCTGGGAAATCCCCAAATATTTGGAAGTTAAATGACATATTTTTGGATAACCCATGGGTCAAAGAAGACATCAAAAGGAAAATTAGAAAGCATTTGAACTGAATTAAAAATGAAAACACAACATAGAAAAATTTATGAGCTGCAGCTAAAGAAGCACTTAGGGGAAAAGAAGGTCTCAAATCAATGATCTACAGTTCCATTTTAAGAAACTAGTAAAAGAAAAGAAAATTAAACCCAAAGGAAGCAGAAGAAAGTAATAAAGATAAAAGCAAAAATGAAATAGAAAAATAGAGAAAATCAATGAAACCAAAAGCTGCTCTTTTGAGAATATGAAGATGTCTAGGGTTTCAAAAACCATTAAATAACAGTTGCAGTTATGATCCTGAAGCTTCTATTTTTGGTAACTAGACCAGAAACCATGGGAAATATCTAGTATTTGTATGTGTTTGGGTGCTTGCTCATGCCTGCCTGATTTGCTTTCTGAAGAACATGAAAGATCTTGTGTGCTACTGAAGAGAAAGAATCCATAAAGCCGTTTGAAATGTATTACCTATTTTTACATAGGTATTTATGCAAATGTGTGTGTTCACACGCTCCTCATCAAGAGTGCAGAACTGGTGGTAAGACCATCTTGCTTTCTTTATTTTTCTAAACCCTATTCCCTATTTGGCTTCTCCTTTTAAAAAATGCTATTTGGAGAAATCATTCATTCATTTATTCGTTCAACATAATTAGGAAATGCTACAATATGCCAAAGACTGTGGGACATGCTGGGGGACACAGCTGTTAACCAGACAAACAAGATGCCTGCCCACTGAGCAGAGTCTAATGTGAGATACAGACAAGTAAATAGGCAATAACAATGTACTAGTGTAAAAATGCTGTCATGGAAAGCAAGTGCCAGAGGAGTCTGTGGGATGGGTAATCAACTTGGACCTGAAATATTCCTCAAGCTAGCAGCTGAAAAGCTTTTTTTAATGTGATAACTAAGTTTCTCAAATTATTATGATTCAACACAGGCAATAAAACTTTAGGTACAAAGCAATATGTCAGGTATGAGTTCAATACTGAAAGAATTCCTTGATTATTATGTACCAAATACTTCCTCGACTTCTTATTCTGTTCACACTGTGTTAATACTCTGTTGAAATTTCTATCTCAGAGTATAAATAAGACATAAAGAATACAATTTTTACTAACTTTCAGTATTATTGAGAGTTTTTTGTAAGTATTCTAGAAAAGAAAGAACATATAGGTGATTCTAACCTGTTCAGAACTTCTTAAAGATCTCTTTGTTTTAGTGGGGCATAAGAAATGGCAGAACCTAAGCCAAGAATCCAGATCCTTAGGCAAAGTTTGAGGGATTCCAGGATTAGAGAAGTGAGGCAAGACCAGAGAAATGTGAAGATTCCAAAGATTATGTAGGAAAGGGTCCATGATTCATTCAAGAAACTCAGATAGCTTTTAAAACTATGCCTTCCGGGGCTTCCCTGGTGGCGCAGTGGTTGAGAATCTGCCTGCCAATGCAGGGGACACGGGTTCGAGCCCTGGGTTCGAGCCCTGGTCTGGGAAGACCCCACATGCCACGGAGCAACTAGGCTCGTGAGCCACAAACTACTGAGCCTGCGCGTCTGGAGCCTGTGCTCCGCAACAAGAGAGGCCGCGATAGTGAGGGGCCCGCACACCGTGATGAAGAGTGGCCCCCGCTTGCTGCAACTAGAGAAAGCCCTCGCACAGAAACGAAGACCCAACACAGCCAAAAAGTAAATTAAGGGCTTCCCTGGTGGCGCAGTGGTTGAGAGTCCGCCTGCCGATGCAGGGGACGCGGGTTCGTGCCCCGGTCCGGGAAGATCCCACATGCCGCGGAGCGGCTGGGCCTGTGAGCCATGGCCACTGAGCCTGCGCGTCCGGAGCCTGTGCTCCGCAACAGGAGAGACCACAACAGTGAGAGGCCCGTGTACCACAAAAAAAAAAAAAAAAAAAAAATAAATTAATCAATTAATATTTTAAAAAAAATTAAAATAACAACAACTATGCATTCCTTTAACTCTTGATTTTCTCATTTGGAAATGTGTCAGGATATTATTATAAACTTCCATATTCTAGCTACAAGACTGTACATTGTAATGTTATACTGAAAAGTTGGAAACAACTTAGATGACTAACAGTAGCAGTCTGGCTGAATAAACTATGTCATATCCACACAACGGAATTCTAACCAGGTTTTAAATTATGTAGCAGTGTTTCTCAAAATTTATTGTGCATCAGAATCACTTGGAAGGCTTGTTGAAGCACAGATTTCTGGGCCCCACCTCCAGAATTTTTGATTTGTCAGTCTGGTGTATGGCCCAAGAATTTACATATCTAACAAGTTTCCAGGTTGATACTGATGATATTAGTCTGGGGGCCACACTTTGAGAACTACTGATGTATGTAGAGTTATTTTTAACGATTTGGAAGAATATTCACAAAGTATTGCTAAGTTGAAACAAAGTTGTTTACATTATATTCTGTATTTATACATATAGAAGTTTAGATGGAAAAATATTATCAAGCTGGTATCCCTGGTTGCCTTTAGGATGGACTGAATTGTAGTTTTTTAATGTCTTCTACATTTTGAGTGACAGATTTTTCTGTAATGAGCATAGTATTAATCACTAAAACATAATCAAATTTCTTAGTTAAAAAAATAAGATCATGAAATCCTGGCCAATGGCACTAACAAGCTGGAAGCATCAAAGTGGGCTTGATCCTAATCCCCCTCTGGCTTTTTTTTTTTTTTTTTTTTGCCGTACGTGGGCCTCTCTCTGTTGTGGCCTTTCCCGTTGCGGAGCACAGGCTCCGGACGCGCAGGCTCAGCGGCCATGACTCACGGGCCCAGCCGCTCCGCGGCATGTGGGATCTTCCCGGACCGGGGCAAGAACCCGCATCCCCTGCATCGGCAGGCGGACTCTCAACCACTGCGCCACCAGGGAAGCCCTGGCTTTTTAACTATGTCTTGTTAGGAGTGCATCCTCAGAAGCAATCACAGGCAGAGGAACAGTGATGGGCCCATAGGTACATCCAGTTCCTGATGGGGACAAAAACAGAAGAGGCTGATATTATATGGAGGGCTTCTACACTTTTTCTTCCTTCATTTAAGTAATGCCATACAGGCTTCTTCTGGGGATATTTGAAGAAAAACTGGGTGGGACCCAAAAGGCGACCTGCCAGAAGTTTGAAGCATCTGGATTGGCACACTCTTTGTTTCCTGACACAGGGTAGATCCATTTCCCAGGGTATCAGATTAAGGCGTCTCCTTTCTGGAAAAAAGATTTCATGGTTTAAATTCCCATCCACTTTTGTGTCTGTGGCACTCCGCTGTCTCCTTTCCAGCACGCAGCCTCAGGGGTCACGATGTCCGTTCCCTGCTGATATCAGCGTGCCAACTGTGGTGTCATGCACACCAAGCACAGAGCCGCCATTCAGCTTCCACAGTCTGGGTCCAGGAAGCAAAAGAGCTTCTAAGTTCCTACAGACCTTGACAGATCTTCCTGTAGTCCTGCATGTGCTGAACAATTCTCACGGGGAGGGAGACAGAGGGAACTAGGGTAAATGTCAAGGGTAAATATGTGCCAGGAGCAGAGACAGCAAACAGTTGCCACCAATGTTCAGGAAAAGGATGGGTGGGTGACAGTGTAGTATGCAATAGACTTTTCAGTGGAATACTTATTTAGTTAGCACTGGGTACCTTTTTGCATGTCCTTGCACCACTGTGGTTGATAAATTGGGAGGCAGCCACATCACTGATCTTATTTAGAGCAAGAGTTCTTCACAAATGTCTAACATAATGCCAGTGTTTGGGAGTCATATGGAAAATAAACCCCATGTAAAGCTCACAATGGATTCAATGCTTTTTAAAAAAATTTTTTAATGATTCAAAATATGAAATCATGTTCTGATTTAGGCTGTTGTTAAAAGAAAAAGACATTAATTCTATATTGACTTTCAAATAGGTGACATATTGTTTATTGGAAAATTTTATTCCATACTATGTTGCTTTCTACCACTTTCCATGTGAATAAATGGTGCAGAATATGGTTTAAGATACTTTTAGGTTTGCAAGTTCAAAATTAGCTACATATGCAGATACTGGTTAATAATTCATTATTGGTAACTATTGCTTTAATACAACTTCTTACCTGTCCCCTTCTGGTGCTATGACATGAATTCAGTATGTCAATCTGTTTAGGACCCTGTAAAAGGAAGTTATCTGAAATTCTCACCTATTATTTGAGTGCCAAGAACAATGTTATAGTTAATCAATTCATTTACCAAAAATTTATTGAATACCTATTCTGTGCCAGGCACTGTTCTGGGATACACCAGTGACTCCGCTCAAGAAGTTTACATTCTAGGGACTTCCCTGGTGGTGCAGTGGTTAAAACTGTGCTTCCATTGCAGGGGGCACCGGTTCTATCCGTGGTCTGGAAACTAAAATTCTGCATGCCACGTGGCCAAAAAAAAAAAAAACAAGTTTACATTCTAGACGGGGAAGACAGTAAAACATTAAGCAACTACAACTAAAATGTGCAGGTGGTAATAGCACTAAGAAAAAAAAATAAAGCAGGGCCATTATAAGGACTTTGTATTTTATTCTGAGAGACATGGGAGGTCTTTAGGTGCATGTAGATCTAAGCAAGGACATGGTCCAATTTCTGTTAATAGAGAATCACTCTGGCTGCTGGATGGAGAATTGGCTATAGGAGGCCTAGTGCTGATTATCACCTTCCCTTAAGTTATATTTCATTGAGGACAGTTCTGTACAGAGTAGATTCTTGCCTTTTCATACTTTCTGTGCAAAAGCAATTTATAAAATGAAATTTTTCTATCCAAAGTATTCCTTAAAGAAAAAAAAATTTTTTCTGGAAAGTTACTTTTAGGTACATTCTCTCTAAATGGAAGTTTATCCAAAGCTTACTTTTTAATAATTACTTTACTTTCATACTACAGTCAGCCCTCTGTATCCACAGGCTCCACATCTGCAGATATGGAGGGCCAACTAAGGGACTTGAGCATTCGCAAAATTTGGTATCCAGGGGGGCCTGGAACCGATTCCCCACGGATACCAAGGGACGACCGTTATGTGGTTATCAAAATATTTCTGTTTTTTTGTAAATAGGGTTTTTTTGACATATTTTTAAAAAGTCAAGAGATGCTTAAGAATTTTTCAGAGGAGCTTTGTATTTCTTACTATATAAATCAACAAGATTGATTGAGGTGTTTTTTTTAACTGCATAATGAGGTGTAACAGTGTTGCCCTCCTTATAATAATGCTTCATGTTACATTATATTTATATTCATTGGTTTCCATGGGCAGTGATTTCCCTTTCCACTAACCTCTACTCCTCCAAAGTAACAGGTCCACTAGAGAATTTGCACCACCCCACCCCAAGGCCCACTTTATTGCCCCTGTATAATGTATAGACTCACAGACATGTCCAAAGTCTGTCCCTTCTGAGCCTTCCTCCCTCTGGTTTCCTCCTCAGAACTAAAGCCTTAAGTTGCCTGTGGAGTCTGTCTATAACCTGCACAATAAAAAGTCTCATTACTTAGTTACACCTTGCATTTAACCAAAAGTGCTGTTAACTAACTTGATCAGGTACATTACTCACTGCCTTGGATTCAAGTGACTTCTGACTCATTTTAGAAATCAAATCCACCCTCAAAGGGTTGTATATTTACTTCCAGTAAAAATATTCCAAATATATGCCACAAGTTGCAAGGCAGATCCAGAAAAGGAGAATCAAAAATACCCACAGCGAAAGTGGTCCCAATTAATAAATGATGAGTCTTTGAAAGGGTCATACCTCATTTAGAAATATAAGTGCCTGGATCTTTATTTTGCAGTCACTTCCTAACTGGTCTTCCTGCTTCTATCCTTTACCCTTTATAATCCATTCTCCTCGCAGAAACAAGAGAGAGTTACCTTTTTTAAAAATGCAAATCAGATCACTTCTCTGCCTATTACCTTCCAGTGGCTTCCCACTACAGTTAGGATAACTCCACCACGGCCTGTAAAGGGCTCTCTATTCATGATCTGTCATACGTGGCCTCTGTCCTCCTCTCCACTGCCCCCTTGTCCCCTGAACTCTAGTCACACTGGTCTTGTTCTTCCTTGGATAAGCCAAGCTTGATTCCACTTCAAGGCCTTCAAACTGGCTGTTCCTTCTGCCCAGAATGCTCTTCCCCCGAGATCTTTGTATGGCTACCTTCATCCCAAGAGTCAGATTTCTGCTGATTACTCAATTTATACTTCTTCTGCATCCCAACAGGCAGCACATCTGTTCCTTAGAATAACAGGGCAGCTCTTCCCCAGGGGTGATCAAGGTCTGAAAACCTCTTGTTATCTTATCACTTGCAGATAATAAAAGGTATAAATCAAACCAGGACTACACGGGGCAAATAGTTCAGGGTTTGCACACAGTCCTGTATATGCACAGCATTTTCTTTTTCTTTACAGGTTATTTTCAGAGCTTTGTCACCACCGTATGATGTGGAGAACCCTTACAGTGCCAAAGTGCAGGAGCAGCTAAAGATCACCAACCTCCGTGTGCAGCTGCTAAAACGACAGTCTTGTCCCTGTCAGAGAAACAACCTGAATGCAAAGCCTCAACATTTTACGCACTATGCAATCTATGATTTCATTGTCAAGGGCAGCTGCTTCTGTAATGGCCACGCTGATCAGTGTATACCTGTTGATGGCTTCAGACCTGTCAAGGCCCCTGGAGCATTCCACGTGGTATGTAAAACAAGTCCTCACTTACGAAAAAAAATCATTTGGTAGTCTAAGTTCCCTTAGAGTGCGTCTGTGCTTACATGGTTCTTCTTCTTTCTTCCTCTGCTGATTCACTCCTCTGACTCCATGCCCATCCTATAAAGTGCCTATTAACTTGTTTTTTAATCTTCCATTTTAGAATTATAAATAGTCAAGTATGATAACCAGATTCCTTGGATAACATCCATGCCAGTTTTTAGTACCATGACTTCCAGATATAAATTGTAAGGCGAGCAGTAGGAGAGGTTGGCATAATCATATTTGTGGCATTATCACATAGAAACCAGCTTTGACAGTAAATGGGTGCCATTGTTAAGGAGATTTTTAGAGTGTAAAAAATAAGAACTTCAATTTAATGCCCAGTATCTTTTGCTGGCCAGCCAGTAGAATGAACAGTAATTTTCCTCTGTAAAGAGTAGCCTCTCACCCCAAGGCAGACTTAAATGCTCTCTCCTCTAGGCTCACACTTCTCATTGCGCTTTCCTCTGAACTTTTACTTGTTTGCATCTCCCAGGAGATCACGAACTTCCTGAGGACAGGGACTGTGTGATCTTCATATCCTCAGGACCGAGTGTATTACCTGAGCCAGAAGAAGGTGTTCAGTAGGTGTTTGGTTGAATGATAGCAACATAGGAACAGGGAGATGATGAAAATTACTGTCATTGTCTTCACCTCATCTTCTTCCAAAAAAGATACAGAGTGGCTCAGACAGCAAGTACCTTGTTGGGATGCATCCAGAGCTGTGAATGAGGATTAGGCAAGTAGGAGAGCACTCTAATTCTTTCTTTTTATGTTTTGCTCTGATACTTCTAATCAAACCAAACCAAAAATAAATAAATAAAACTTAAAAGGCCTCAGAATATCCTTACTTCATTACCTAAAGAGTAGACTTACACATTTGTCTTCTTTCTCCCAGCCCTGATATAGGTACAGCCGTGAGGGACCATGAACCAGTTAGCCAGCAGGACAGTCTGTGTTAGCTGGGCTGAGTTGCTGGGGTGCAGAATAGCATTGGGGTAACTGAAATGACTAGGACAGTAGCCAGGAAGTTACAAAAATAGAAACAATGCTGTTACTTCTAGAAGTGAAGCTGGGGCTTCCAAGTTGAAGGGAGTGCAATACTCATTCAACAAACATCTACTAGTTTCTACTCATTAATGGACTTTTGAACCAATATTGTTTCAAATAAAGGATGGAATAATTTGTTATACCTAAGTTAATTGGGTTCAGGTATTATTCAAATAGAAAATAACCTAGATATTCTAGATACATGTCAACCAACTAGACTGAAACAGGAAAATTTGCATGAGGTAAGATGCTAATAAATTTCTGCTATTATATTTAAGTGCATTAGCGAAGGAGAGCCGGCTGGCTGCAATGTTCTGAATGTTTTTGTCCCCACCCCCAAATTTGTATGTTGAGACCCTAATCCCAATGCGATGGTATATGGAGGTGGAGCCTTTGGGAAGTAATTAGGTCATGAGAGGGGAGCCCTCATGAATGGGATCAGTGCTCTTAAAAGAAGAGGCCAGACAGCTAGCTAACTCTGTTTCTGCCATGTGAGGACACAGTGAGAAGTCTGCAGTCTACAACCTGGAAGAATGCTTTTACCAGTACCTGACCATGCTGACACCCTGATCTCAGACTTCTAGCCTCCAAAACTGTGAGAAATACATTTCTGTTATTTATCATCCGCCCAGTCTATGGAACTTTGTTCTAGCAGCCCAAACGGACCATGACACTGGCCTTTTGTTTCCTCAACTATCTTTGTAATCCAAGCCTTATAGGATTATTTCAGGGTAGAGTCCTGAGCAAAAGGACAGATACAAGCTTAGAGGCCCCCAAAACATGGCCCAGGATAGGCCATATCTGATTTGTCTCATGACCTATGAGACAACCTGAATGGCTCTGGTCAACCAAACTAAATTACCAGAGTTCTCAAGAGCCTTATAAAGCATTCATGAGTATGCATTTAAAAGCAATAGTTTTGAGACTTCCCTGGTAGTCCAGTGGTTAAGACTCCACGCTTCCACTGCAGGGGGCATGGTTTCGATCCCTGGTTGGGGAAATAAGATCCTGCATGCCACATGGCCAAAAAAAAAAAAAAAAAGCAGTGGTTTCTTTTTTTAAAGTAAATCCTCTGAATGTAAACTTTCAAAGAGTTAGCAACACTTTCTTAGGCTGAAGAGAAAATTCTGGAAGTTTTTATTATATACTCTGGGTATATGCAAAGAGACTGTCCAGGGTGAGAGCCACTGGGAGTGGGTATCTTGCATTTGCTTCTCACCCAATAGCAGCAATTCCATCATCATCTCCTGTGCCTGGGACAAGCTGGTCAACGTATGGAACCTGGAATACTGCAAACTGAAATCCAACCATATCAGCCCCCCGGGCCACCTGAACACTGTGACTGTCTCTCCAGATGGATCCCTCTGTGCTTCTGAAGGCAAGGGTGGCCAGGTCATGCTGTGGCACCTCAGTAAAAGCAAGCACCTTTATATGCCAGATGGTGGGGACATCATCAATTCCCTGTGCTTCAGCCTCAACCACTGCTGGCTCTGTGCCACCATGGGCCCCAACACCCAGCTCTGGGACTTGGAGGGCAAGGTCATTGTAAATGAACTGAAGCAAGAAGTTATCAGTACCAGCAGCAAAGCAGAGCCACCCAGTACACCTCTCTGACCTGGTCTGCTGATGGCAAAAGTCTTAAAATACAACTGTTCTCTACAATCATCTGTCAGCCTACCAAGGCTTGGACAGTGGTGATGGTAAAACGGATGTCTGGGCTGTGCACCACTTCATTCAAGAGGGCATTAGTGTTTGTCTCTGCCGATCCTATGCCAAGAACATGGGCTTACATGGTGAGTATGTGGGAGCCTTCACTGTGGTCCTACAAAGATGCTGATGAAGCCAAAAGGGTGGAGTCACATTTGAAGATCTCGATCCATCCCATGTATTCTCAATGGAGCCCTGACTGCCTTAACCATTGTGACCAGCCTGGATTTGCAAAAACAACGGTTGCAAGAAGTGAAAGGCATGGCCGACTGTGTCATTAGATTCGGATTCAGCTTGTCTCCAGCCTCAAGAAAGAGGGCTTCTCCCGCAATGGGCAGCACATCGCTAACCAAATTGGCATGTTTTATTTCACAGGGCTAATGCCTGAACAGGCGGAGTGGCTGACCAAGGAATTCTCCATCTGCATGACAAAGGTCAGCCACATCTCTGTGGCAGGGGACACAGACAACTGGGCTACCTTGCTCATGACATCCACCAGGTCACCAAGTGAGTTCCCTGATGAGAGGGAACAGAGACAACCTTCCTGTCTTCAGCCTCTGCAGTTGTGAGATTCACACGGAGGATGAGGGAGGGTGAATCATTTTTTTCAACCACAGTGCTTAACACTCAGCAATGTGTTTCTCAGAAAAGAACATGTAGTGAAATGGGGCAGAAACATCCATGGCTGGTGTCTGGAACTTTGTGGCTCTAAACGAAATCTCCCCCATCCTTATATTTCCAGCTTTTCTGTAAGAATTTACATGTGCAAGGAAGTCAGAGCCCCCCCAAACCTGCCAATCACTCCATTGTAATATTTCAGAAGCTTTAACTGAAGCGCCCTGCAGCCACAGTTCCTCTGTGGATCCAGCATGTGAAATAGCCCCTGTCCAAGGCCTCGTGAGAAGACCTAGCTCTGACATTAATGGTCAGCCTGTTTGTTCTCCAGTGGTTGAGGAGCCTTGTCAACAGACCATATTACAGAAATCGTATTCTGTGAAAACCAGCAAGTCTGCTGCCACTGCCACAAGAAAAAGAAAAGATGCCGTCTCCTGTCTTATATAAGTGAAAAGAAAGAAGGCTCTCCTTTTTAATACTTGCAGGCATTTTTAATGTTCGTCTCTTTTCCCTTATCACTGCTGTTCTTTTCCTTAGAAAGATCTAGAACTAGCCTAGATTTTCATCCTGTTCTACTACTTGATTGACCGTCAACCCCATCCTATCAGGATTTACTTACTTGAAGAATGAAGAACATCATTTACTGCTCATCCCATACCCTCACCTCTCTCAGCAAGAAGTAGTGGAGAGTAGGTAACTGCACTTTATTTCAGCAACCTCTTCAGTGATTATCTCCTGTCGGGATGTTGCCTCTGGCCAGTTGGACCTCATACTTTCATTCAACGTGGTTGTGCAGTCACTCATTTCATATCATGAATAGGCCAATGCAGTGTTGTACCAGACAAGAGAATTCCCTGGGCTTTGGTGTTAATCTTTGTGTGCTGCCAGCTAGGCTTAGGCTTTACCCTTTGGAAAGGTAACCTTCATCTGCTCTAATCATGTAGACTTATTGCAGCTTGGTTTCTCTGCTACACTAAAGTTACTGTAGACCCTGCCCCCCGCCACCCAAATAGATAACTATCAACCTAAAAAGAGGATCTGGATAACCAAGAAAAGGGGATTGAATAGTAAGTGGTTTTTTCCATTTCAAAAGGATATTAGAATGGGAAGTCTCCATCCTAGAAGACCCTATGGGATGGAAACCTCATTTCCTTACTCATCTCAGGCTCCTTTGAAATTGGAAGCCATATCTTCTTAAAATAATACTCATCTTGTGACATCCTACTCCCCAGCTTACGTACTGATTTCAACTTCTGCAACAATGCTGGTAGCCCCCAGTGCTGTAACTACAGTATGTACCAAAACCAGGCAAGACCAAGTCACACGTGGAGCTAGGGCCAGGTAAGGGGTTAGAAACAGGTAAGTGGCCAAGGCCATGATGGCTTGCAGGGATCTGGTTCCAGAAGAATTCCTGCTGTCTCGACTCTCTTTAAAAAAAAAAAAAAAAAAAAAGCCATAAACAATTGGACCAGCAGAGGCTTATGACTGGAAATGTGAATGGTTCTGGTTTCAGATTTTTCCCATCCCTAAGCTTAGGTGCATTTTATTTTCGTGTATATATTTTTTCTGGATTATAAAGAGCTGGTATTAAATTGGGACATAGTTGCCTGGTTTGAATGTGATATTCTTATCCCTATGATTGCTTAGCTGAGCAAATTGCACATTAAAAGCATAGTCTTTTGCTTTATTAAGAGCATGGTCATAAGGTCAATTGTCCTCCCATATTTGTGTATCTGTGGACACCATTCATTATACATATGCAGCTGTAAATAACCAGATTCATAAACTGTGCCTGCAGAACAGAAAGTAGCCTCTTAAGAGAGCATTCTTTTACTAGTCAGCTTGTCATAGGTATGTGTGTATAAATCTGACTTTCTTTAGCACAGTTTTTCTTTATATCAGTCATTCTCAACGTGTGGTCTCTGCACCAGCAGCAGCAGGATTACCTGAGAACTTGTTATAATTGCAAATATATATCCAGTCCTACTGAATCAGAAATTCTAAAAATGGGGCTCAGGAATCTGTGTTTAACAAGCCCTCAGGTGATTCCAGTGCTTGCTAAAGTTTGAGAGCTGCTGCTTTATAGGCGATGCCAAATCCCCTGCAGCCAATGTTGTGAGGATGAGTAATTAGTTAATGAAATCTGGTTTTACGGGCTAGAATTTTTGATGGCTGATGACAGAGAACTAGGGAAGTTAATGGAAATGATACTTAGTCTGTTTCTTAAGCTATATAAGATTTTAGGGCCATTTTCCCTCTTTGGAAGAGGGGGGTAGGAAAAGGCATGAAGTGGGGTACCAGTTCGCAGCCTCATTTACCTTTAAACACTCCTCCTGTGTCTTTTAAAGTAGTACCACCTTTTCCATGTTTCCCCTTCTTCCCAATCCATTCCATTTAGCCTTCACCAGTTCAGTTTTTCCTTATCTGTTCATGTCACTGGAAGGCAGAACAGCACAGTGTTTAAGACCCTAGCATTGGAGTCAAATAGATCTGGATTTGACTCCCCACAGCATTTACTAAATTAATGTCTCACTGAACCTCAGTTCCCTAAGAAAATGAGAACAATGTCTACCTTATATAGTTATTGTGAGGCTTAAAAATATGATAGCCAGTGCCTGGCGTATGGTAGCCTCTATCTACATTGCTGTTGTTATCTTATATTATCTCAGCCTTTTCTACCACATTTCTCACAGACACTTTCTCCCCAGTAGCGACAGGAATAAATCATAGTGTATGTGCTTTTTGACATGTTTACAAGGCTAGAGTTTTTGTGTCAAGGAAAACTGTACTTTGATTCCAGCCTGCTGGGATCCCAGAAATTATGTGAAGAGAAGATCTTAAGCTTTTTCTCCTTGCAGCTGGGGAGAACTGATGTGGTTCTCTTTTTCCCAGCAGCTGGTGATTGTACAGCTGTTGGATGATGGATGGTAATAAAAAGGAACATGGAACGTCTCATTGTTTTACTAAAATATCGTTCATTGGATAACAAGAGGCCATAGAATGCCGTGGAGAATTGTTTAAATGCCTTGAGTTACACTAAGGTTAAAGTGGATTTTTCTTTTGTAACCAGAAACTCATTTATAAAAGAGTGTCAACATTTTGACTAATGTGTTCTAAATCTAAAAGAAAACATTAAAACCTATGGAACCATAATGTGGGTTTTGAGGAAAATATTACTTAGCCTACCTAGCTGTGTAAGGCAAGTTTCAGAATCATTCACATAGTTTCATTACAAAAATTTTCCTCATCTGAATCTGAATACATTTATTCATGTATTTATATTTGCACATCTTATATGTCATGTTTTATAAATTCAGGACAGATTTAAGACCATAGTTTTCTTTTTAAAAATTCTTTATTGTACTGTGAATAAGCCAAATGGACAATAATAATTAGAAAGCTCTTGGCTCTTCAAGGTATTAAGGAAAAGAGCAGAGGGTTTAAAAATAATCAGTAAAGTTATTAAATGAGAATATTAAATCAGAATTTTAAAATATTTTCATAGAGCAAACATGCATGTATATTTGGAAATGAACATCTATAAATTAGTGTCAGGTCTTCTCAGCAGAGAAAAAATAATTATCATGGATTATAAATACTGCTGATAATAGTTACAACTTTTTAAATGCTTATAGTGTGCCAGGTCTCGTGCTGTCATGTTACAAATGTTATTGAATTTAATCTTCACAACAACTGCATGAAGTATCATCATCACTTTCTTTCATAGATGAGGAACTGAGGCCTGAGGCTTGGGAATGCTAACTGATTTCCCAAAAGTTAATAAAAAGTAGAGCTCAGGTTAAATTCACCACCCATTCTCTTTTTGTTGTTGTGCTGCTAAAAACTTAATCTGTACTTGATATTATGCCAAGAACAGAGTAAAAAAGAGGGGAGAAAGCACAGGAGGGCAAGTGTGGTAGGGGAGGGTTTAAGCGATTGATTATCATCACGGATCATGGAATCTACACTGAGCAAAGGGAATTCCCTGGTGGTCCAGTGGTTAGCTTTCACTGCCGAGGGCATGGGTCTGTGTGGCCCAGCCAAAAAATAAATAAATAGTAAACTGAGCAAAGAGGGAAGTGAGGACACAAGAGAGCAAACACTAGTCCCACAACCAAAGTTTCCTTGTTTTATATTTTATAAAGCCCTTTCCCATGCATTATTTCACTTGATCCTTACTACAATCCTAGAAGATAAGCATTTTTGTTTCTATTCTGCAGATAAGGGGAACTGAGGTACAGAGAGATTAATTTACCTGCTTGTAGTCACAGTGATAGAGAGCAATTTCTCACATTCAGAGTTCTTACTACCATACCCTACCTCCACCACCAATATGGTACCAAGAAAAAAACTCTCATTAAAAAGACTATTTTTATAGGAATAGGTAATCTATCCAAGTCATCTAATTTCTGTTGAACCAGAAATTATCATTGATTCTCTCTTCTCTTCTATTCATTACAGAAATGGCCCAAAGGGAAAAAAGAAAGAGTAAAAACAATAAGTTTGGAAAATCTACAAAGAAAATAATTCAGAAGTGACTATCTTTTGGGGGGTATGAATCATCTTTGATCAGTATATTTGGTTTTATTAGGAAGAGGGATTTCGGGATCTACCATTCTTTACTCCCATCTCTAGCCATAAATCATTTTCACTGCTAATGAAAGGCAGCAGCAATCCCAAGCAGTTCACTTGTCACATTAGACCAGGAGGAATGGGTAATCCTATCACCAAGGGGCGTGCAATGTTGTATTCCTAATATGAACAAAAGAGAAACTGTCAGCTTGATGCAGTTAGTGTGAGACTATTCTCAATTCATTTCAAGGTCTCAGAGTTCTTCTTTCAATATCCCTACGTTAGTATAGTATAACTTTGCCAGTCGTCCCTTGGCAGTGAATAACTACATAGAAGGTGTACAGAGTGTTCTTTATACTTCATTTACTACCTCGTGTTTCCTAGTAGCAGGGCAAGTCAGTAAAACATGTTCATGGCTGCAAATTGTTAGTGTTTTGACTATAAGATTGCAAATGAATCTAGCCTTATTTTCCCTCTAAACAGTAAGACACACTCTCTTTTAATGGCAAAAGTTGCCTGAGATTACTCTTTTTATTTGATGATTAGGAAACCAGAAGACTTTAAACCTAGAGGCATTACAAAATAATTTTTGCACTCAGGAAAGGAATTCCCTGTGGGGTTCCTTTCAAGGGTTCCCCCAGAACATTTAAGTATTTGTTTATAGGCTTTTGACTACTTCACAGAGAGGTTGAAGGATAAAAATACCAGAAAGCTAAAATGTTAGTGTGAGAGCTGACATCTCTGAAAGTAAAATATAAGCCAATAGGAAAGTAAGGTTGATTCTCCAAATAGTATAATATTTGTACATTCAACTTTTCATGAACATACTTTACAGAAAGTGAATCACGTGTATTTTTAGGTCAAAATTTGGGCACAGTAAGGATACAAAATGAGTTTCTTTAACAGGTTTAAGCTGCTAGTTCTATAGATTGGGAAACAACAACTTAAATTTGACACTTTTCCTACTGTAAAATACTCCTCAGATACTCAAGGCATATCTCACTTTGCCAATTTTCTTATGAATATTTCCTTTTCAGTCCAGTAGCATTTGGGGGTCCATCCTGTGGATAGCTGGGGGCCTAGAGTCAGATCTCTGGATCTGGAAAGCCTAGTCTCCCTGTTTAATTGCTAAGATAATGGAGTGAGTGGAGGGTGAAGCTACATGGAAAGAGAAAAGCTGAGGTTACAGATATCTGACTTCTGGTTCACAACCCCAGGTCTCATATCTCTGTGGTATTTCATTTGTGTCTTGCCAATTTTGTAAGAGCTGGAAATGTACTTCAATTTGTCTTAAAACAATTACATTCAGTAGAAGATAAGTTGTAATTTAAGTCCTGTTCCCTCTTATGAGGCGAATTTTAGTTAAAGGTTAAAATACACACACGCACACACATACAGACAAGTATATAGATATATATAATAATTATTCCACAAGATGGAGGAACCTCACCGCCATTTCAAATAGTGAGGAAGACAAGGTCTCTTAATCTTGGCATTCAAAACCTTAATGCTATAATTGGAGCTAGAGTCATCTTAGCAATGTAAATATTTAATGGAATAAAATAGTACATGTGTGGGGATACAGAAGTAGTATGGTATTTGTTAATTCTTAATAAGATTTTTTTAATCATATGGAATTCTGATACTTTTTTAACTCTCGAGCTCTTTAGATAGAAAAAGCAGAGAAAATTATGGTTTCAAAAACTACCGTATATTGTATATGGAAATGGAAAATGATTACTTTTTCCTACTATTAAATGTTATATATACAAACAATTATGAAATTTGTAAAAGTAAACACTGATCAAGTGTCTTTGTCCTTCAATTTTTGCATCTCTAAGGGCACCAGTACCAGGCATGTAACTTAGCTGGCTCAGTCAGCTCTCAGAATTCCTGAAGGGCAATGGTTTCATTGTTTCAGATAAGCCCCTAGCAGGCATTAAAATTAAAGGAAACATGGAATTGTAGTATTTCCATATGCTGAATAGAGGCTAAAGATCATAATTGTAGTATATTTATCTTCTAATTCTCATTTGTAATTTACTTCAATTCTCATATGTAATAAAAAGAGAATTACACTTAGGCACCTAACTTCACTAACAGGCAAAGCAAAGAATGACAGTCTATTTTATCAAACAAGTAGGTTATTAGTGGCCTTGACACAAAGCCCCAATCATTCTTCAGACCTCCAAGAGTCCGCTGTACTTATCACGATTAAAATATTTACTTCACTCTGTTATTTGCTTACATATCCAGCTTTCCCTATCTGCTAAACTATCTGATTTTTTAATGGCAGATACTGGGATAGTCACAATGTCTAGCATATAGTGGGTTTGAAAAATCCCCAGTCAATATATGAATGAATTAATCAATGGCATTGAAAAAATAAGAGATTCATTTCAGATAATAATGTTAAAAATATCAATAATAATGACTGTTCTTTTTTTTTTTTTTTTTTTTTGTGGTACGCGGGCCTCTCACTGTTGTGGCCTCCCCCGTTGCGGAGCACAGGCTCCGTACGCGCAGGCTCAGCAGCCATGGCTCACGGGCCCAGCCGCTCCATGACATGTGGGATCCTCCCGGACCGGGGCACGAACCCGTGTCCCCTGTATCGGCAGGCGGACTCTCAACCACTGCGCCATTATGTCATTATGGGGAAGCCCATAATGACTGTTCTTGATTGTGTCACACATCTACATATATTTTCTCTTTTAATCCTCAAATACATGGAGCCAGTACTATTATCCTTATTTTATAGGTAGGAAACTATGTCTTGTTATTAAGGAATTTACCCAAGATTATTGAGAGCAGGGATTGGAAACCCCATGTATCTAATTCCAAAATTTATTCTCTTTATGTCACATTTATCCACATAATGCTAAGAAAAGAACCCAATTTAAAAATGGGCAAAGGTTTAAATAGGTATTTTTCCAAAGAAGACATGCAAATGTCCAATAAGCCCATGAAAAGATGCTTGACATTCGTAGGCATTAGGGAAATGCAAATCAAAACCACAATGAGATACTGCTTCACATCCACTAGAATGACTATAACCAAAAAGACAGATAATAACAAGTGTTAATGAGGATGTAGAGAAATTGGAACCCTCATACATTGCTGGCAGGAATGTAAAATGGTGCTGCTGCTGTACGGCAGGTCCTCAAAAAGTTTAACATAGAGTTATTATATGATCCAGCGATTCTACTCCTCAGTATCTGCCCAAGTGAATTGAAAACATATGTCTACACAAAACCTTTTACATGAATGTTCACACCAGCATTATTCATAGGAGCCAAAAAGTGGAAACAACCCAGTGTCCATCAACTGATGAATGAATAAACAAAATGTGGTATATCCATATAATGGAGTATTATCCAACCATAAAAAGGAATGCAGTACTGATACATGCTACAACGAAAATGAACCTTGAAAACAGTATGCTAAGTGAGAGAAGCCAGACACAAAAGGCCACATATTGTATTATTCCTTTTCTATGAAATGTCCAGAAAAAGCAAATCCATAAAGACAAAGTGGGTTAGTGGTTGCCAGGAGTTGGAGCTCAGGGAGGAATGGGGAGTGACTGCTTAATGGGCACAAGTTTTCTTTTTGGGGTGATGGAAATTCTCTGGAATTAGGTGATGGCAATGATTGCACAATTTTTTGGATATTCTAAAAACCACTGAATTGCATGCTTTACAATTGTTAAAATGATGAATTTTATGCTATGTGAATATAATCTCAATAAGAAAAAATCAAAAGCTAAGAAACAAACCAACCAACCCATGGCTGGTTATAAAGGAACTTTACAAAATGAATATATTTCTTTTCAAGTCCCAGTCATTAAGCCGACTGTCCATCCAAAGCAGTAGCTTTGGATGGATGGGTATTGAAGAAAACCAATTCTTTCAGTATCTGTGGTTGTTGTTTCTGGACATATTCAAATGATCACAGATGTGGTAATGACTGCTTTCTGATAGAGTTGCCAAACAAGCATAAGTTTTTAATATCAGTACTTCCACCTTAATCTTTCATATAAGCATACTCAATAATGAAGACTATATTTTACAAGATTCACCTGGAAACAAGCAATTTTCCAATATGAAAAGAAGCACCTGAATGAATTAATTCAACAACAAAAGACTATGGAAGAAACCATGCCCTAGCAACTGGCTTCTTGTACTATAATCAGGGGCTCATTTATCTTAAGTCAACTTTTGTAACACCCTCTGCATTGTATAGAATACTGAGTGACAGTTAAACAGAACTGTCAAGAAAAAAGGAAAACAGTGGGAAATGTGAACTAGAATGAATTAAAAAAAAAAAAAAGAAGAAAAAGAAAGAAAAAACTTTGTATATGAATGCAAAATAGTCCGTGACAAGGAATTTTCCTTTAAAATAACCAAAAGCTATGTGAATACATTGAGCAAGCGAATGTCAATGTGGTGAAACGTACTTAATAATCCCCCACAGCATTTCTAATAGAATTTACCTGGTCCCCAACTAATTATAAAAACCCATCTAAATCCTCAAAGACATTGAACAAAACCCCACGAGACCTTCCTTCTTTCTTGCATCAAATGCTGCTTGACAGATAAGTTGCTTACAAAATGAGTTCTAGTTTTTCCCTTCACGTAGTTTCTTAAGTTCTTGTCTGATAGTTTTAACAGCGTAGGAGAAGTTATATATTGTTAATTCTACTTTTGCTATTTCTTTCTAAGATTATTCAAATTAAATAGATACTAAAAAATTGAAATTGATATGATCCCTTTTTCCCTCCAGAGATTTTATCATAAGAAGTTATTTTAGGTGTTTGTGGGAAGGAAAAAAAAAAAATCTTCCTGATGACATCACTGTTCTAAGATGGAAGCCTCTAATATTTTAGAACTCTCTTGGGAGTTCTGTTCCCTGTTTTGCCACTGATTTGTGTTGTGACCTTGGAAAAGTTTAAATATAAAAAGACAAGTGCAAAGTGAACTTATGAAAACAAGACTTAACTGAGATCAAACGAAGAGCAGAGATGGAATGGGTCACACAGCTATGTATGATAGCAACTGTCCCAGTGACTCAACACAGTAACGCAGGCAGTAATCGGGCTTGAAAGAAATTTCAGATGCCTTAGCTGTATACTAAGATAGTTTCTTATATAGTATTTTAGGAAAGTCAAAGTCTGCCTATAAAAAAGAACTGCAGCAAGACTCTAATGATATTTGTCAATTTTCTCTTGTTCTGTATCTTGAAGAAATTGTAGCTGTTATAGAGGAGAAAAGGAGCTAATTTGATAGTATGAGGCAATTCCTTAGATACACTGAAATAAATGTCTTAAAATCAGAGTACCTACTTTATTGCCATTGTACACATGCAAATCTGAAACCAAATTATGTGTGTAACCTAACTATTCATTTGTAGGATTTATCCAAATAAATATACCTGTTGGACAGACATCATTTTTAAAAGCCCAGTAGTCAGAAATAATTTTTAAAACCCACTGGAAACAAAAAGCAAATATGAAATAGTTTTATGTAAGGAAGTAATGATAGAAAAAACATCACATAAATTGGTAATAGTATGATCTTATCTAAATGTAATCTCCATAAGCTTCCTGAGCATCACAATTTTTAGTTTAATGCTATTTTCACTTTTTTTTTTTTTTTTTTTTGTGGTACACGGGCCTCTCACTGTTGTGGCCTCTCCTGTTGTGGAGCACAGGCTCCGGACGCGCAGGCTCAGCGGCCATGGCTCACGGGCCCAGCCGCTCTGCAACACATGGGATCTTCCCAGACCAGGACTTGAACCCATGTCCCCTGCATTGGCAGGCGGATTCTTAACCACTGCACCACCAGAGAAGTCCCAAGGATACATTTTTAAAGAGTAAAGCCATGACTGTCACACAGATATAAAATAAACATGTGTCAACCATTTTACTTAACCCAGTAATTAATGAGGTACCAGTAAGACCTTATAACTGCTTCAAAGGAAAATTCGAAGAACCACACATACACTGGTAAGTGAAGAAATATACAAGGAGGTGCAAAATAAGTCAATATGAAGGGCGATGATCAATTGCATTGTCAGACACAACTGATTTGCATTTCTATGGACAAGAGTTATTTGAATTATTATTCATTTTCTACAACTTACAGAGTTGTAAAATGGTTCAGTGATATGATAATAAAATGCAGAGATGGGCAGAAGACCTAAGTAGACATTCTCCAAAGAAGACATACAGGTGGCCAACAGGCATGTGAAAAGATGCTCAGCATCACTAATTATTAGAGAAATGCAAATCAAAACTACCATGAGTTATCACCTCACACCAGTCAGAATGGCCATCATTAAAAATTCTACAAATAATAAATGCTGGAGAGGGTGTGGAGAAAAGGGAACCCTCTTGCACTGTTGGTGGGAATGTAAATTGATACAGCCACTATGGAGAACAGTATGACGGCTCCTTAAAAAACTAAAAACAGAACTACCATACGACCCAGCAATCCCACTACTGGGCATATACCCTGAGAAAACCATAATTCAAAGAGTCATGTACCACAATGTTCATTGCAGCTCTATTTACAATAGCCAGGACATGGAAGCAACCTAAGTGTCCATCAACAGATGAATGGATAAAGAAGATGTGGCACATATACACAATGGAATATTACTCAGCCATAAAAAGAAAAGAAATTGAGTTATTTGTGGTGAGGTGGATGGACCTAGAGTCTGTCATAGAGAGTGAAGTAAGTCAGAAAGAGAAAAACAAATACCGTATGCTAACACATATATATGAAATCTAAGAAAAAAAAAAAAAGATCATGAAGAACCTAGGGGTAAGATGGGAATAAAGACACAGACCTACTAGAGCATGGACTTGAGGATATGGGGGGGCAGGGGTAGGCTGTGACGAGGTGAGAGAGTGGCATGGACATATATACACTACCAAATGTAAAATAGATAGCTAGTGGGAAGCAGCCGCATAGCACAGCGAGATCAGCTCGGTGCTTTGTGACCGCCTAGAGGGGTGGGAGGGAGGGAGACACAGGAGGGAAGAGATATGGGAACATGTGTATATGTATAACTGATTCACTTTGGTATAAAGCAGAAACTAACACACCACTGTAAAGCAATTATACTCCAATAAAGATGTTAAAAAAAAAAAGGCAGAGATAACCCACAAAAGTATGCTAGCCAGAACACTTAGTCTTTTTTTTTGGCGTGGGGTTGGGGTGGGGGGCCGGGGTGGGGGGGCAGCATTTCAAAGTTCATCTGAATTTTACCAAACGAAAAGAACATTATTTGTTAATTAGGGAAATATGCAAAGAAAATTATTCTGATAATGTTGATAATGTGGTTTCCAAAACTTGCTACATTTGAACCTTTTAAGCCCATTGTTATGAATAAAAGTAGTCCCTATACCTGGACTCACAAAGAGAGAGAGATTTTCTTTATTCTAGGAAATCATCACTCTGAAGGGTAAGAGAGAATCCTACCTAAAATTTACTGAAGAACCCCAAATTTAAACTAAAGTGCTCACTTTAAAACCATTGTTGAGCTAATAGTACATTTTAAAACAATGGGAATATTTTAAAACCTTCTTTCATGTGGCTTTTAAATAAGGTTACGTTATTAACCATATTTTTTAACTCAAAAGTGTTTTGAAATTTATTTGGAAAGCCCAAAATGCTTTTCTCTGTCCTGGAGCAGTTTCTGCCTTCCTTTCTGCAGGGAAGTTGGTTTGGAAAGTTTGTTTGGGCTTTGTTTTGTTTTTGGTTTTGACCAATCATCTAATTTCACAGAAAGCGCCATGATGCATGTTGAAAGATAAACCACAAAACTTGATTTTAGTTCTTAGTTCTAGCTGTAATACTACAAAACAGAGGTCTGCTGAAACACATCTTTACGAAATCTTAAAATTAATGTCCACAATTTGGAGTACACAGATTTAGTAGCATTTGGAAATTTTGTGTGTGTGGATTCACGCTTCTGAATACTACTTCAACTCCTGATTTCATATGATAAATAGCATGCACAATGGCACAGAAAAACTGCCATTTAGATATATAAATAAAAGCTTTGGGGCATACAAAGTTTTGTACATGAAAAAATGGAAATAAGCCAGCAACCTGAATCTAAAAATTAACCTGAATCATTAGGCTGTGCACAGTGCTCTCACTTGCCATTCTTTATAAATTAAAACTGTTTAAAAGCCATCACACTACATAATATTACTATCTATCCCTACCAAATCATATCTAATAGGGAGAGCACATAACAAAAGGGAGGCTATTCACAAAGAGCAAATCTTTAATTAGAATTCATTTACATTCCTATTATCTCCATTTGCAAATTTATTCAGGGGAGTTTCTGATAAGTTAAAGAGTTGTTAATACTTGCAGTGGCCCAGAAATGCCCCTAGGAGGCATCAGAATTTTCAGTGTACAGACAGATTTTACACTGAACCAACGAAAATCTAAAAGTATTCTCTACCACTACATGCCCTGAACTTATTCATGCCAGGTATGGGAAATGGGGGCCAATCTTCCTATATTCACCCATCTTGAAAACTGCTAGGTTCCTCCCAGAGGAATAGGAAAAATAATCCATTCAAGAACTTAATACCCTTGAAATGGCTGACTTTGAGTCCAAACCAGCCTTTGTCCCAAGGAGCTCTCCAAGGACAAACTGGTTTGAAACATACCAATATTATTTAAGTAACACACTGAAGAGATCTGGCCAAAGTAGATCCCTCAAAAATCCTACTCCCCAGCGTCTTCAAAATAGTATAGTTTAAGGGTTAAGATGGTGGCTCTGGAGTCAGACTGCTAGAATTCAAATAGCTCCACCACTTACTGGCTTTGTGACCTTGGGCAAATTACTTAAACTTTTTGGGCTTCAGTTTCCTCATTTATGAAATGGAAGTAATATACCTACCTTATTCTTGTGTAAATCCAATGAATATTTATACAATGCCTAGAACAGTGCCTGGTACATAGTAAATGTTAATCAATATTAACTACTACTGTTAATTGTTATTATTTATCATCATTATCATCATCTTCTTCTTCATCTTTACTGTTCCCATTTCCCTCCCTGACTAATCCATGTTCCTTGGGCCTACAGTAGTTCTCCCAGATCAACTATAGACGACCACTCTATGTAACATCATATTTACCAATATTCCTTGACCAGAAGCTCTCTGGACAAAGCTGAATGTCCTTCAATCCTAGTCTGCCGGAAATCCTGCTCTGTGACAAACAAAAGTATCCTACTCCCACTTCAAATGAATAATTAGCACCCTGCTTTCTTGGGAAGTTTTAAAAATGGAACTAAACTCAATAACTAAGGTTCTCAATGCTCATTTGAATATACATTGGCTGAATAAAAAAAAAAAAATTAACACATATTGATTGAAAACCTATTATATGCCAGTTACTGGGGATTCAAAGAAATTTAAGCCACAGTTTCTTCCCTGCAAGAGTTTAGTGGAGAGAGGTATATAAACACGATTACCATACAGTGTACTTACATGCAGTTTTCCTATGAAATTTGTATTGGCTCCATGCATGTTTTTTGTTTTTGTTTTTTTTTCCAGGTTTGTCAGCCAGAGCAAGGTTCTTGGCAAAATAGTGAAGTAGGCACAGTTTGTCTTTGGCTCCTTCCCTCTCCCCTTTAGACATTCCCTTTCCTTCCACCAGGAAACTTCTTCCTCCTTTAAGCAACTCTGAGTACAGTTTTAGGATTGAAAACAGATGGTTATAATCCCTGCTGATATGTTTGTTGCTAATAATTTAAGGATTTACGCCTTCTGAGCTTAAGTACATTTTTGTAGGGAGCTCTTGAACCTAAAGCACCATTCAGAAGCTACAGGAATGAGTCCCAATAGGAAGAATTTCAGGCAACAGGCTGACAGGGAAGCCTCTCATGGCTGATTTTCATTCTTTACTCATAATTGTTTCTGCTCTATACCTCTATTTTTTTGCCCATGCTTTCTTACAAGACCCGTTTTCTCTAGTGTTAAAGTATAGACCAAGGAATAGACTGTAGAGCTTTTCAACTTCTTACATTCTTGCTATATATATTACTGGGCAAGGGTTTGGAATACTCGGGCTTCAGCCTATTTTATCCTATTCTGACAGTATGTTTCAAGCCCCCTTTTACCAAACTGAATTACTATGTTTTATATTCACCATAGAACTCCCACTTCTTCTGTTAAATTAAAACATGCAAACCTTTAATAGGGGTAGAGGAATATTTTGTTAATGAAAAGACGTGTTTTCCTCACAATGCTTTCTATTCAAAGGTTTATGCTGTAGCATTGTTGTGCCTGTTTTTGCCCTGCTTAAGAGAAGCAGGTTCTAACAGGCTGGCCGTTATTAGAATTTATCTCTTTTCATGCATAAGAAGTTCATTCTTTTAGAAGTTAATCCTTTTCTCTAAAAGGGACATACTATCTCTTTAGAAATTAAATCAGTTTTTTGCCTTTACATTTTGTCTTAAGGTGCTACAAAGCATTGTTCCACTTTCTAAATCATTTGTCAGAGCTAAATGGAGGTCCATGAATTGCCACAGCTGCCTTTAAGTGGGCATTTTTCTTAGGTTCATAGAATAGGCACTGTTTGTATCCTTTCTTCACAAACATTTTTTAAAGTTCCAATGATGGTATGAAAGAATATTCATTTCCCATTGGAATTCAAAGAATGAAAATAAAATCATGTATATGTAAACAATAATGGCACAAGAGCTCAGGGAAATTAGTCAATTAATGAAATTCAGGAATTTCTGAATATTTAGCTGTAAAATCTTTTTTTCCCACTAGCTTTCATTATAAAGTTTAGTAGGACATGAACAATAGTTGGTCCTTTCTTTCTTGGAAAGCAGTTGGGAAGTAAATTTTATCAGACATTCACAAAACAATTCAGTTAATTTGAGTCCTTCAAAGCTTTAACCAGATTGATTATTCGCTTTGGTAATTCCATTATGGTGAATGTCTGTGGTGAGCATCACTAGATGATGAAATATACCTTTATTTGGAAGGCAGGTGCTAGAATGACAGTCTACAATTACTTTAGTCACAAGCAATGGGGAAAATGCAGCTCAGAAGGAGGAAAACAGTAGAAGAAAAATCAGAAAGAATACAATTTAGTTTAGGTATAGTCATTATTGACAAATGCAAATCCATCTTCAGAGACTATTAACATTTATTTTTCATTTGTGCCACATCAGGTAGTACCTGCAAAAAAGAAGAGATATTCTCCTAGCTCTCCCTTGTTTGACTTTCACATCATTTGGAAACATGCTGCATTGGAGAGATGCCAACAGGACCCAGCCATATGACATTTAAGTCTTATCTCGTAGCTCAGAAAGGATTATGGGTAGTTGCCTACAACCAGGCAGTATTCACAATACAGAACAGCAGGGCTTAGAATCATAGAACCTTAAGACTAGAAGGACCTTACAAGTTGTCAAAGCCAATCTTCCATCTAATGTTTAAATATTCTACAACATCTTGATAAGTGATTGTCCAACCCATATGCTTGACATGGCAAACAACCAGATTCTCACAACCTCCTGCCATGGCCAATTTCCTCAACTCTGTGTTTGCTGACTACTAGAAGGCCTACTGCCCCAAAGAGAACAATTAAAAAGCAGCTTTTCAGGCTTCCCTGGTGGCACAGTGGTTAAGAATCTGCCTGCCAATGCAGGGGACACGGGTTTGAGTCCTGGTCCAGGAAGATCCCACATACTGCGGAGCAACTAAGCCTGTGTGCCACAACTACTGAGCCTGCACTCTAGAACCCATGAGCCACAACTACTGAAGACCACGTGCCTAGAGCCTGTGCTACGCAACAAGAGAAGCCACCGCAATGAGAAGTCTTCACACCTCAACGAAGAGTAGCCCCTGCTCCCACAACTAGAGAAAGCTTGTGCGCAGCAACAAAGACCCAACACAGCCAGGAATAAATAAATAAATAAATAAATAAAAATAATAAAGAAGAAAGCAGCTTTTCTAAGCAAGATGTGTATCTTCCAATGACGGATTTGAAAGAATCATTTCCTCATTTTGCACCCACCTAGATTCTTACTTCTATAGCCTTACATATGAAGGAGTGGTATTTTCTCTTCCATGTCTATTTGCCTCTAATATATAATATTTGTCAAAGTGCACAGGTATTAATGAGCAAGCTGTTCCAGTAATTCCTTAAATTACTGGTTCAAAGTTTGTATGATTCCCTCCCTGTACGATAAATATGCTAAAAATGACTTGCAAGTAGGTTAATATTAGTAACAAATAAATACTATTAGACATGAGGCTGAAAACTTGGCCTCTGTGCACCAGTGCTGAATCAAATCTTGGAGACAGAGTTTTGGGTGAAGTAGAAAAGAATAGCTTTATTGCTTTGCCAGGCAAAGGGGGACACAGCGGGCTCGTGCCTCTCAAAAGTGTGTGTCCCAGCCTGGGAGGATTTGGTGAGGAGTTTTATAGCAATGGTTCAAGGGCGGAATTGTTGATAAGGGTCAGGGTGTGTGCAGGGCCTGCACTCCTTTAATCTGGCCTCAGGTGGTCTTCTCTGGAATGAAGAATGCTAACATCTTCCATTTGTTGGGAATTTTAGTTCTGTAAAGAGCTTAAAGATATTGTTATGTGTGTCCCTTGAGGCAGAAGCAGGACCCTGCCCCAAGGCTGCACTACTGTTTCTTGGCTGCTCCTCCCTTATCTTTGCACCACCTCCATTCCTTGATTAGCAACTGTTTGGACCTGCCCTTTGGAACTCAGGGAAGGTCATGGAGCCTGAAGACTATTCCCTGCAAACAAAAAACAGGGGACACAGAAAGGCTTTCATGCCCAGGAGTCCCACAGGGTCTTGCTTGGTTTCAGATATAGGTAGGAAAACTTTTGACATCAACAGAAAAAATATACTCTCAGCATAGCAAAGGAGTTTATGAAATTCATAGAATATCCAAAATGCCAAGGTATTATCTAAGAGGTATACCTCTTAGATAATTAGGAGTTGTAGATTTTTTTGTTGAAATAGATTTCTCATTTTCCAATTATAAAGCCAGACACCACTCTTCAACTAAGCCTTACATACATAATCCCATTTTCCTGCTCTTTGTCTAGCTTATGTTTGTGTACCAAATAAGAGCTATGTTTAACTTGTTACTAAATTTTCCTTTTTCTGTTTTGTTTTGTTTTTTTCAGTGAAGACCTAGTTTTACTTGCACATTTTTCACGAGCATCAAATAGTGGGTGCTCTTTCAAGCTTGAACTGTAACAGTTGTATTGCTGAGGAAGGATTTCTTGTTTCAAATGGTCTAGGTAATGATTTACAGCTATTTTTGGTAATTCTCAAAATGACAGCTCCTTGAATTTTTCTGTGAGCAGAAATATTTGCTGGGCTGGCATCTTTCAGACCCTGGGAGGTTCATCCCAATCCTTGGCATGCAGGAATGAGGGAATGCTCTGAAATCTTTACTCCAGAGGGAACTGACCTATCCACATTATCTTGTGATACATGTGAATGTTTGATGAGGTTTCCCTAAATGTCTGTGGCCTCCTGAGGTCTGGAATTTGTGGGTCAGGACTAACCTATGAGTTGGGTGAAATTACATATAGGCCTTGGGCATTCCAAGACCACACCAGATAAACTGACTTATGATGATAGTTTAGTTCCTCTAAAGAAAAGTAGCAATAATTTGCAGCATCTATGTTTATACAGTATTCAATAAATGGTTGTTTTAAAAGTAGGAAGGATACAAAAAAGCAATAAAATAAAAATTAACAACCTTTTAAAATTCCAAACATTATCAGAAAATACATTTGACTGCCATTGGCTGTTGGAAGGTATAAGCTGGGGTAAAAATTTTGGAAAAGAAATAATAAAGGAGGGGGAAGAAACAACATAACAGACAAGATAGGAGATAAAAGGAAATCTTTTAAAAGAGAGGAAAATAAAGTATATTTGATATACCTTTCAATCACTTCCTACTCAAAAATCTTCAAGGGATCTTCAGTATTACAGGATAAATTCATCATTCTTAAGCTCTATAATGTATTCCGTGGTCTAGATAGAACCTACTTATTCAACACATGTCCTCTGGTTTACTTACTGACTATTCAGAATATTCCTTTGGGGTTATCTTCTTGTCTTTGCTCCCTAAGGAAAATCCTATGTACTCTTCAAGACACAACCTCAGGGACCGCACTTAGAGTTTTATACAGATAGCAATTATTGACCTTGGTCTCTACTATATTTACTTTGGACTTCTTAACATTGTTTCAAATGCCCTCCTCAGATAGTATTCCATATAATCTCCTTAACAGCAATGATGAATTAGGGATGGTTTATTCTAGGAATTTGGACTCTAATTCTATCAAATATTTGTATCCTGGGTGTTTTGTATGTAGTGGTTTGTTTTTTCACAGGTTATTATAGAATTTAGACAGTTACAAAACTGCTTTTTCTGCTAATCTTCATTACGCTACTCACTTGTGCCAGCTACATAAGTATGCCTTCGCTTCACTAAATTCTTCAACTTTGGAAGATTTTTCTTGTTCATATTTTCAAAAGACTCCATTTTGTTTGAAATCAGGATCTAGTACAAGTAAACAAAGGATCATCCATCTTTTTAGAGCCTTTAAAGAATCTTACCATTCAAATCTAGAATATGACACAAATGAACTTATCTACGAAACAGAAACAGACTCACAGACATAGAGAACAGACTTGTGATTAGCAAGGGGGAGGGGGTTGAAGAGGGAAGAAGTTGGAGTTTGGGGTTAGCAGATGCAAACTATTAGATATAGAATGGATAAACAAGGTCTTACTGTATAGCACAGTGAACTATATTCAATATCCTGTGATAAATCATAATGAAGGGCTTCCCTGGTGGTGCAGTGGTTGAGAGTCTGCCTGCTGATGCAGGGGACACGGGTTCATGCCCTCGTCTGGGAAGATCCCACATGCCGCAGAGCGGCTGGGCCCGTGAGCCATGGCTGCTGACCCTGTGCGTCCGGAGCCTGTGCTCCGCAACGGGAGAGGCCACAACAGTGAGAGGCCTGCGTACCGCAAAAAAAAAACCCATAATGGAAAATATGAAAAAGAATATATATATATATATATATATATACACACACACGACTGAATCACTTTGCTGTACAGTAGAAATTAACACAACATTGTAAATCAACTATATTTCAATTAAAAAAGAATCTTACCATGCAGAAGTTATTTTATAGAATAACTATTTATTTGATAGAATAAATTTCTAAAAATTAATATTTGGGATCATCTGGAATACTTCCTAATAACTAAGTATTGCCCTGAATTCCAGTAGCAAAATGCATTTATTGACACATGATGTCATGACTGTACAAATGAACGTTTTTTAAAGCAGCTCAGAATGGGATTCCCAAATTTGGATCTATGAGGTATTGTTGTTGTTTTCTTGAGAAACAGTATAAGAGGTAAATCAGCATAAAGGTAAAAAATTATATCAACCCGTCAACAATTATTTAATGAATATCTACAAGAGAGAGTTGCTATGTTAGGCAATGTTTGGTACACAAAGCATTACAAAACATTTTTTCTGTCTAAGCAAAGTATGATGTAGCTGGAGAAAAAAAAAATTTACATAGAAAAAAATTACAGATAAACAAGACAATAAATAAATACCTAAGAAACAAAATGATGTTGGAATTCAAAGAATGCAGAAATCACCATAGATTAGCAGTTGTTGAGGACCATGAGAGGGACTGGGTTTTGAGATGGTTCTTGAAGTTGGGCAGTATTTCTGACAGGCAGAAGGGAAGAGACTTCCCAGGAAGAGGAAACAAAACTAACCAAGCTGCGGTGCTAGGAGGCTAGGGGAAATCTGTGAATGTGTGGGGGCTTCCCTGGTGGCGCAGTGGTTAAGAATCCGCCTGCCAATGCAGGGGACACGGGTTCTATCCCTGGTCTGGGAGGATCCCACATGCCACAGAGCAACTAAGCCCATGCACCACAGCTACTGAGCCTGCGCTCTAGAACTGGCGAGCCACAACTACTGAGCCCGCGAGCCACAACTACTGAAGCCCGCGCACCTAGAGCCTGTGTTCTGCAACAAGAGAAGCCACTACAATGAGAAGCCTGAGTACTGTAATGAAGAGTAGCCCCCACTCGCCGCAACTAGAGAAAGCCCGTATGCAGCAATGAAGACCCAACGCAGCCAAATAAATAAATAAATAAAATTTTTAAAAAAGAAATTATTGGTGAGATAATACAAAAAATATTAAAATTCTCATAAAACTCTCAGATCCCAGATAATTCCACTAAAGTATTCCTCCCTGTGAGAAATACTATTTTAAAAACCCTCAACTACTCTGAATTGTGGGATTAAAAGAAAATGCCCAGTCATTATGACAAAATGTGTTCAAAGCCTTAAAAATATACAAATGTTGACTGTTCAATTTTACCTCTAGAAAACACATTCCTAATAAAGATGTACACAAATTGTTAGCTACAAGGATATTCATTATAGAATTAAAATATAGTATGTAAAAATATTTTAAAGCCTAAATGACAAAAAATAGGTGATTGGTCAAATAAATTTTACATCATACAGGGGAGCCATTAAAATGTGTGTTGTACAAGAATATTTAATGACATGAAATGATGATCTCAATCCAAAAAAGAAGTTTTAAATATAATTGTGGTTTTTTAATATAATTGTGTTTTTTTAAATTTTATTAAATATAATTTTATTTTTAAAGTACCTCAAATATATGCTTCAAATGTTGATAATGATGTCACTTTGTGATGGGATTACAGATTTCTAAGTTTTCTATATTGAAGATGTATTACTTCTGTGTAAAGAATAAAATAATTTAAAGGTATTAAAAATTTAAGTAGGGCTTCCCTGGTGGTGCAGTGGTTAAGAATCCGCCTGCCAATGCAGGGGACACAGCTTTGAGCCCTGGACCGGGAATATCCCACGTGCCACGGAGCAACTAAGCCCATGCACCACAACTACTAAGCCTGCGCTCTAGAGCCTGCGAGCTACAACTACTGAGCCCGTGTGCCACAACTACTGAAGCCTGTGCGCCTAGAGCCCGTGCTCCAAAACAAGAGGAGCCACCACAATGAGAAGCCCACACACCACAACAAAGACCCAACGCAGCCAAAAATAAATAAATAATAAATAACCAAAAACAAAATACAAAAAACAAAACAAAACAAAAATTTAAGTAAACGCCTAGCCAGTATCTCAGAATTGCTCATTAGGGTCACATATCCTACAGCCAAGGATATGAATTAACAACAAGACAAACTAAAGAAAGGATCTTTCATCTTGATGACTAACTTTTAAGCAAAAATGAATGAATGTCATATGGCTAAAGCCAACCAATGAGATGAGGTTGTGGGAAGAGTGTTCTTTCCTAGCACTATTTGTGCTCATAGCACTTACTTATTTTTGTTTGCAGGTCCATGGAAAGTGTATGTGTAAGCACAACACAGCAGGCACCCACTGCCAACACTGTGCACCTTTATACAATGACCGCCCCTGGGAGGCAGCTGATGGCAAAACAGGGTCTCCAAAAGAGTGCAGAAGTAAGTACCAAACCACAGACTCAAAGCCTTCTTTGTAAAGTAAACATCTATGGACCCCTTGTTGTCTCTAGAAACACAATATAAAGTAGTAGCCCATATCAAACATAAACCATATCACTGCCCACTGTAACTTCAGCCATTTGGAAACAATTACTGCTTGCGAAATCACCGATATACTATTTTGCCAATAATGTATTGGCCATTTGCTGGGACACTATGTGGGACCTAAGCACCCTCCCTGAGACTTTGACATAATAAAACATGGCTAGATGCAAGAGCAACTGAGGATTAGAATGTGCAGTTACCATCATAGCTGAGATATTGAATTATAATCATGAAAATAGCTATCTTGAATTCAGTTCTCAAAACAACCCTAAAAAGTAGGTGGTGTTAATCCCATTTTAGAGATCAGGAAACTGAGGCTCAATAAGATTAAGTAACTTGCCAAAGTTAGTAAATGATAGAGTCAGGACTTGATCCCTGCTCTTCAGACTCCAAATTAAATGCTTTTTTTCTGTAATACCATATGCCTTTCTTTTCACTTATGATACTTGTAGTGACAAATTAGATTTAAAACTAAGCCAGTTCATCAAGAATGAGATTAACATTGCCATGGCTAACTTCGGGTTTGAGGTTGGAGATTAGATAGAAGGGTAAAAAATATGGGAACATGAATCATTTTTTTTCTTTGCAATTCAAAATGAAATATACCTGAAATAGAAATACACATACACAGAGAAATACACATGCCCGTAACAACGTTTACACTCACAGACTTCAGTTTTACTAGGATTTAAAGGCAAGTACAGTGGGTAAAATTGTGAGAAGTTTCTTCCCTTACACAATTTGGAATCATAACTGATTTATTTTAGTTTCTAGGAAATGTAAAGGATTTCCTCTAAGCATAACTCTTAAATTATCTTACAATATGCTTTTTAAAGACTATGAGTCTGGTCAAAATATCATAACACATCAAGGAAACAATGAAAAACAATAGCACAAACATTTTCAAATGCAGTTGACCTCCAGAAAAAAGTCTGGATCCTTATTCAAATCACTCATCAAGAGAATCTAAAGAATTTCTCCTAAATTCCTAGAGTGCCATTCTGGCCCTTTCCACCGAAACCAGCTGCATATCTAAATACATATAGAACACAGAGACTTGTCACTTGGCACTATTGACTGATAACCTTAGAAATGCCTTTGAGAAATTGTTATATGAGAAACTCTGCAAGCCTCTTCTATAAGAAAATTAAGGCTTCTATAGGAGACTACCTCGTACTCACCAGTACAGCAATAGCTGAGGAATAGTACTTCATGAAAGGTAAATCAATCTATCTGCCAAGTTACTAACCCCTGTCCACCAGAAGGTTCCTTCTAGGCTCGGAGGAAGGAGGGAGGGAAGGAGGGGAGAAAGAGAAGGAAGGAAGGAAGGAAGGAAAGCAGCTACTGAAGGCCAGAGGAAACAGGGTGAAAGAGTTCTTAATGTATAAATGTTTTTATACTGTTTTGAATATTGTACTGTGAAAATGTATACTATTCAAAAAACTAAATTAATTTTAATGGAAGTATAGTTGATTTACAATGTTGTGTTAATTTCTGCTGTACAGCAAAGTGATTCAGTTATACATACAGATAGATGTATGTACATATATATACATTCTTTTAAAAATCTTTTCCATCACGGTTTATCACAGGATATTGAATATAGTTCCCTGTGCTGTACAGTAAGACCTTGTTGTTTATCCATTCTATATATAATTGTTTGCATCTGCTAACCCCGAACTGCCACTCCATCCCTTCCCCATCTCCCCCCCCCTTGGCAACCACAAGTCTGTTCTCTATGTCTCTGAGTGTGAAAAAACTAAATTTTTAAAAATTAGGAATCAGCTTACCCTACTTTTAACTGCTTGAATATTAGAGAACCTGTCATTTTATTTTTAATTCTTTGTTTTCCTCCCATGCTTCTTTTTCTCAGCTTGCAAGTGCAATGGACATGCTGATGCCTGTCACTTTGACATTAATGTGTGGGAGGCATCAGGGAATCGTAGTGGTGGCGTCTGCAATGACTGTCAGCACAACACAGAAGGTCAGCATTGCCAACGATGTAAGCCAGGCTTCTACCGGGACCTCCGAAGACCTTTCTCTGCCCCAGATGCTTGCAAATGTAAGTGAATTAATGGTTACTGGAAAAAAAAAAAGGTCGATTTGTACAAAAGAGATGACTCTCCATCCTTCATTTGCTCACGCATGGGAGAGAGGTCATGAAATTCTCAGACAATCCACTCACACACATCAGTTAACTTCATTGATCAGTGGTAAGAATTTTCAATCTGTTAGGTGGAAACAGTATAATATTCAATTGTTTCCTATAGCACCACATTTTGGAAAACAAGATGTCTAATAAAAGAGAAAAAAGAATGATGAAGAGGGAGATATATTTAAGATCATCTTAAGACCAAACATATGAGTAGGATGCAGACAATAATGGACTCAAATAGATGAAAGAAAGAGTGGTTACTGCACTTGGGTCATTCTAGTGTTCATCTCTGCGGTGAATTTGAACACCTGAAAAGTGACAGGTTTTGGTTTCATTGTGAACGCAGTTTGGTTGACTCTGCTCTAATGTAGCAATGAATTTAGAACATAACAATAATTCCCTACTCTCCCCCCAAATACTAAACTGTTACAGAATGGTTCTGCTTTTTTGTTGGTATAACTCCAAGAAGAGGTTTATTTGAAAAAAGTGTAGAATCTTCAAAGATCTGCTCAATTAATGAGACATCACCTGAAACACGACTGTGAAAGATATATGCAGAGCTTAAGTAGAAGTCCAGTGTGGATGAATAGTCATTTAACTACATGAGCATTTCCACGTCTTTCAACTCAGAAATTATTAGATAACAGAAACCACTCAAGACTGTTAATGGAGATGAATGATCACGCTCTTCCTTTCCCCGCCAAGGACTCCACGTTCTAGATCAAAAACAGTGACAGGAAAGGAGCAGTACAATGGGAAACCATCATTTAAAATCTTGGGTTCATTTTTAATTTAAAGGAAAAATTCTATTCCTCTTGAAAATACAGTTTTAACCTCAGGCAGGAGATACCTACATGAAATATGAGTGGTCTTCCTTGTTACAAGCTTTCTCTCTTAGACTGTGGAAGATAGAATGTGCAACAGTTCCCTTTCAACCTTGAGCCCCAAATTTGGATTTACGTCATAATATTTCTCCAAGAATTCTGTTTTACTCCTGCTCCTTGTTGTACTCAGACTTTCATTTTAATAGGTTTCAAACAGAACTAGAGTAGAAGCTTTCCCTGCCCCTTATGGCCGTGTCATCCTACGCCAGCTGTTGAAGCTCTTTGCACTTCGATTTCCTTCTCCCAACAGGGTTGTAATGAGAACTACATAAGCTAAAGTATGTGGAGTGTTTAACACGTTGCTTGTCATATAGTAAGCCCCCAAGAAATGAAAACTAGTATTGTAATAACTGTTGTCCTATAAGATAGACAGTGGGAAATAATACTATAGAGTTTCCACTCTTTATTGACTAAATATACCTTATGTCAAAGATAATTACTTCTTTAAAATCCACAGTACCTTAGGGACTAAAATGTAGTTTCCTTAACTCCATGTGCTGATTGAAGGGTCTGCTTATGAAATTGTTTCAATCTAGAATATATTCAGCCCTAACACCATTTGTACAGGATATATTTAAATAGATATGTGTATGTGTGTATTCCACATCCTCAGACCACTAGTAGAAATGTCTAAAAATAAGAATGTATGGACTAACAAGCAGATGAAACAAGAAAGGAAATTAATTTGTCATTGAGTAACTTAGATACTTGTAACTGTCTTGTATAGCAACAGGCAACATTTTCAAAAAGATACTGTTATATGGCACTAACTTGAAACAGTATGTTGTACAATGTACCTAACGTATTCCTTCCTTCCTTCCTTCCTTCATTCATTCAATGGATATACATTGAGTGCCTACTATGTGCCAAGGGCTTAGGATGTGTTCAGGAACAAAACAAAGACCCCTGCACTCAAGGAGCTTATATTCTAGCAGAGAAGATACACAATAAATATAAGTAATAAGTGAAATATATAGTATGTTAGAAGGTGATAAGTGCTTTTATCACCAAAACAAGTTAAGAAGGATCCAAGGTGCCAGAGATTTGGAATGAGGAGTGACAAGATGCAGTATTTTTTTTTTATTTTCCCCCAGTTTTATTGAGAAATAATTGGCATATAGCATTGTATAAGTTTAAGGTGTACAACATAATCATTTAGTATATGTATAATGGTGAAATGATCACCACAGTAAGGTTGATTAACATCCATCACCTCACATAGTTACAGTTTTTTTCCTTGTGATGAGAACTTTTATGATGTACTCTCTTAGCAATTTTCACATATACAGTACGGTATTAACTATAGTTATCATGTTGTACATTACAACCCCAAAACTTATTTATCTTGTAACTGGAAGTTTGTGGGGGTTTCTGTTTTTTTTAACTTAGTTGAAGTTAACAAGCAAACCAGTGATTCTCAAAGTGTGGTTGCAGGGCCATCAGCAACAGCATCACGTGGGAAATGTGTTAGAAATACAAATTCTCAGACTCCAGCCCAGACCAACTGAATCAAAAATTCTTTGGGTGGAGCCCAGAAATCTGAGTTTTCCAAGCCCTCCAGGTGTTTCTGATGCAAGCTAAAGTTTGAGAAACACTGGTCTAGTTGAAGGTCCCCAAATTTTACTTACATTGGTTAAAACAAACCCAGTTTCTAATATCTAACTAACATTCAAGTATCTCCTATGTTCTGGTATAGCAAATGGCTGGTCACTTTCATTAGAGTAACAAGTAGAAGATCTACAAGAATAGTGAAAGAAAACTTTGAAACATTGTTTAGGGCTAGATTTTAGAGAGTCTTGTATGCTATCCTAAAAATTTTAGTATTTATTCCCTAGGGTACTGGGGGCCATTGTAGTGATTTAATTAGGAACGTTTCATATATTTCCAATATATTTTACTGACATAATGTTCAGATTAATTTGAAAGCATTGCATATTATGCACTGCATTTTACTTTACTAATCAAACTTTAAATTCTGCAGCTTTATAAAATTGTAAGATGAGTAAATGTACAAAATATTAAAACAGTGACTTTTTTTAAAAATGTCTGTGTCTTACCAATAAAAAGAGAAATAGAAAGGTTTATTGGCAGACTTGGAGCCAAGATAAATACCTTGTGTTTTGTTTTGTTTTGTTACTGTTCTATGTTCAAGCTACTGCTCATATTCTTACAAAACGTAAAAAGGTTGCCAGCTCTAACTGTGTAAATCCTAGAGGGCTCATGCCTTCAGAGTTTTATAAAAAGAGCATGAAGGAGGAGATTATTTTAAAAGTTACCCCACTACTTATATAGCTCTTCTAGGGACTTGTGCCGAAAAGGCTTTATAGGTTTTTGGTCCCCAAACTACAGTTCTATAAAAACATAAGCAAAATTTGAGAAGGTAGCTAAAACTAACAAAACACATAACTTTTTATTATTTTTTAGCCTGTGAAAATGTCAATAGAGACAATATTTTCCATATTATAGTGTTTGATTTCCAAGGTCAATAGACTTGAGCAAAATTAGGACATTTAAAAAACTTATTCTTTCATTCTACAAATTCTTATTGAACACTACTGTGTGCTAATTCTTGGGAATTATAACAGTGAGCAAGAGACACAGTCTTTTTAAAGAGCTTATGAGTGTGTGTGTATGTGCATATAAATGTGTATATATATATATATATATATATATATATATACACATGTGTGTGTGTGTGTGTGTGTATAGGCAACTAGTGGTATATACGTGTGTGTGTTAGATCACACAAGTATGACCAGTGTTGTTTAGAGAGTGTACAGGGCAGCTCATAGGAGGGGCAATGAACAAGAGTTAATTTTTTGATTAAGGAGACCTGAAGTTTAATAGGAATCAACATAACATGGGTAGGAATATTCCCAGCAGAGAGAACAACCAGTGCTAAAAAGGAGCAGAAGGAAGAAAGACTATAGCATGTTCAAAGAACTGAAAAAATTTCAGAATGGTTATAGAGGCAAAAAAAGAGGGGGAAGACAATAAAGGAGTATGAGGATGAGAGAAATAGAGAAGATGGGTGGTTGGCTAGAGGTGCCCTCATCTTGGACGCCTCAGTCAGTGAGATGGTGTGGATTGAACTATCCACAAGTAGATGATAATCAGTTAATAGGTACCTTTAGTATAATTACCTGGACCCTGCCAATTGATATTTATAGGCAATATCCAAGTGTCAGAAGACCAAAGGTATCAAAGCTATTTTAATGAAAACTGCATGAAGAGCACATTAATATATTTAAAAGAAAGAAGGAAAGAAAGAAAGAGAGAAAGAAAGAAAGAAAGAAAGAAGAAAGAAAGAGAAGGGAAGGGAGGGAGGGAGGAAGGAAGGGAAGGAAGGAAGAAAACATTATAAGACAATTGTAACATACTTGTCTGGATTAGTTTCTCAACCCCTTAAATTATCATAGAATTCCCCTGCATCTGGGGTACTGAAAGACTTCAAGCTAGAAACTACTACCAATAATTCATATTGCTAATCACTCCTAATTAAAAATATTTACACAATACTTGAACCAGGTAGGGGGATTATGAAAATAACTGGTACCAATTTAGTCCTTTTAGCATAATTTGTAGGTGGAGGATGGATTAGTAGGGAAGATCTGTATTTCCTTTTTTCGTTTTCTAGACATACCCTTGATCCTGGGTAGGCTGCCTGAGGAAGGCGTATCTCCATTCACTTTATGACTATTCCAGCATATGTTTGGGGCAGAGATGCCTGTGTCCACTTCCCTAGCATGGGTTTTCTTACTGGCATCTTCTTCCAGAACATTATTCTGGTTCTTCCCTTCCCTTTTCTGAGCCAGGGGTAAATTCCACCACTTATTAGCACATTCAATTTTTTTCTCTTTCAAGTATTTTCCATACTATACTGTTTGATTGGCAATGTTTGGCAACATTTTCATTTTTGTTTAGTAATATTTTCTTATCATTAACTCCCTCCTTAGCAGATGTGTCTCTATATCACCTTTAGAGTTACCAAGGCTGATAATAAAGTTTATGACAAATAGGTTAAGGTACTTAACAGTTATTAAGTACCTACAGTACACCACATTTCACGCTAAGTGCTGATAGAAATATCGCTAGAGCTACAACTTTTCTGCCCATTGGGTCCCACTTTACTTTTATGAGGAAGGTAGTATCAAGAAAACAAGTGGATATCTCTAAAAATTTAAACTATCTCAGTGTGTGGCTCCATCAACAGCATGTACAATGTTATTCAAAGTAACAATTTTATTATATTTACTCTGCTGTGCTTACCAAGGCAGAAAAGTAACCTGATACTCAGTGCGTGGTCCAAAGGCCAGCTGCACTGGCATCACGCGGCTGCTGATTAGAAGCTGCAGAACCTCTGATCCCAGCGCAGACCTACTGAATCAAACCTGCGCTTTACCAAAATTCTCAGGTGGTTGTGTTATATTCAAGTTTGAGAATGCTGCAGAGTACTTTTCATCAAGGGTTAAATGCAGTTAGCATTTACTCTACAGTTAATTTTTAAAAATTAGTTAGCCAGACAGAATATCCCACTATTCCCTTACCATCCAAATTAACCAGAGTTTGCATCTCTGTTTGTATGTACATAGACTTAGATTTTTTTTATGAATTACATAGAGTTTTATTGAGGAAATAAATGGAAATCTGGATAAATGTGTTTCTATGATATAGCATTTTCCAAAGTTTGATTCGTGGAACACTAACTCCGAAAGGTGTTAATAGGAACTAGATTCGGGGAAATTTTTCTACAGCCTTCAAATTCAGGAAGTGGTGAATTAGTCAAAGGTTTCTTTTCTTCAGGATTTCTCAGAGCTTTTAATATGCTAGTGTTCATGATAAACCTCCTATAGAGCTCTGAAGTCTGTCTCCCAAATCTAATCAGAGAATGCTTTTCTTACAGAGCATCTTTTAGGACCAGCATTCTACAGAATGCACGGGAAATACTGCTATTGTCTTGTGGCCATATCTATATGAAGGGTCACTTACAAAGACATATCCTAGAAGATTCCTTCTGTATGTTTGTTCCTCATTTCCAAGTGCTAGAGCCTACAACTGTATATCAAGGAAATAATAAAATTTATATTTCTATTAGTGAAATAATTACAAACATAATGTTAAATAGGCCTGGACAATTACCGTCTTTTGGACTATCAGTGACGATGTATCAAAACCCTGCTCACCCTTATTTCCTAGTTTATGTCTTCTCAGGAGTTGGAACTATTGAAAACCTGAAACAGCAGGTCAAAGTTTACTACTGGAATATCAGTGACGATGCATCAAAACTCTTCTCACCCTTATTTCCTAGTTTATGTCTTCTCAGGAGTTGGAACTATTGAAAACCTGAAACAGCAGGTCAAAGTTTATAAATCATAGCTCAATTTAGCCAAAGAAGCACTTATTGGAAAAACATCTCCTCTATGGCAGGCACTGCAGTAAGCACTAGCTCTGAAAAAGATGAAAAGGTCTTCCCTAAAGGATCTTATATTCTAGATGGGGAGAAATTTATAGTAACGGATCATTTCAATACACTGTGGTGATGGTAATGATATTAGTAATAGCTGACATTTATTGAGTGCCTACTCTTTTCTGTTCACTGTTCAAAGGGCTGTATATTTAGTAACTCACTTAACTTTCACAGAAGCACAAAAGTATTAACGTCCCCCCATCATATGAGGAAAATGCAATGAAAGTGATATATGAAGTGCCTCAAGGAGAGTTTGGGGGTGGTGTGAGGGCAATTAAGGGGAGGCTTCCTTAAAAAGATGCCTTCCATACTTCCTTGGTGGCTGTTTTTATTTTTTCCTTTTAAAGTGCTGAAATACAAAGTTTGTCCTACTTTCTAATCGATGATTGCCTTTGTTGCCTTTAACGAGATAATCTAGAAAAGGGAATGAATTGATGTTTATTCTTCCTCACAGAATCTATATACTATACATTGCATAGAATACTCAGGACTTACTGGCCCCATGGCTGTTCTAGGCTATTTTTTTCCTCCTGACAAACATCATGCTAAATACTATGGTCCTTACGTGTACACTTGTAGTTAATGGCCATAAGTTCACCAAAGCTGAATAAACAGGGCCCTGAACCAAATCTACTAGCCAATAGATTTATTCCTGTGAGAAATTAAATCATCTTTGTTCTCAATTCCTCTTTATTTTAACCTTAACTAGAGTCAACTGTGGGACCCAAACAATCAACTACACATTTTCATAGTCAAGAAATTACTTCTGAGGATTTTAGAGATGTTGTTTGTTCTTTTTTAAGACTAGTGGAGATCACTGAAACTGAATTTATTTCTACAACTCAAAAAAAAAAATTTTTTTTTAAAGACAGTGCATTTAACGTCTATAAAACAGGAGACAACGTGAATCTCTCCAGCTGAATCTAGGGCTGAGAGCAGAATGGAGGCGCAAACTGGTTGTTAAGATACATGAGAAATATAACTATCACTGTGTACTGAGACACTTGGAGGAATACTGTCTCTTTGTTCTAAAAGAGAAGTCTCTTCTACACAGATGTAGAGACAAAAGTAGGGACACCAAGGGGGGAAAGTGTGTGTGTGTGTGTGTGTGTGTGTATGTGTGTGTGTGTGTGTGATGAACTGGGAGATTGGGATCGACATATATACACTAATGTGTATAAAATGGAAAACTAATAAGAACCTACTGTGTAAAAAAATAAATAAAGAGAAGCTTCTTCTAGAGTAGCTCACTTGAAACCTTTAAAGTCACTTATGTGCCTTTAGTAGCCTATAACCTAAGTAGATTTTCCTATGGCAAGCATATTAAAAATAGAATAATCCTACTGGAGAGTGGCATGCTGGCTTTCTAGCGGGGAGAAAGCCCTGATTTGTAGCACTGGTCAATTTCTATGGTTTAAATATTCCCACCATGGGGATTTCCCTGGTGGTCCATGGTTAAGACTCCACACTCCCAATGCAGGGGACCCAGGTTCGATCCCTGGTCAGGGAACTAGGTCCTACATGCATGTCACAACTAAGAGTTCGCAGGCTGCAACTAAAGATCCCGCGTGCCACAACTAAAAGATCCTGCATGCCGCAACAAAGACCCCACACGTGGCAATGAAGATCCCATGTGCCGCAACTAAGACCCGGCGCAGCCAAATAAATAAATAATAAATAAATATTATAAATAAATATTCCCACCATGGCCTATTTCAAGCTACCATATATATATTTTTAATATCAGGAACTCAGACTCTAAACCAAAAGTGGGATGGTTTCTCTCCTTTGAACAAAGTCTGGCTTCCACTTTCACAGCCCCCTTATCTGATCTCAAGCACTGTTGCTATCTAGTAACTGGTTCCCAAACCTGTATGTGGACCAGAATCGCTTGGGAAAAGTTGCTGAAATATGAAATTTCAGAGCCCTGCCCTAGATCTGCTGAATCAGAATCTCCAACAGGGATGGAGACAGAAATTTGTATTTTATTTTAAAAAGCATCATTGGTGATTCTGAGTCAGCCTTTTGGTCTCCAGGCTAGCATGTGAGAACCACTACACATACTATTCCTGTTTCTAGTGTGAACTCTGTTCACTTTCATTCTTGGATCAAAGATTTTGAGCTAATTATCGTCTATAACTTAATCCACTCCCTGAATTAGCCATATCTCTGGTGGAAAATCCTAAAGGATTACTAAAACTCTGGCTAGACATGTTTTTCCTGACTCAATGATAGATATAAATGCTGGTAAGCATTCATTCAATTATCTTCTCCCACATAAGACTGTCTAACTCAGAACCTCTGCCTTTCTCCAAGAAAATTTCTGGAAGAATTCTAGGATGTCTGTTTTTCATGTAACAGTTTCAAAATAAATACCAAGCAATTCCATTCACAGGACTCCCTTACTCATAGTGTACAGGTTTATTTACCAAAGATACCTCATACTTTAAAGTGAATTATTATAATGAGACTGGAATTTATAATAAAATTAGCTTATCACTACATTGACAATTTACTTTTACTTCCATGTTTACATATTCCAGAACACAGCATTAAACTAGTATAAGTATGTTATGTTGGTATTGAAATAAATATTGAAGCCAGTACTTCATGAAGTCCCATCCTCCCCCGCTTCCCTATTCTTTTAACACCAAAGGATATGTTAAATGTTCAACGGGTGGGAAATTGATTGGGTATGGAATATTGACAGCTAGTCCATGACATTTTTCTATAGAAAATTTCCCTTCCTTTAGTGGGACACGTGGATTGAAACAGATGTTTTATAGAACAGAAGAAATGCTTTATAGAACAGAATTAGTTCTCTTTTTGGGAAATAGCCAGTTAGTTACTTTACAACAAATGAATTGACTTTTTTGTCAAGACATATTTTTGACTATTGCATAGTCTCTTTCTACATCTAAAGAAAAATCAGCAAATGGAAAAGAAAGTATCATTCATTCTCTGTCAGAGTAAACAACCTCTTGAAGAACTGACATGCCCTTCCTTCTTCCCTGGTGGGACAAAATAAATGTATTCAACTGCCTTTTAGCAGAGAGTGAATAAAAATAAACTTAGTCCCTCTGCCCTAAAACCTAAACCAAATGTTTACCAAGATACTGTGTGGTTACTTGGTTACCATTACCCTAAGTAGCAAGCTATCTCTGTAAATAATGAGTTCTATCATCCATTCAAATCTCTCTTGTGTTCCTTCTTGCTTTTTATTTCTTCTTTCTTCTTTCTGGCTTAGATGAAAACTGTTCAACTGATGGAAATACAAGTGCCTTGAGTGGGTGACTATCTTGCTGCAGACCATCTTTCCATCCTTCACAGTCTACTCAGATATCACCTTCTCAACATGGTCCCAAGAAGAATCACTGTCTCTCTCTGCTTGTACCTCTATTTAACAATAATTTCATTCTACCTTTAGCATGGTTATTCTTTACCTTCAAATTGTCTTTGAAGTATAATTGTTAAATTAATCAAATCCAGAATACTTTATCACAATATCACCTTCCATTTTTCATTTTTGTGCCTGTATTCCAGTCCATCTCAGAAAAGAATTGTTCCCCAAGGGTCATTCACATTTCTTCCAGTAGTAGCTCAGTGGGCTTTTTCTTTCAAATTGTAGTTTTAGCAAATCCACATGAAGTCATCTTATGTCATATAAACAACATAGACATCTTTGTTTTATTTTGGAAGCAACTGTGAATGATTCCAGCATAGAACCAATATGAAGTAACTGTTTTTGAAAAGCAAACTTTAAATAGAACAGTGACTTGGCAATAAGAGTTGGGAAACTTTAATCTCAGTTTTAAAAAAATCTAGGATGTAAAACCAGAAGGTTAAGAAGTGAAAGAGCTAGGTAAAATACATATATCATTATGTAATAATCATACTAGGACTATCCTTTAAAAAGATTAAATAACATTAAAATTCACCACAAAAAGGAGACATTTTATGAACTGATGAATAATAAAAGTCAGTCAAGTTTTGGAAGAGAAGTGGGAGAGGTCATGGAATTCTCTAAAATGTCTCCAGAACAGTTCACTGAATAAATAAATAATATGCTATTCTGCATTTGATGAGAAGAAGCATTAAATAATCAAGCAAATAATTATAAAATATCTAAACTCTCAGAAAGCCTAGACAAAACTAGATGGGGTATAAAGAAGAGAACTAGCATTTGTTGAGTGGCTATTATAGGTCAGACACTGTGCTGGGCAATTTACATAAGTTTTCTCATTTAGCAATCTTTACGAGTTAGGTGGTATCTTTTGTATTTTATAAATGAGGACACCAAGGCTTAAATTGATTACATAATTTGTCCAAGTTCACACAGCTGGTCAGAGGCAGAGATTTGAACCCAGATTTGTCTGACCCTAAAGACTTTGATCCAAAGACCTATAAAGATCCAAAGAACTTGATTCCATACTGTGACCTAACTGATGAAAACAAAATGAGTAAACAAAGGCAGAAATAATCGGAAAATTTATTTATATATATATATATATATACACACACACACTTGCATTCTTGAATCTTAAGAGCTGTATTTATCTTAAGGAATCTTAGTATAAGAAAGGTGGAGGTAAATGGAGAGTGCTTCAAATAGACCAACAAAACAATCAGGAAAAGAGAGATACTAATGAATAAATATGAAAGAAGATAAATATTCTCAGATCAACTAGTAAACTGCTCAGGGAGAATACAACAACTTTTTACATATACTTGAATGGTATAAGGGGACATAGGGAGGGGCAAAGAATAATTTAACTTACCTAGAACAAAGAGTCATAATTAGATATAATTGGATGAAAGTGAGGAAAGGAATTTCAGATTGATTAATGTGAAAAAAAAATGTTTTGCTGCCAGTGAGAGGCATTTATGCGTGGGGAATGTCTCCCACAGAGTTAGAATAAAGAACTTTTCTTACAAATAATAAATAATAATACTTGACTGAGTGTAGCATTAAATGTAGGAAGCAGTCTTGCACTCATGCAGGGAACAGTCTTGCACTGGGAAGATTCAGAATATTCTGTTCTGTTTAACCATCTCAGTTCTTTATGAATTTGCTGTGTTTGTTCTGTTTCTAATATCTTAGTGTTGCAATGCTATGATGCTAAGATACTAAAAACCTGTAAAAGAAATAGTATGAGCCTTTTAGAAGGTTCATCAAAACATAAAATCATTTCCTGGTTGTTGCTCATTGAGAGGCACATTCATTCAACAGAGATTAGTTCTTAAAATGGGTCAGTCATGGTCCTAGGTTTTGGGGATACAGAGATGAAAAGACACGGCCCCTACCTTCTAGACCTTCACAATGTACTATGGAGACAGCAATGAGGCGAAAAATCATAACAAAATTACATTGGAGGCCAGAAGACCATCAGTCATTAAGAAATATCTATTAACTGGCTATAATTAATCCATTTTTTAAAAACTCAACAAGGATTTACTCAGTGCCTATCATGTGGCAGCCCTATCCTATTCATGGTATATACAACAAAACAGTCCCTAACCCCATGGGAACAAACTATAAATAAATTTACCCAAGTGAATATGAAAATTAAAAACTGCATTAAGTATTAAGAAGAAAAGGGTACCATGACAGAATCTAGCAGAGGCTAACCCATCAGTTCCATGGTGATAAATGGAGTCAATAGGGATTCTTTCTCCAAAGGAAAAAGGAGTTAGAGATGACGCCAGTTTCTCACTAGATGCCTAGCTAGGAACTAGGCACCTGAGTGGTACCTGAGTGGCCTGGGAATATAGAAGACTGTCTTCAACAAAAAAGATAATGGCGTATGATCAAACCAAATTCTCCAAAGCAAAATACATTGTCCAAAATTATACTAAAAGTTTTCCCATAGTAAAATTTGTCTGTACACTCAAAAGTACTTTCTTCAATTTTAACTAAAGTAGCAACCCAGGAATATAAAATCGGCTATTTAGCTTGCTAAGATCTCTTAGATATACTCAGAAATAAATAGGAACTGGCTCAGTTACAACTAGTAAACAGGAAAGGAATGATACAGAAATCAAACTGAGGGTCTGAGCAGTGGTCACATAGTAAAGCATTAAAAATAAAGGGCATTGGGACTTCCCTGGCTGTCCAGTGCTTAAGACTGTGTGCTTCCACTGCAGAGGGTACGGTTTCATCCCTGGTAGGGGAACTAAGATTCTGCATGCTGCATGGTGTGGCCAAAAATAAGTAAATAAATAAAATAAAAATTCAGTGGGAATATATTCAAACAATTGAATTAAAAAAAAATTTTTAAAGGGCATGACTTTTGTATTTATTTGCATTGCCCATTTAAAAGCTTATAGAAGACAGATAGGAAATACACTTAAATACCTTATATTTATTTTTAAAAAGCATTTAATAGAGGCAAGAATGAATAGATCTCATGCATAAATGGATCTCTTTCTTTTGTGTGGGATGTACAGTTCAGGAGACATTGCATTTCAGTAACTGATAGGCAAATCCTAATTTAGATTATTTTCTTATTAAATTTATTCTAGTGTAATTTTTCTTTTCTTTTTTTTTGAAATTAACATATACCTTGAATATTGCGGAACTAGCTATCTTTGAATACAATGTATATAACATTTAAAGGATGAATAGAAAGACGCTCCTTAGGAGAGTAAAGGGGTAAACCATATTGTCTTTGAGTAAAGTTCATTTAGTTTTTTCTTTATTATTTGTAGCTATCCATCCACTAGCAAAAAAAACCCCAAAGAACAGTTGATAGTAGAAGGAGAAAATAATGCCAAAAAAATGTAGAAGACTTCATTTTCTCTAACATTTAACTTCACACTTAATATAGTAATGACAGTTCATACTGTCTCCTTCTGTCTGGAGCTACATCTCAAAGTCATCTTCTGTTCCTTCTAAGAACCTCAGCAGGAAGCTGGACAGCTTTCAAAATGGCTTTGATATTAAAAATTCTCCATCAGAAATTCTGTAGGGCCTTGGCCTTTGCAGGAGAAAACAATGTTGGGAGGCTGGGAGGCACAGCTGAAGAACTGGCCACTGAGCAGTGGTGAAAGGGCTTGACGAGCAGTTTCTTTCCCAGCTGAGGGCCTTGAACTTTGAGTTCTGTTTTTAGAAAAGCTAAATCAGGAGCAAATACGTTCAGGGTATTTTGCTCCAAGTGTAGCTTTTACTAATACAATGGCAAAAGCTAGAGCCATCAGGTAATACTAAGGAGTTCGGGCAATTTCACAAAGGTGAGACGCTAAACGCAGCAGGCTGTTTCTGCCGCACACTCGGCACTGTGGCTCACTCTCTGAGTGAGAGATGTGAAGACTCATAGAGCTCAAGTGAAGGTGGGAATAAAGATGAAAAGGCAGCAGTGGTCTCCTGCGACTCTACCACCAAATGCTTTAGCAACCCCATCAAAATAAAGGAAGCCATAACTCTTCCATTATGTTCCTGGCCATTTTGTACCCATGTTTACATGCTTATTACGTTCATGTAGATTGACAGCTGTGACTTTTGTCCTACAATCCAATGCAGGGTATCTCCCTATAAGCAGCAGGATCATAGATAATACCCTACTTTTTCTCAACATACTGTGATCCAAAAAATGAGACTAATAGCTGATTAATTTTTCTTTTAAGCAAAGAAAGGAACATGTAACAAGAGAGTAACCTAATTCTATACGATTTAGATTAGTCAAGAAATCTGTTTGCCACCAGTTCCTCACAGGTGCAAAGCAAGGAATTTCAGCCTATTTTGAAAGCCAGTTAGATCATTAATTTCCTTAAAAAACAACCCATATCTATAATGAGGCAGTTATTATTCTTTCCTCTGTGTTTCCATGCACCCTGGTCTACCTCTGTTTTAACATTTACTGCCCTGTAATTATTTATTTGCGTATCTCTCTTCCCTCTCTGAAGAGATATGACTGTATTTGTCTTTGTATCTTCAGCCCCTAGCATAATTCACGTTAACACTAAAGCTCAAGAACTCTTTGGTAAAGGTATAATGAATGAATGAATGATGGACATTTTAAAACCAATATGTTTCATCCAGATAACAATAATAGTTATTATCTAAGCATATGGTACCACTAAATGCCTGAAACATTGCTACACATATACACTATCTCATTTAGTCCTCACACAAACAACTCTATAGCCTAGGTATTTTTACTCTTCCTTCATGAATGAGAAAACTGAGACTTGAGGGGGTTAATTTCACAGTCATATAAGGAGTAAGCCTCATAACCAGAATTTGAACTCTTCTAGTCTGACTCCTAAGTTTGTGCCCTTACCAACTCTATTTCATTGCCTTTGTTTTATTTTATGTCTTCCTGAGATATTACAGGTACTTTCCAGACAGCTGTATTTATTGTCAGCCTTTGCGATTGAAACAATTATTAGTTTAGAGCCTTACAGATACACAAGGTTATTTAAAAACGTGTTCATCCATTGTTTCATTAATAGTTATGTTTCCTAGGAGAAAAGCAGCTCATGTCCTCTTTTCTGTGCATGCTCTATGGAGGGACAATACTTCACAAAATAGATGTAATTACAAATATATATCTGTAATATATATTTGTAAAATTTGTACAACATTTAGCAATTATCTAAATTCATTATTTGAAGGAAGATTGTTGTGAAATCTTTTGTAAAGTACCCATTTCCTCTATCTCATCTCTTCTGGAAGTTTTGTATTACTATGTCATGTTTTCTTATAACAGGACATACCAATATAGAACATATTGTTTAAAATAAGATGTTTTCATTATTAAAGAACTCTTGTGACAATAGTGAGGAATTAAAATGACATTTTTAATAATTTTGCTTTGCCATTATGATTATGTGAGAGCAGCCTAGGGCAAATTTTCTTTTGGGGGGTAGTGGTAATAATTACTCCAGTAATGATTTGCTACCTAGGTAGACCACATAGTTTCTAAACATATCTGGTTACCAGGCAATTTTCAGCTGTCAAGAACAATTTACCACAGCTGAATACACCAAAAGTGGTAATGAAACAAATAATTAAGTTTAGAATAATAGTATATGATGTTAGTTCAATCTTTACTATTGGGTTTTATGTCTAACAAGGAGAAAGCTGAAGTCAAGGATTTATGTCACTGCAACTGGGTTCTAATTTGACGTTCATCATAATGAATGCATAAAAAGTAAGTGCTTAGGTTGCATTTTAGAATCAACAATTGGTAAGAAATATATGTTGGGGCTTCCCTGGTGGTGCAGTGGTTAAGAATCCACCTGCCAATGCAGGGGACACGGGTTCGAGCCCTGGTCCGGGAAGATCCCACATGCCATGGAGCAACTAAGCCCATGTGCCACAACTACTGAGCCTGCACTCTAGAGCCCGCGAGCCACAACTACTGAAGCCCACGTGTCCAAAGCCCATGCTCCGCAACAAGAGGAGCCACCGCAATGAGAAGCCTGCGCACCGCAACAAAGAGTAGCCCCTGCTCGCCACAACTAGAGAAAGTCTGTGCACAACAACGAAGACTTGTAGCCAAAAGTAATACATTAATAAAATAAATAAACTAAAAAAAAAAAAAGAAATATATGTTGGAGGATCAGAACCTGAACCAGAATCTAAGAAGAACCTTTTTTTTCCCCCCAAGCAAGAAGAAAATATATTTGCATTTTGGAAGAAAATAAGAAATGTAGATTATGTGTGTCAGATATTGCCTGCTATACAAACTTCAAGAGATAGGTATGCAAGGCAAGCCTCCGTGTGCAGTCCAAAAAAGTATGCCATGAACGGTGTCAGGGCCTTCTGCCTGAAGCTAGTTCTGCATAGTTTCCGAATGGTATTTTTATCTTGTAATTATGTGAAAGGTCACATTGACAGAAATCCACTAGCACATGTGATAGAATCACATTCTTCTCTGGCCATTCCTGAAATGTGTATAGGTTTTAAAATATATGGCAGGGCTTCCCTTGTGACGCAGTGGTTGAGAATCCACCTGCCAACACAGGGGAAACGGGTTCGAGCCCTGGTCCAGGAAGATCCCACATGCCACGGAGCAACTAAGCCCGTGCGCCACAACTACTGAGCCTGCGCTCTAGAACCCGCGAGCTACAACTACTGAAGCCTGTGCACCTAGAGCCTGTGCTCCGCAACAAGAGAAGCCACCACAATGAGAAGCCCGCCACACCACAACGAAGAGTGGCCCCTGCTCACCGCAGCTAGAGAAAGCCTGCTCGCAGCAATGAAGACCCAACGCAGCCAAAAATAAAATAAATAAATTTATTTAAAAATTAAATAAATAAAATAAAATACATGGCAGTACAGAGAGGTCAAATCCTAGAAAGGATTGGATCTTCTATTAGAGTAAAACATAATGGTGGTGGTGGTGGAATACCATATAATAATAGATGAGAGTCCTACATTGTCTTTCTTCTGGCTCCCTGTCTGCTGTCAAGAACCAAGTTGACTTAACTGAATCATACAGTAACTATTGGTTTAGTCACCTCAAAATGATGAAATGTTTATACTGGATTATGGGATTTAATTTAAAGTCATAGCATTTTGATACATTCATGTTACATATTATATAATACCTCCAAATTATTTAATTAAAAACAAATGAAAAATCAAAAGTGCTTTGCTATCTTAAGAGAAAATGCCTAATGTTTTCATAATGAGGCCCAACCAAAAGAAAAAATATCTGGGGATTTAATGTGGAAATAGTGATCACCGTAACTGTATGAATTAAAATAAAACTGGTCTCCTGAGAAATTCAACGTTTTAGAAGCAAAATGTTTACTTCTCTCTTGTGTTAGGTAAGTTTTTTTTTAATCTTGTAATAATTATTCTTCTAAATTATGAATCTCTTTAAGGGCCAAGACTGTCTTATCCCTAGGAGTTTGTTCAGTATTTAGCACATAGTAGATGCTCATTAGATATCTGTTGAGTAAGTGAACAGATAAATAAATGCTGCCTTAAACAAACACACACATTGTTATCCTTTGGAACAAAATCTATTATGGTGTTTTCCTCCTCTGTCCTTTGTAAATAGTTTTCTTTTATCACTGCCTTTTAATTCAATTAAACAGTCTGTTTTAGAACAATAATCCAATAGAAAATAGGGAAAGATCAAGAAGACAGACTTCACAGAAGAGGAATAAGAATAAAAACAAACAAAAACAGTCTTTTTTTGAGCAGCCATAATTTGCTATCTGCTAATTGCCTGTTAAGTGCTAGGGACATACATTATGGCTCATTTAACTCTCGGTACCACCTGGTAAAATAGAAATGCGGGGCTCATAAAGGTAAAAATTTAGCTAGGAGTTGAACCCAAGTCTACCTCCACTAAACCCTTCAGGGGATAGGTGAGTGAGACCCATGCTCACCTTTAAGGAATTTACATACCGGTTTGACAGAGAAAAGTAAACCTCTGACTGTCTGAAATGCAAAGTAGAAGAGACCAGAGCTATAAGAAGAAGTGTTATTTTTAAAGCACTAGAGGGTTTCAAAGAAAGGATGAAATCATATTCAACTGTGCTGAAATAAGGAATGACTTCTCAAAGAAGGTAAACTTGTCCATTAGATGGGTAACTGGAATGGCTGCTTTGGGCTTCATACTTGGTGAGATGGGAGAGGGTAGCAGAGGGAAGGGTACTGCATCTCTTTTCTGAATATCACTGAATATGAGTTTTGAAGTTCTGTCTTTACAAGAAAGGTGCAAACAGAGCTGCTACCTTGAGCACTTCCACTGCTCCAAATGGTTGAATCGCTTTGACCATACCCTTCCAGCAACAACTTTAGGGGTGACACTTGAATAGATCTTAAAGGACGTGTAGAATTTTGGAAGATAGATATAGGAGAAAAGATTTCCCTATTGAAATTAATAAAGGTACAGAAACAGGAAAGGTTGGGGGTTCATTTAATTAGAATAAAGGCTATCTGCAAGAATTCATCCCATTCGATTAGAATAAGGGCTATAGGCAAGAGAGTAATGAAAAGTAAGACCAGAAAAGTGGGCTAGGGCCATAGTATGAAGGATCTTAAATGTTTGATTAAGGGGCAGTTGTGTTTTGTAGACTACAAATGCTTCATAAACATTAGAATTATCAACTAACACATGTTGGTTGAGTAAGCAAATAAATGAATATTCTCAAGAAGATAATTTATACCTTTTGTTTAAAAAAAAAAAGGCAATATTCCATGCCCTTACTGTAGTGGTTCTCAACCAAGGAGAGCATAAGGGAGGAGAGGAAGGGTGTGTTTCACATATGTAAGATGTAAAGAACTTTTGCAGACTTCTCACATTCCTGCTGGTTTGGGAACCACTGCACTAATGATTATAGGCTTAACAAAATTAAAGAGATCTAAACAGAGTACTACACCATCAATACCTGCATTTCTTCAGCTCCTGTTCTCACAAGTCACCAACACCTTCCTGTTTGACAGCATTACTGTCCTATTATAAATCTTACGTGACTTACTCATTCTGTGTTGTCTTACATTGTTAATCACTTGAAACTTTCTCATCCTTTGGTTTCTATAACAACACCTACTTGATTCTTTTCCCTCTCTATCTGGTCCTTATCTGCTTTACAAGTTACTGCTCCTCTAACTGCCTGGACCAGTGTTCCACCCTTGGTTGCCTTCTCACTCTATACACTATCCCTGGGAAATCTCATCCAGCCCTCCTAGTTACAATCCCCATCTGCTGACAACTCTCAACACTGTATTTGTGACCCCAACCTTCTCCTACACTTCAGATTATTATTTCCAGTTGCGTATTATAACTTATTGGTGCATCCTTCAGACATCTCAAACTTAATATGTCTAACCCTGAACTCACCCTCTTCTCCCTCCCTTCCCTATCTCCACCCCAACATGGATTCACCTATCCCAACCTGCTCTAGTCATTCACTTTCATAAACTACAAACCTTAAAATCTTCCTCAGTTTCTGTTTGTCCCTCAACAATGCATTCTTCCTCCTCATCCAGAGGGCCTCTGAACCCTATCAATTCACTATTAAAAAAAATAACGTTTGTCACATCCAAGCTTTTCTCCCATTCCTTCATTTGCTGTCTTAGTCAAGTTCCTTGTTCTCTCTCATTTCTTTGGTTTCTCTGCCATCAGTCTCCCCCTACTGCAGTCTATTTCACACAATGATGCCAAAGTAACTGTCAAAATTAAATTATAACCATGTCGTAATTCTGCTTTTTTAACATTTTACTTCCTATGATTCTTTATACCCATAAGACAAAATTCAACTTCTTGGGTTAGGCCCTGCCTCAGTCTGGCTCCAAACGTAACTCTACAGCTTTTTCTTCAGGCTCATCAGCTCCAACTGCTTTCCACTCAATGTACACTCTAGACACAGTAACCTTCTCACAGTCCCCAAATAGGCCCTTTCACATATGACTCCTACAGCCTGGAATGTCCTTCAGGTCAATTCCGTAAATTCTTATTTGGGCATCTACTATGTACCAGGCTCTGTTCTGGGGCATAGAAAGCAAAAATAAGAAGATAAAGATCCTTCTGTCAATGAGTTCAGAGTCCAGTAATAAGGGAGACAGGCACATAAATAATAATGCACTGTGATACACACAAAATAGAAATACATACAAAGAACAGAGGCAGCATAGAAGAGAGGGTGGTTAATTGTCTGGAAGGCGTGGGACAAGGAAGGGTAAAGGTAAAAGCAATGCAGGCACAGCCAGGGGCACTGAGGCATGAAAGAGTTTCACGTTTTCAGGAAGCAGGAAGAGCTTCCACATATAATGCAGAAACATAAAATGCAATGAGGATGAACCATACACTTAAAAATGGTTACGATGGTAAATTTTATGGTATGTGTTTTTTACCACAATTAAAATTTTGTTTTAATTATTTAAAAGAAATGCAAACAGGGAGAGAATCTAAAGACAGGCTGAAATAAGCAACTGCCTATCTTCCCCTCCTTTTCACCTTGCAAACTCCTACTCATCTTTTAGGATCAACTCAGATGTCTAAATGACCCCTCCTTTGTGGATCCTATGTGAGACCCTCAGCCTGTGCACCCCTCCTCTGTGCTCTTATAGAGCTCTATCAGAGTGCTAATCACAGATTATGGAAATGTTTTGTTTATTCCTCTGTTTCCCCCACACGGATATGAGCTCCTTGACTCATATCCGTGAGTCACCATAACTTACACAGGCATAGACTCTACGCTTCTACAAGAATTATCTAATGAATTCATTAGTTATTTAACTCACTATTAACTAACCATATGCTATACACTATACTAAGTGCTTTATATACGTGATCTCCTTTCACCCTTACAACTGTATGACGGTAGATATTGTTCTCTTTTCCATTTTATAGAAGAGAAAACTGAGAAAACGAGAGGCTAGGTATCTTGCCAAAAGTCACACAGTTAGTAGTTGATATGAAGCCAGATTGAAGCCAAACAGAGCTTTTAATGACAAAGAAAGTAATCAATAGAGTAAGTTTCCAAGGGGATAAAGGAGGGAGTGGGATCTAGAAAGTTAATTGAGAAGATTCAGAAGGAAGAGCCGGCCCGGCAGGTGTCAGACTGTGCTATGCACCTTGCTGAAGTAATCTCATTTAGAACAGTTTCATCCTCATCAAATCTCCGTGTAATGTAGATACCCAAATGAAGAAACCGACATTCACAAAAGTTAAATTTTTTGCCCCAAATCACAGAGCTTGTGAGAGACAAGGCCATAAAGCAAGATCTCTTCCAGCTTTCTCATTTGATTCTTAGAGAAAAGCGTGGCAAGTTGAAGATAAAGAGATTTTGAGGTGGAGAAAAGATTACCTGAGGACCTTATCAGTGAATCAGAATCTTCAGACCAAGTGGTGAGGGTGAATTAAAAAGCCTGGAGAAATTCTGGGACACTCACTGTGAGGAATTTTATTAAAAAAAAATAGGCAGGGACAATTGAATAAATAGGGCTAATGAGCATCAGTTAGGGGACCCTACTGAGGTTAGGGTACACACATTTGTGATAAACCCAACAAGCACATTTTTTTTTACTTTGTTCAGCTACTCTTGCTAGCCCATGAACAAAGAAAGTGTTGGGGATTGTAAAACTGAGCAGTAGGCAATCGCAGGAGTTGGGAGAGGGCTGAGGGGAAGAACTTTTGATTAATAGAAAGGACTTGCAGAAGTGGCTGATTATAGATTCTAGTCTGAGGAGCTGTCTTAGCCCATACAGGCTGGTATAACAAAATACCATAGACTAAGTGGTTTAAAAGATAAATGTTTATTTCCCACAGTTGGAGAAGTAACTGGAGGTTGAAGTCCGCAATAGGGTGCCAGCATGGTCCAGTTCTGGTGAGAGCTCTCTTCTGGGTTGCAGACTGCCAACCTCTGTTGTTGCCTCACATCCTTCACAAAGAAGAGAGCTCTGCATTCTTCATTCCCTTATAAGGGCACCAATCTCATCTCCCCCAAATTGTATCCAAACCTCCTAAAGGCCCCCCACCTCTAAATACCGTCACATTGGGGATTAGGCTTCGACATACAAATTTGAAGCAGGGGGACACAAACGTTCAACAAATCAAATTAAGCTTTCTTCCTACACCAACCCTGAACTCTCCCACTTGTATAGGGTTGGAGAAACAACCTATCATTTTATCTGGGGTCACTATAAATTGATGACTACTAACCTCAAAAGGTGGCCTTTATGCTGCTGGCAATTTTACTTCACTTCCTAAGTGTCTCATTCACTCTCCCACTCCCATTCTTCATCATCTCTCTCACCTGATGACCTTGCTTTCTATTTCATCCAGAAAATACAAGCAATCAGGGGACTTCCCTGGTGGTACAGTGGTTAAGAATCTGCCTGCCAATGCAGGGGACACGGGTTCAATCCCTGGTCCGGGAAGATCCCACATTGCTGCAGGGCAACTAAGCCCGTGCGCCACAACTACTGAGCCCACTCACTGCAACTATTGAGCCCACGTGCCACAACTACTGAAGGCTGCATGCTCTAGAGCCTTCATGCTGCAACTACTGAGCCCGTGCTCCGCAACGAGAAGCCACTGCAATGAGAAGTCCGCACACCGCAACAAAGAGTAGCCCCCACTTGCTGCAATTAGAGAAAGCCCGGGCACAGCAACAAAGACCCAGCACAGCCAAAAAAGAAATGCAAGCAATCAGAAGAAAAATCCCACCGGCTCCCACCACTGCATTTATTCACTTCCCTGCATTTGTATCCATATGCTCTGCCTTCTGTCCTATTACTATGAACTAATCATGCTCCTACCCAAGTCCAACACCTCCTCTTCTACACCAAATCCCATCCTTTTTTTCCTCACTCAAGTATCCCTTTAAAAATTCTCCCATGTCTCTTCTACTCATCCATTTTTCCCTTTCTACTGGATCATTTCCATCAACATCAAACATGCTGTAATTTCCCCCATCTTAAAACAATCAAAACAGACAAAAACTCAAACCTTCACTTCAGTTCATATATCTGTTCGGTATTAGCTACCACCACATTTCTGTGCCCTTACAGAAAAGCTCACAACAGAGCTGTCTGTTCTCTTGCTCAGATTACTCTATTCCCATTCTCTCCTGAGTTTTCTTCAGTGAGGTTCGCCACTCACTGTTACACTGAAACCGTTCCTGCCAAGGACACCGGTGGTCTTCATGCTGTCAAGTACAGTGACCCATTCCTGTTCCTCCTCTTCTTGGACCTGTCAGCATTTAACACAGTTGATGTCATCCACCTCCTTTGTTTGGCTTCCAGAACACCATGCGCTCATGAATTTTTTCCTTTCTCACTAACTGCTCCTTCTTTGTTTTCTTTGCTGATTCATTCTCATCACCCCAAACAAAAGCCATTCATATTTAATGCCTTTAATTTTAGAATAAATTAGGTGGTTTAGCAGCAGATGTGCTTTTCTGATGATATCTTATCTGTCATTTAATTAGCTTTCATTCATTGAGCATACACCAAGTGGGTAAAGGAGGAGCCTCAGAGATATGCTGTGTGGTGAAGGGAAGCCAGTTTGGGATGGCTGGGCCTAATCTCCACAGATAATCTGGTCACTCATTGGTCCTTGTGTGTCCTCTCTGTTGTAGTGTGTTCCTGTCATCCAGTTGGATCAGCTGTCCTTCCTTTCAGCTCAGTGACCTTCTGTGACCCCAGCAACGGTGACTGCCCTTGCAAGCCTGGGGTGGCAGGGCCACATTGCGACAGGTGTATGGTGGGATACTGGGGCTTCGGAGCCTATGGCTGCAGGCCTTGTGACTGTGCAGGGAGCTGCGACCCTCTCACAGGAGACTGCATCAGCAGGTGAATGTGCATGGCTCTTGTTCTCACCTCTGTGTCTTTCAGATTCTTTTGAAGATCTGGTAGTGATTGGGAAAACGTTGCACGCCACTAGTGGACAAAGATGTATTTGCACATCTCTTTAAAAAATTTTTGTCAAAGTGCAGAGTCAAGTAATTTGTTCTTGCAAGATTCTAGAGATGGCCTGGTTCATTCCGCAAAATAAATTATTCTTTTTAACAATAAGCCCTTTACAACACTATTTCTGAAAAGTGAAAGGATGGGAAGGTAGCTAATAAGGTTTAAATCTCTAGAAATACATTCAAGTTCTAAGAAATTCCTTAATAAGTTCTTCATCATTTTCTATTTTATTAGCAGCACAGACATAGACTGGCATCATGAAATTCCTAACTTCCATTCCATGCACAATAAGAGTGAACCAGCCTGGGAGTGGGAGGATGAGCAAGGATTTTCTGCACTTCGACATTCAGGTGAGACAATAGATATTACTGCGTCTAGTCATATTTCCGGGTCTGGTCTTGAGTAACAGTGATTCATGACAAACCAGAGAACAGATTTTGGATCTTACAAGGGGAACTCTAGTTCTAAGGTTAACAAAGTAGTGACCCCCGTAATTATAAAACTCTTAAACATAGCTAAATGGTATTTAACAAGCTTTTGTTTATTTTCTGATTGTTACAATAACGTGTAATTAGTACAGAAAATTTGGAAAATGCAGAATATCACAGTAAAAAAAAAAACCCCAAATCTCACTATCCCACTGTTAATACTTTGGTGTGTTTCCCTCTCTCTAAGATTTTTCTTTTTTTTTGCTGTGGACCATTTTTAAAGTCTTTATTGAATTTGTTACAATATTGCTTCGGTTTTATGTTTTGGTTTTTTGGCCACGATGCATGTGGGATCTTAGCTCCCTGACCAGGGATTAAACCCACGCCCTCTGCATTGGAAGGCAAAATCTTAACCACTGGACCGCCAGGGAAGTCCCTTCCCCTCTCTAAAACATACTGTTTTACACAGTTGAGAGCTAACTCAATGGAAATGTACAGATTCATTTAAAGGAAAAACATTCTTACAGACCTAGTGTATGTAACTCAGTACAAAGCAAAAGCTAGCTGTGAACTCCTCATGTTTAAAGCTTTTATCCAACTATAAAACAAAAATAATTTTACAAACTAAATATAAGCCAAATAAAACTAATAAAATTCAAGTTAACATTAATTGAATATGAAAAATGATTTTTACTGAAGCCAAAACACTGTTTACTAAATAAATATGATTCCTTGAGTTTATCAAGTCTATACTCCTCTTTATTCTGATTTAATTTTCCTGTGATGTTTACCTGTTCTGTCATTTGAGGAGCAGGCTGTGATACTGGCGTGAACACATAATTTCTGTGTTCATCCTATCTCTATTCTTTTCTCATAGAAACTCAAGTGGTTCTATATAGCATCAACTTAAATCATGTCACAAATACAAATGTGGACAAGAAATCTTGTCAGCATTTGGTTGTAAAGTGCTCACCAAATCATCCAAATAAAACTTAAAATAACATTAAAATATTTTTTATTATTAAACATGACAAACACCAAAAATGTGATATGAACACCCATGTGAACACCTTCTAGTGTTATCAAATCTTGATTTTGCCATAATTGCCTCATATTTTCATTTAAATTCTACAGATGCATTTGAAGCCCCTGATGTACCAATCTACGAGTTGACTAGCCTTCCTTACTCCACAGAATAACCACTAACCTGAATTTTGGTGTTCATCATCCACTTTCACATTTTTACTATATATAATATTAAATAGTATATAATATATTTATATATTTATGTAATGTTTTAAAAATCTCATGTACATGATAACTTACCTACCCTTTAAATTTTTTTTTTTTTTTAGTTAAATGTGTACTTTTTTTAGATTTATCCATTCTATTATATGAATACAACACTCTGTATTCTCCCATTGTTTGCCATTTAGGTTATTTCCAATTTCCAATTTTCCACTATTATATATAATGCTACCATGAATGTTCTCTTATATGTGTTATATTGTGTACTTGAGAAGGAGTTTCACTAGATCAGGGGCTGGCAAACTACAGCCCTCAGGCCAAATGTGGCCTGCCATCTACTTTTCTCCAGGCTAAGCTGCCTGCTCTAAGGTTTAAATGGTTATTTTAAATGGTTATATAAGTACCTACATAAAATCTTTAATTTTTCCCCATGGCCACAAAGCCTAAAATATTTATTATCTGTTACATTATAAAAAATGTTTGCTGACCCTTGTTCTGGGGTACAATCTAGACACTGTTGGGTCACAGTGTGCTTATTGTCAAATTTACCATTTATTGCCAAATAGCTCTCTCAAGTGGTTGCATAAATTTGCATTCCACCAGCAAAGTATGACACCCGGTTGTTCCACATCCTCACAAATAAGTACTTTGTACTTATTTAACAAATGTCTATATAGCACATACAAGGGGCCAAGCAGTATTCTAACTCGTTAACTCAGGCACAGTTTAACTCATTCAATATTTATTGGACTTCTAAAACTGATGTTATCAAACCTCTAAATTTTTGCCAATCTGATGGGTGTGAAATGGGATCTTGTCATTTTAATTGCATTTTCCTGATTAGTAATTTTTCATGGTTTCTTGGACTTTCAGGTTTCTTTTTCTGTGAATTTCCTATTTGTAATTTTCTTACTAATTTGTAGGAATGCTTTATAGACTCATTCATTTGACAAATATTTATTGAATACTTATACTACGTGCCAGTGCTGTAAATCTAGTAATTGAACAGACAAAAACCTCAGTCTCCAAGGAGTTCACATTCATGCAGAGGAAGACAGCTAATAAACAAGTAAAATATTTAATGATGTTTAATATAATAGACAAATAAAGCAGGGATGTGGGATAAGAAATACTTGAGAGGGACATACTTTTAAATGGGGTGATCAGAAAAGTCCTATGAAAGGACTTTTGAGAAAAAAACCTGAGGAAGGTAAGGGAGTGAGCTATATAGATAACAGAGGAAAGAGAGTTTCGGCAGAAGATACAGCAATTACAGAAACCCTGAGGTGAGACTAGGCCTGACTTATTTAGGGAACAGCAAGGAGGCCAGTGTGGCTGAAGCAGAGTAAGAAACCACAGTTTTAATACCTTCTCATAGAGAATTTATGGACCTTTCAAGAATCAAGAACTCAAGTTATAGAAACACTTGGTATCTGCAATTCCATATCATGGGTTTTTTTTCACTTAACATAATCTTATGATCGTTTTCCTAATTGGTTTCATTTTAATTCACAACAGGAAAGAAGGTGGGAAAGATAAGGTAATATGAAGTTGTCATATTTATCTTTTTTAGCATTTGAAAAGGAAAAATCTTTCCCATTAATTTTGTGCCTTAATGCTACGTAGTCTGAATTCTATGATGTTAACTTTAATAACCACTTTTGAAAGATTTCTTCTCTTTTTCTAACACAATCGTTTTCAGAATTCTCCAACTTTGTCTGCCAAGCCAAATCTGTAAAAATCAAGGTTCTAGTGCCATAAGACATTCGTTAAGCCAATCATCATGTTACTAGGGAGGGAGCTGGCAGCACACTAATGAAGCACATAACGGTGCTGGCATCAGACTAACTCCAGACTCTCACATCCACAACAGCTGTTAGGTCTATGATGTCCCCAGAGAGTCTCTGAAATTCATCTGGATGAGCTCCGGATTGAGGAAGAGACTGTTCAGTCTCCTGCTACAGCAATATTCCCAATGAGTATAAAATAGTGCCCCTGGGCACCTTTTTCAACAGAAAAATGATAATCAGTTTTCTAAGCACTGTGGTTCATTTTCAAATCTATGTGCCTACATACCTATTTACCTGCCATAAGTTTCCATAACTAGGAATATAATGCACTATACCAAGATACTCTTGATTTCTACCACTTCTTGTGGGGTAGAGAGCATCAGATGTAAAATTTCACTTCCTGTCCAACAAAACTGGCTTTAACTAGTACCAGAGAACTGTAAGCAATACTTTTTTTTGAAACGTTCTAACAACCCAGTATAACTAAATAGGTTTTCCTCTTCTTCCAAATTTCTTTTAAGAAAACACATCTGGGCTGAAGCCTAATCAAAAAAAGATTTATTCAAAAGCAAATTTTAATGTCTGATTTCTTAACATATGAAAAGGGAGTACTGGAAAGCAGCCAAGGAAAGGTCTTCAAGTAACAGACTTATTCATGTTCTTTTTATTAAATTTTTTTTTCTTTTTATACAATTTTAAGGGTTACTTTCCATTTACAGTTATTACTATATTCACTATAAATATTCACTATATTCCCCATGTTGTACAATACATCCTTGAGCCTATTTTATACCCAATAGCTTGGACCTCCCACTCCCCCACCCCAGTATTGTCCCTCCCTACTCATGTTCTTATAGGCTCAAGGACAAAGGGAAGAGCATTATGTTGAGGAGTAAGATATGCATGGTAGTTACCATACTCTCTTGCTTTGGTGGAATCATCAAAGGCAATGAGCTGTCCACTCAGGTTACTACAGTTTCTGAATGAGCAGTCCTCTGCTTTGTTTAGATGATAAGCAATATTACTTAACAAATCACAACAGCTCATTTTAAGCATCTTTGATTTAATCTTTCTCACTATTTAATTCCACTGTGATTTTCTACTTGCAGATCTCGTTCTGGTTTCTCAAGAAACTTTAGCTAGAGCCGATATGTCAATATTTTCCATTTTCCATATCTACCTACCTAGTCTCACCAGAATCACACTCTCATTTCCACATGTATGTCTGTCAGCATCTCTAATTCATTATATTCTCCTCGTACTAGACCTCTGTTGTTTTTTGCCTGACCAGATCCCTTTCCCCTTCTTTCTTGCTATTTCTGTGGTAGCTCAACCCAGTTTTTCTTTGGGGAACCACTCTTCCGCCATTTAATACAGTCTTAGAGAAGTCAATCAGATGTTCTGTCCCTAGAGTTTAAATCTTGAGCTGAAAGTGGCAAATTCTGAAAATGATTAGAGTTCATGATTCCAATGGCAAAGCTGTAAAGAGACTGCCCAATAGATCTCTGGCGCTCTCTTGTTTCTTGTCCTTTCAGAGTTCTGGTTCTTCGGCTTTTTCTCCTTTCTATGAGCTACTCAATAAACTTTCAATAATTAAGTTAGACTATTGATTACTACAAAAAAAAAAAACGTAATACACTCCTAAAATGCTCTCCTTCTCCTAACTTCCCTATTTCTGTTAGCGAAACTACAATCCTCTCTGTCACCTTGGCTGAAAATTTCAAGTACATTTTTATGCTTCCTCATAAAATTGGATGCTTGTCCTCATCCAATGCAGTGACAGGATTTGTAGACCTGTAGACCCTAACTCTGCAGCATCCTTTGATATTTCTTACTATCTACACCCATGGCCACCTCTCAGACCCATATCCCATCTGCCTTAGAAAGACAGTACAATGGAAAGATTGGGGGCTTCAGATTCTCCCCAACCCAGGCTTAAAATCTGGCTTTTCTACTTGTTAGCTATACGCTGCCTTGAACAAGCTAATTAACCTCTCTGAGCCTTCCTTTTTTCATTTGTTAATAGTACCTATCTCATAACCTAACTGTAAATATTAAATAAGATCATATGGATAAAATTCCTTATAAAGTTTATGGCTTATAGTTGATATTCAATTTAGTTACTGTTGTGTGTTACCAATTTCACGAGTTTCTAACTGGTCCCTGCCTTCATATTTTCTCCATTCCAACAGTTTTGATACAGTAATGCCAGATTAATTTTCATATATATATTTTTAAATTCATGTAACTTCTTTAAGCTGATAGCTTTGAAAATTCCCCTTTATCTAACAAATTAAATTCAGGCCCTAACTGCATGTCAGTCAAGGTCCTCCATGATACCTTCTATTATTCTCAACTCAATCTGTACCCAGGATAAACAGAACAACTGGTTCTTCCATGAACACTCTCTCCTCTTTCTCTTACATTTCTTTGCTCATCCTTTTATCTCTGTATTCCTGTCAAATTTCTATTTGTTAGAATCTTAGACTATTGTAAATAGTAAATAAATAAAAATAAATAAATAAATAATAAATAAATAAATACTTAGTAAATAAATGTAAAAGACTTAAAATAGTGTCTGGCATGTAGTAAGTGCTCCCCAGTAAATGTTACCTGCTGTTATGCCACTCAGTGCCTATAAAATGCAATGTGTGAGGGTAGGAGGGGAGGGGTTAGGGAAGAGGTAGAATTATATCTAATTGTTAAATCAGTAAGAATGAAAATCCTGGGGAATTCCCTGGTGGTCCAGTGGTTAGGACTCTGTGCTCTCACTGCCGAGGGCCTGCGTTTGATCCCTGGTCGGGGTACTAAAATCCCACAAGCTGAGCGGCATGGCCAAAAAAAAAAAAGAATGAAAATCGTATCCATTCTGGGCTTTAAGAATATAAAGATGAGGGCTTCCCTGGTGGCGCAGTGGTTGAGAGTCCGCCTGCCGATGCAGGGGACGCGGGTTCGTGCCCCGGTCCGGGAAGATCCCACATGCCGTGGAGCGGCTGGGCCCGTGAGCCATGGCCGCTGAGCCTGCGCCTCCGGAGCCTGTGCTCTGCAACGGGAGAGGCCACAACAGTGAGAGGCCCGCGTACCGCAAAAAAAAAAAAAAAAAAAAAAAAAAAAGAATATAAAGATGAATAAGACATAACCATTGTCCTCAAGGATCACAGTCTAGAGAGGAAACAGGTACATAAATAAGTATAAGAATGCTATTATAGACTATGTACAAAGGCATTTTGAAAGTCTTCCAAAGATTTCTTGAATTTACTTGCGATTGTTTTTTGTTTTACTTTTTTTCTAAATAACTAACACCATGTTCATTCACTTTCTGTAGGTAAATGTGAGTGTAAGGAACAGGTGTTAAGAAACTCCAAGGCATTCTGTGGAATGAAATATTCATACGGTGAGTTTGAAGTGCTTGAATGCTTCTAAGGATCTATTCAAACTAAGTAGGAAAAGTTTTTAAGGAAATGGGTGGCCTGGTTTATCACATTCACAGTAAATCAAAGCACTAGTCTTATATAATAATAGTAAACATAGTAGTCTGGCCTTGACCTAGATTCTCCTAATAGAGATGGTGTTGAATGTAATGGTGAGAGCAGGAGGCTTTAGAGCAAAAGCAGGGTTATCCTGCTATGTGGAAAAGAGGCAAACAAGAAAAAGAAAAAAATCATGACACGTAATCCTTTCTTATAAATGCTTCTTGTATTAGTAATCTAAAAGGGAAGTCTCTAGCCACTTAAATGATTTCTCAGCCAGTTTATCCTGTAGTACTACTAGGCAGAAATCAGTTTAAAGTAGTATATTTCACAGTGACTAAAAGCTCAGGCTTTGGGCTCAGACCTACATGGGTTTTATTTGTGGTTTATTGGGTGGGTAACTTAATGTCTCCAGACTTCCTCCTCTGTAAAATAGGGATGACGCCACCTTCCCCATGAAATGAGATTTTTGAAAAGCACACAGCACATTACCTTGCACATACTAGATGCTCAGTCAGTGTTAGGGAAGGAAGGGGAAATATAGTGGGGAGGCCTTGAGACAAGGTCTCTGCCTGAGTCTCTTCCCTGCCCTCTCTATATACTCTAGACTCCTCTACCTTCCAAATGCCAGGAAAATACAGTGTATGGACAAAGGAAAATGCCATTGCCCTAAGTAAAGACTGTTACTATCTTCAAATTCTAAATGGCTTTATGTTTATTATTAAGTATATTAAAGATGCCTTATCTTGCCAACATATCATTGACTAGTGTCTGAATCTTTTTATTATTCCATAATGTATACAGCATTATTTATTATTTATGCATTACAATGAAGAGAAAGTTTTAAGTCATGATTTCTGAAGCAAAATGTTTAGGTTCTTGATAACATTGTATTTATTCTCATAAAAGATAAAAACACAAATGTTAAAAACCTCATAAATCTTATCTAAAATTATGTGCATATTTCCCTCCTTTCACCTGCCAACTTGGTTAAATAATAGAAGCAAACTTTTGAAATGCATAGTGCCCAGTAAAGAAAAGTCAATTTAGAGGGAAAGGTATTTACTATTAAAAGCAAAAAAATATGACAATTTAGTCCAAAGTCATTCAGTTCAATAGAAATATCAACTGGTTTTCATTATCACATAGATTCAGTAGCTCTTTGACTGAATTTACAACCACATTGATATCTTTTAATACAACTGTATTATTTTCTGCTTAAGAGAACTTGAATGCTTTTAATGATGTCATGAAGTATCTTGGTCTTATTAAGTGCAATACACCTACAGACTTGGGGAAAAATGGTCTCCCCCTCCCCATTCTCTGACTTAATAGAAAAGATACTCGATTCATTTTTATTCTTTTAGCAAATATTTATTGAGTTATAATAATGAATTGATAAGGTTCCTGCTCTCTTTGAGCTAGAAAAATAATAGTGAACATTTATTGAGCATTGGCCATGTGCGAGGGGCTACTACAATATGTACCCTGCATGCATTTACCTTATCAGAGTTCTAGTCCAAAGTCTACCTCTAATCAATCAGGCATACAGGTTTGAGCAGTTCACTTAAAACTTGCTTCCTCATACATAAAACAAGACTAGATGAGCTCTTAAGAGCCCTTAGACGTCTAAAATTTGGTGAATCTATAATTTGGTGCATTTGGTGACTCTATAAAGAAAACATGGCCATCTGACAGCCATATTCTCAGGATATGGTACCAGCCAAGATAGGGTTCTTTTATTACACACAATCTTCCATCATCTTCCAAGATATAGATGAGCCAGTAAGAACTCTCCTAATAATACAGAACGTTGCATTCAGTGTTCCTTAGGTCTATGTTTTTCCCCACCCCAATTTATCCCATTACTTGATCCCTATCCACATCCATTTCATAGATGGAAGAACATAATAGAATCAGGAGTCATATTGAAAACTGGAGCTCTGCCATCACGTAGGACAGCTTCCTAATCCCAGTCAGCTTGCATTACACCAGGGAAGAAAATTAAGTAATCAATAATATTATTTAATCTCTTTAGAATACGTAAAATATGTCCTGGCAGTAACATTTTGCTTTTTGTCATAACATTACACAAAGCTAGCTATAAGAGTATAATATAGTCAGAATCTAAATAAAAACCAGGATAACAATTCTACTTCCTGTGCATCTTTTTTCTATTTAGATTTGATAGCTGAATGTGTTTAAGATTTATTTGCAGTAGGCAAATGGCTGATATTCTCTTAGCATAGTGATATGGACAGAAGTAGCAGTTGAAAAATGTTAAGAAAGAACAGGAATTAATATAGATAAATGAGATGAAGTCAGTGCAAAATCAATGAGCCTTATGATTTTCTTTCTTTTTATTGAGGTATATACAGTTAATGTACAATATTATATGTTTCAGGTGTACAACTAACGATTCACGGTTTTTAAAGGTTATATTCCATTTACAGTTATTATAAAATATTGGCTATATTCCCTGTGTTGTACAATACAATATATTCTTGTAGCTTATCTATTTTATACATAGTAGTTTGTACCTCTTAATCCCTAATGATTTTTAAAGCAAATTTCCACATTATCATTGGTTTACTTTTCCATTATACTCTGAAATGCATATTTAAGTTGTTCAAAGTTCAAAGGATAGTATGAAATTCTATGCATTTTGACTTTTGGAATTGTGTTGTTACAGTGCTAAAAATAAAGATTTTATCAGCTCATGATAAAGGATCTCATGCTGAGGTCAATGTGAAGATTAAAAAAGTCTTAAAATCCACCAAATTGAAAATTTTACGAGGAAAACGAACATTATATCCAGAATCATGGACTAACAGAGGCTGCACTTGTCCAATCCTCAACCCTGGTGAGCATTAGTCTCTTCTAGCTTGTTACCTACCATGTTTCTGCTGATTTGCTGCTTGTCCTACATTCTCTGAACCACAACCTAAATAAACTCAGCAAGAGTATCTCTCCTTTTCACCATCTGATCTAGGGAAAATCCAAATGGAATTCTTTGAACTGACATCAAAAATTTTTTTCTCTTTCACATGCTCTATAAAAGTAAAATATTTTAAAATCCAGCAATATAGTATTTTCTGTCCTGAAAGAGAAGTCTCAGATTGGTTCCAGGTGTCAGTAGCAAGGAAAGCACTTTCATGAATTTATCTGCCAATAATACTGTATTGGAAAGCTAGGTCCTATTATGATGCCCTGGTTAGAACTTGCTCCCAAAAGGAAGTTCAAATGCAAAATTCCATCTGTGCAAATAATATCGAATTCATTTTTACTGTTGCATGAGAAGCATCTGTTTCTCCTGGATAGAAAACAACTCTCAAGTTCTCATCATCTTCTTTTTCATTAAATGACCTTTTGGTTTCAAATTAGAAACAGCAAAAACAAACAAACAACAACAAAACTACAGAATCTTAGAGAAACTTGGAGTGGAAGAAAATGTGCACTTTAAAACATTGTGGCAGACATAGAGGCAAGCAAGTAAGGATGGGATTCATATCTGTTCACTCTACAAGTACACTCATACTGCGTCATAAGCTGCTTATTTCTGTCTCCCTCATTAAATTTGAGGATGGGATTTAGATTTTTGACCATACTATCTCCAGGGCCTACCATTAGTACCCAAATAACAGTAACAAAATACCCACAGAGTAAGTTCTAGTAAAACAAATAATATATTTTTTAATCTTCTGTATTTCCTTGTTTACGAAGTTGCCAGCTGTGTCTTAATGGCACTGCTGAAACAGGTGCATAATCTGTGTTCTGGATCTAATTCTTTTCAAATTTAAGTCCAGGAAACCACAGTTATGTTAAGAAGTCATTTATGGGTTTTGGTTAATAAATCTGAGAGAAATAGATAACTGAGTGAGAGAAAGAGAGAGAAAAACTATCAATTTTTATTTTATCCCCACAACCTAAACGATCTACACAGTGATATAAAACTCTTGACTTTTGACCATTGACTAATCTCTCACACCCTTCTCTTGACTTTTGACCATTGACTAATCTCTCACACCCTTTTATACCTCTTCATATTTTATTTAAATTAATCTAAATTTTAATAAGGAAAATTTTAAAGACATTTTAAAATAAATATGTTTACAAAGAACAAATGAAGTAATCAGAATCTTGGATTTTGAATACCGGAGACTAGGAGTCATCAATTTAAGTTCTGTTTCCCGGGGCTCTTTCTATAAGCACTTTCTACTGTCTTGGCAAAAGACAAAGAAAGAAATCCACTCAGTTTTTTAGTAAGACATTATAAACAAAAGCTTTGACAATCTGAGCCACCCTCCAGGAAGTGAATTACACTTCCTAATCAGATTTCTGCCAAATAGAGTAAAAGAATCAACTGAGTTCATCACAACTGAAAACATAAGCACAATTATTCAAAGAATTCTTGAAAACATGTTTATTCACTTCGATGAAAAGACTAGAACCTGCCAAAGCAAAACCAGACACTCTTTCATTTCACTTTGTTTTTCCATTTTACAAGTTCAATAGCTAAGGCCAAAGAAAGCTGATAAGAAAACTCTGAAACTTTACACGCCAACATTTCCTTTGCTACTTTTGAAAAGGAGTAATCTAATTGGCATCCCTGCAAATTCATTCATTCCTACATTCATACATACATTTACTCATTCATCAATCATATATTTTAGAATACCAAGGCTAGCACTAAAGTATTATATTTTCTTTCTCTATGGATACAAAGTAAACTTTGCACCCTCAAACTTATAGCAAGGTTGGGACTTCCCTGGTGGCGCAGTGGTTAAGAATCTGCCTGCCAATGCAGGGGACATGGGTTTGAGCCCTGGGCTGGGAAGATTCCCCACAAGCCGCAGAGCAACTAAGCCCATGTGCCACAACTACTGAGCCTGCGCTCTACAGCCTGTGAGCCACAACTACTGAGCCTGCGTGCCACAACTACTGCAGCCCACATGCCTAGAGCCTGTGCTCCGCAACAAAGAGAAGGCACCACAATAAGAAACCCGCGCACCGCAACAAAGAGTAGGCCCCACTCACCACTAGAGAAAGCCTGCGCACAGCAACGAAGACCCAACGCAGCCAAAAAATAAAAATAAATAAATAAATAAAAACTTAGAGCAAGGTAGATGTCAAAAGCATAGAGATAGGAAAATAAAATGTAATGCTAGTAAGTGATACAACAGGTAACATTGTTTTCCATGCTAACTTTTGGCATGATGCTGTTCCATAATTTATGGATTTATTCAGCATCATTTTTATTAGTTTAATTTATATTTATACTTCAAAGTAATGGCAAACTCCTATAATATTTGTTCTATTTATAGTTTCAAAGTAAATTCATTTAAAATACTAGACTTAACACTGAAAGTTTCCTAAAAATTGTTTATCGTATTTTTAAATGAGGATTTTATTATTTTAGAGATGATGCAAACAATATCAAGACGATTATGTTTTGGGTTTTTTTTTTTAAGACGATTATGTTTTAACTAGTCTGTTAATCAAATATTGGGATTCTTTTTCATGAAGAAGCTAAGGTTACCCTTTAAAGAATTTAAATACCTTATAATCCATCTTACGTACATATATATGTATATATTTTAACAAAAATGAAATCATAAGTATATGCTTCATTCTGCAACCTACTTTATTCAGTTATTATCTTTCCCTTCAGTTTTAATTTTCATATACTCTAATACTCAGATCATATTCCAATTTCCCAATTGATCCCAAAATATTCTTTAGACGTGGTTTGTCCTTGCCAGTATTCAATCCAGAATCACACATTGTATCTAGTTTTTAAGCCCCTCAAGTATCTTTTATTCATGCAGAGTTTCTTTTTAGTATTGAAGAAATTATTATTGTTGAAGAAACCAGGCCAGGTGTCCTGTAGATTATCCTGCCTTCCATATTTGTCTGGTTGGTTCTTTGTGGTGTCATTTAGCTTGTCTCTCTACTTCCTATATTTCTTGTAATCATAAAGAAAAGCTTGATAGACTCAAGATAAACATTTTGTCTAGAATTCATCATAGATATTGTTGTGTGCTTCATGTTAAATCACATCACGTTAAATCACATCACAAGATATATAGTACCTGGATGACCCACCGTCAGGGTTGCTAAACTTGACTCCGGGGTTGGAGTGATTACAGTCTGATCTCTCCATTGGGTTCCCTTTTGAGACTAGAAAACAATGAGTATGAGTTACTTAGTCACTAAGCAAACATCCAGTTCCCCATTAACTATTCAATTTAATGATTTTATCACCAATTCAATTGGCAATCCCTTCCTCAATGAATAATTTCATTAGAATTTGAGAAATGATGTTTTTCTAATTTCACCTAATTCCCTTCATTTATCAATTAACATTATTCTGTAAGAGGACTTTCTCTCCCAAGCTGGGCTATTAGGTTACCATGAAATATAGTTCCTATTATAAAAGCACGATAAATGCTAAATTCTTTCCTTTAATTTTCAATTTCCAAAGTAAGGAATGGTTTTAACAACTGTCTCAAGATGACAAGTTAATTTTTCTCTGGATTTCTATTTTTTGAGTATCACTTTGGAATTATGGATTTTTGTTGATTCAGTATATTAACACACACACACTTATTACATTCTTGGTGCTCAAATTATCACAACTTTGGCGAGTTATAACCCTCCCTTGCTGGTTCCTGTATCCTTTTAAAATGATTCCCATTAAGCTTTGAAAGCTTCCTTGCATTTTTTAGCACAATAAGAAATCCCATGCTTACCTTGTATCTTCCTGCCCTGGACCTAAAAAAAGCATTTCTTCAAGAAGCCTTGTTTAGTTTTGTTTTGTCTTTAGTGAGACCTGTTATTAGAGACGTTATGTTTGTTACAGGTGTTCATTACCACTGGAATGACATTTTTAAAGCCATTTTAGTGAATGAACAAGACTGTATATACTAAACCATGAGTTTAAATTGATATTTTCAATTGAATTTTAACATCTTGTGTTTTCCCTTAACTTGAGTTTTAAAGTATATGTCTCTTGATCTTATATAGGAAAGTTCTATTTTATAAATGTAATTACTTATTTGCTCTACCCTATAATATTAAAGAAAATTGTTTCAAAATACTAATATTGATATTACTACAGACATGTACCGAGGGAGATTATCACATTTCTTTTTATTAATGTATGGATAATGAGATTGTCCTTTTGGATTTTTATGTTTGTTAGCCAAAATTTTTACTTGAAGCCTGAAAAGAATTTTGAATTATAAAGTCAGCACTAGTCAAGTCTCATCTTTTTTTTAAGTATGACAAACAAACATTCTATATTCCAAAAACACACTGACTTTATATAGGAGATATGTGTTATTTTGTATAATCCATAGCTCTCTTCCAATACGTTTTCCCAAATAATTGTTTCACTTTTATAAAGTCCTCCTTAATATACACTACTATACATAGTGAGTCTCCAAGATATATTGAACTGTGGCAGCATGTTAAGTACCCACAGAATCCTCACTTCTTCACCATAGAGGGAAAGAGTAAAAGTTCAACAATCAGACAGGCCTGAACTTGAGTCAGCGTGCACTGCTTACTGGCAAACACTGTTTCTCAATCTTGCCAAGCCTCTGTTTCCTCATTTGTAAAACAAGGAAAGAAGAAAGGTAATACCTACTTCATAGGGTTATTTTCAAGATTAAATGAGATAATACATTTAGAGCACTTAGCACATAATAAATATTTACTAAGTGTCAGCTATTATTGCATATGACTCCCTATTTCAACTATGAATTTACAAAACCATGAACCATGTATATATAAAACTGCTAAAGTCACATCTCTCCCTTCAATAAACTATGATACTACATAGTCCCTAATTTTGTTCTCTTTCAGGTTTGGAGTACCTTGTAGCAGGACATGAGGATGTAAGAACAGGCAAACTAGTCGTGAATATGAAAAGTTTTGTCCAGCACTGGAAACCATCTCTTGGAAGAAAAGTCATGGATATTTTGAAAAGAGAGTGCAAGTAGCAGAAAAGGTGTATAGCACATAATGGCAATTCTCTATGTACAAAACACAAACTTAATGGAAAGGAGACCTCAAAGATGAAACTGGAAATTTTTTTTAGTGCCAAAATATATAGAAATGTTCCAATGCATGGCCCTTGTCTACCCTATCTCTTTTGGGCCCATGTTTAAATACAGTTTGTTTCATAAAGTGGAATGAAAAATCCAATACCGATACCTATGTTCTATAGGACTCATTCTGAAATTCATAACTATTAAGAATATTTTAATAGCAGTAAGATATTTAGCAGTAATCCATTAAGGGCAATGCACGTAACAAGGACTCCTCCCATCTTCAGATATATTACTTATATTTGTGCTACTTGGAGTAATTAATGAGATTTTAAGGAATCCCCAACCCTACTATCAGAAAAGGTGTTTCTTAAAAAGAGCCTTCTCTTGTGTGATGTGCGTGAACTTTGGTCTGTGGGGTGTTAAATGGAACCTCTCCACATGTATATAGTATTTCATTGTATAAAGCACTTTACTACCTACCACTTGTGTTGTGAAAGTTTGGAGACTGCCGTTGACAGAAAAAAAAAGAAGAAAAGGGCACGTAAGAAAACCTGCTGAAACAGAAGCACTATCACTACGTGTGGAAAAAATGTGGAAGTTGTACTCTTTAAACTTGAACACTTGAGAGTAACTATGTGAAGACGCAACCTGAAAGGAGAATATGTTTGCATGAAGTCTCAGCTTTGGGATAGAGGTTAGATTCCACAGATACCAGCCATGATGAAACTTTAAAAAAAACTGAACAAGAAGAGACTCTAAGAGAAAGGAGTCATACGTGTAGAAAATGCTTGGATAAAGAGAAAATGGACTTTAAATTTTAAAAGCCCATTTATTTTCAATGCACTTGTACACACTTCAAAAATTATTGTAGACACAATTTGTTTTATTTTTGTGTTTAGTATTTAAACCTGAATATGGAAACAGTTTCCTCCTTGTCTTTATTAACAGTATATGGTCATTCTATTCACTCATTTTTTGACTCAATGTATGTGATAGTTCACCAAATTACAGTTTTTCATTATTATTTCTCTTCTGTACTCATGCATAACCACTATACATATCATTTCTTCTGTACTTGAATATATAAAACCTGAACCACAGTGCCATAAGATTAACTTCACATACAGAACATATTTTTCCTGAGGTCCTGTGGACTTGCAAAATATATATATATATTGCTCTGTTAATTTTTTATATTTCATATATGTAATAAAGGAATATGATCTCCTGATTTTTGCCTCACTTCCTGATCAACTCTTTCACTGATGCTAAAGATTACCTTCTCTTAATGAGGGAACTCAAATCTATTTCCTTAAACTAAGAAAATCAAATAAGGACCTGGTATTTCTACTCTTATATTCTAGGGTTTGGGGATGGAGTGGAAGCTAATTCAGATGGGTTTACTTTCTGTAGCTGTTGGACGTGAACTTTTTCATCAGATGCATTGCATTTTTTTATATTACATTTACTTTTTTTTTTTTTTTTTTTGCGGTACCTGGGCCTCTCACCGTTGTGGCCTCTCCCGTTGCGGAGCACAGGCTCCGGACGCGCAGGCTCAGCGGCCATGGCTCACGGGCCCAGCCGGAATGTGGGATCTTCCCGGACCAGGGCATGAACCCGTGTCCCCTGCATCGGCAGGCGGACTCTCAACCACTGCACTACCAGGGAAGCCCTTACATTTACTTTTTAACTAATTTAAAAAGTAATAAAAGTTCACTGTTGAAAATACAGAAAACCATAATGAGAAAAAAAAATGCCTATATTTCAACAATCATGATAATAGCTGTTAGCAGTTTAGTGTAGATGCTGCTAGACTACTTTGTATGCATATACATACTTCTTATAGAATTGGAATTATACTATACATACTCTTATGAAGTCTGCTTTTATAATCTGTAGCATATCTCTTAGTTTCTTACCTATTCCTATCTTATCCTCATAGATGGAATGCTAACTAGTAGACATCATTTACAAGCAACTTATAAAACATGGTGGTAAGTACATCATACCAAGAAAAATACTTTAAGTATGTCAGATATAGGATTTTCTTAAGTTTCAAAATTGCCAGGTTGCCTTCTTTTCCATTTCACTTTATATAAAATAGCTACTACACATTAAAAAGAATATAAATAATGTCTATTTTTTAAAAGAGTAGAAAGATGCCCACAATATACTATTCAGTGAAAGAAAATGACAGAACAATACTTATAGTATTAGCTCCCACCCCCAAAACACATTTATAATAGTATAGCATCTCAAAAGTTCTGACAGATAGATTATAGCAGTATTTACCCCTGCAGGGGAAAGAGAATTCTCACCTCGTATTTTGCATATGTCTGCATTGCTTGACTTTCTTTCATTGGTCACGTACTGCTTTTGTAATTTATTTTTTAAACACTTAAATTTTTTAAAAAATTTATTTATTTTATTTATTTATTTTTGGCTGTGTTGGGTCTTCGCTGCTGCACACGGGCTTTTCTCTTGTTGCAGCGAGCGGGGGCTACTCTTCGTTGCGGTGTGCGGGCTTCTCATCGCGGTGGCTTTTCTTGTTGCTCTAGGCGTGTGGGCTTCAGTAGTTCTGGCTCACGGGCTCTAGAGCACAGGCTCAGTAGTTGTGGCGCACGGGCTTAGTTGCTCCGCGGCATGTGGGATCTTCCCGGACCAGGGATTGAACCCGTGTCCCCTGCGTTGGCAGGCGGATTCTCAACCACTGCACCACCAGGGAAGCCCTAAACACTTAAAATTTAATCAACTGTTTTTAAAGTATGTTCAAGCAAAATCATAACTGAAAGTTTAATTAGATAGTTTACCAAATTGCTGGGCCCCTATATGGTTTTCCAGTCTTTTTGATTAGAATCTTCATTAGGTGCTGTTTCAACACCTTTTCTGGCAACATTCCAAAAACATAGGTCACTGTTATAATCATTTTTTAATCTTTTGATTCTTAAATCATTTGCAGCCCTTTCACTGCAGTTTTAATTTCCTATGAGCATTATTGGCTTCCAAAGTGAAAAAAAAAGGAAAGAGAAAGAAAAATAGAAGGAACCTCATGTTCCTCTTTGTAAAAGTAAACAACAAAATGAAATGTGAGCAAGCCGCCCCCTGACCCCACTCCCATTCCATCATTCCATCATTCTGCCACACTTCTGTATACTTTCTCACCCTTGGCATCTTTCAAAATAACCATCACAGTACCAAGGCAACAGAATCACATAAAACTTCCATCTATGGCTTCAGATGAACATGAATACTTCCTTCACGAGCTAGTGGGAAAGTCTCTGCCCCCAGAGCTTTATTCTCTGTACTGTGGGGCTTTATTAGCCAGCAGATTAGTTGCATAATCTCCACATACCTATGTGCATAATTTGTCTGAGGTCAACCCAGTCTATGCCTTCTTATTACATCACTTTCCCCATAGAGGAATGTTACTAATATTTGGTATTTGATGCAATGGAAATTCTCAATCGCAGGATAATCTTTTAATAGTGAGGTCAAATCTGTAGGGATATGATGGCGAGTCCAAAAAGCAGTGTGCATCTGGCTATATTAAACAGAGAGCAAGGCCTGTTGCGGGTAAACATAGTTCTTTGGGATACTTTGGGTTCTTGCAGAACGAGTCCCTTTCTAAATGATTAGAGACTTATCTACTCTGAAGGGTGGGAAAAAAAACCCTTGAAAATTCCTTGTGCTGGCTGTCCCTTTGCCACTGCTCTGGAATGCCTGAGAACAAGGAGCACGAACACCGCCTTGGCTGTTGAGAGTTTTGTCAGAGGCCCCAGGACTGAATCGCCTTTGTGTTCATTGTTTCAATGAGAAGCAGTCCCCTAACCTAACTTTATCAAAGAGCCAAATTACTCACGATTTATTTCCCACAGTTTGGAAGGAAAATATTTATGAATAACCTCAAGTTTGCAAGGGAGATTGGTATGATAAAATGGAATAGAAGCAAAAGGGTGTGTGCCTTGCATGACGGATTTTTTTAAACCTCAGAGAATGATTTGTCTGAGAATACTTTTTGAAAACCGATGCCCTTGTTCCTGCTTTCCTACACTTGCGCCAAAGGCATTTAAACATTTCTCTACTTCTTGAGCATTACTGACTGTGTTTGAGACCTGCAATATTTTAAATGACAAATTCTCAGCTTTATTATTAGTCAACTCACATAGGGTGAATGACCCAAAAAAGCAAAATACTAGTGAGAGAGAAAGAAATATGCACGGGGCCAAATAGATAGTTCCAGAATTGAGAAGCATGTTCTGTTAAGAGAGAGTTTTAGTAAATGCTGAACACATCTCTAGTTTCTTACTAGGTAGTCACAGGTGGGTGGCTGTGTTCCAAAGTGTGATCATTAATAATGAGTCAATTTAGAAATCCAAAGCTCTCCAAGATTTACTGGGGATGATCAAATCATAGTGCACTTATCTGAATAGAGAGGAATGGCAGCCAGGCAGGGAAACTTGCTTCCCAGAAAGAAAAATAACCACTGTCAGCAAATTTTCACAGTGTGAACAACATGGTCCACCCAGAGACACCCTGGACACCCCCTCCTCAGCCAGGGTACCGTCAAGGATTTCAAACGTGGTGAATAAAAAATAAGAAAGATAATATATCAGTAGAAATCAATAATTAAGAAGACACTTTTCAAAATGTTTTACATGTGTTATTCTTATTTGATCCTCCTAAGCACACGTAAAGGACATATTATTACCTCCATTTCCCAGATAAGGAAACTGAGGCACAGAGAGACTAAATTGTCCAAGGACACTCAGCTAATAATTGTGACACCTGGGTTTAAACCCAAGCATTCTAATTCCCAGAGTCCGTATTTCAACCACTAAAAGGGGATCCTAGCATTCAGAAAGGAATTCACGTGAGATGATGCCAACTGCACCATTTTCTCCATTGGCCATTTCATTTATTTATTTATTATTTATTTATTTATTGAAGTATAGTTGATTTAAAAAGTTGTGTTAGTTTCTGATGTACAGTGAAGTGACTCAGTTATACATATATATACATTCTTTTTCATATTCTTTTCCCCTATGGTTTATTATAGGATATTGAATATAGTTCCCTGTGCTATACAATAAGACCTTGTTGTTTATCCATTCTATATATAATAGTTTGCATCTGCTAGTCCCATACTCCCAATCCGACCCTCGCCCGCCCCCCTCCTCCTTGGCAACCACAAGTCTGTTCTCTGTGTCTGTGAGTCTGTTTCTGTTTCATAGATAAGTTCATTTGTGTTATATTTTAGACTCCACATGGCTGTTTCTTTTAGATCATAGTTGAGGGAAGAACACTGAAGGTCAGCATTTCTCCCAGTTTTCCTTCTCTATACTCCAGATTATAATGTATTCCATTATTCCACCTTGCGATTACATAATTTTCTACTATCTTTCTCATTATTACATTGCCATTAGAGTAAAACTGTTTACCATAATTTATACTAAGTTGAGATAATGAGTCCATTTTTATCTTTGCTCTTTTCCTCTTGATCTGATTTTCTGAGATCTATTTAGGTATAAGGTCCACTTTTGCATTTATCAGTAATGTCCCTGAATAAGCTACTATACAATTCAACAGCATTTCAATCAGTTCTCTCAGCTCTAAATTTTGCTGTGTAGAGCAATTCTGCTTGCAAGATAAATGAGAAGGAATTACATCAGAAAGACACAAGGAAACGGAAAAAAATAGAGAATGTAGGCACTTGTCAACCAAGGAGAGAGAGAGCAAGAGGCAAGAAAGAAGGGGTAAAGATATAAGAGAATAAAGGAAAGCAACAGCTGGAAAAGGAGCCAGGTGATCTGTTCTAGTAAGAATATGCAAGATATTTTAAAGTAGAACATACTCAGTCAACCAATTCTTCCATTGGTTGACTGAAGTATGTTCATAGATACTTCACATACATATCATGATTTATATGAGATCACTGCAAATATTTATTACAAAATTTTTCCATCCAACTCTTTTGCTATCAGTTATGTTTGAGGAGTCAGAAAAGCTAAAAAAGATAAAGCAACAGAGAAACCTTAGGTGATAGTAATTAGGAAATTAGGAAACCAATTGGTTTTACCATATATTGAAATAGAATTTTAAATTTACCTTTTACAAGGTACATAGTCATCAAAATATTTAATACCAGTAAGCATTGCCTAAGACTCATCTTAATAATGATTATCACTTTTGCCCTTATTAAGTGCCAGATGCTGTGCTAAATTTTATACGACTTACCTCAGACCTCAGTTAACAATCTTGTGAAGTTGGTACTGTTATTAGACAGAAACTGAGGGCCAGAGGGTTACTTGTCCAAGGTCACCAAACAAGCAGAAAAGCTGAGATCTGAACCCTGATTTTCCTAGCTTTAGAATACATACTTTTAACCCCTATGATCTACTGAAGCCTCCAAACCAATGATTCTCAAATAATGTCCATAAAAATCAACAGACATGTTTGTTAAAGTGCAGAGTCCCAGGCCCCTATCTCACAACATCTGTTTCAGAAGGTCTGGGTGGGGATCCGGGAGGGACAATTTACTAAGCACCAGTGGTGACTCAGATACAGATGGTCTATAGAAAAGACTTTGAGAAACACTGCTCTAGACACTTTTACAGAATAGTCTCAACAAAGTCAGAATTATCATTAGTTCTGCTTCTACAAATGTATCTCCCTCTGGTCATAAATCTACTTGGCCTTCATCACACATATTATTTTATGAATAACCGAATCATTAGTCCTGTTATGGTTACCCAAGAACTAAAATGGTGGAAAAAGGGAATTGAAAGGAGATTCCTCCAACTATTTATATACCCTACTTCTTAACCTGGCCTGAAACGGAATTACGAAATGCCTGAATTTGTCTTTGATATCTTAGCTCCTTGGTCCATTTTGGGCAATCTCCTCCCAAGTGCCTATTGGCTTCATACTGCTCAGAGTCTACACGAAGATGCTACACAAAACTCTGAACTCCCAACATTCCCTCCAGCCTTAAACAGTATACTTACTTGTCAAGATGCTACTCTTGACCGAGAGATTGGTAGATTGATAAGATAAAATAAGTCATTCTAATGAGATACTTTCTGTTTTCCCACTTTCCTTTTTTCCAAACACAATGTTTTATTAACTCAAATAAACCATACGTGTCTGCAGAAAACTTTTAATGGGTGATTCTTATCATGGGAATTTCAGGCACTGATGGCAGGCCAGTGGAGGAGATATTTTTGGTCAGCTGTGCCTTTCAATGCCTCATAAATCAGGACACTTAGGCAGCTTCCTAATTACCCTTTAGGCAGTGCCAGTCCTACTCACACACTCAACTGTACCCCACTCAGAAGCTTAAGAAGTAAGGAGAAAGGTAAAAAGCAGTGACATTGGGAAAGGAAAGCATTGGGGACCATCTAACTTACCCTCTCTCAGAAATAAGGATTCAAGCCACAAATAAAATATGAATCCACACAGACTTCACATTTTGCTTTCCCATTCCTGTAAATGAGAAGTAAAATCTAGGATAACATTTCCCTTGATATGTATGGGGAGAAAAACCAAGGAAATGTACACAACTTGCATCACAGTGAACAGAATTCCTTAACCTCAGTAATACTCATTATACATAAACACACGCTCCAACCTCTTACACAGGGACACTTGCCCAGAAGTGACCTTCAGCAGCCTTGAGAGCTTTTTATAACAATTGAGAATACACAACTGGATATTTTTATCAGCGTGTTCTCTGCCTTTGATAAATGTTGCACTAAGCAGTTTGAAGCAAAAACGCAGTGATTACATTATTTTTAATGCAGTATTTACAAGTATACTTAATTTGCATCCTCCAGAATTTCACAAGTCTCACCAAATGGCTCAGGAAAGAAGGCTATAACTTTAAGAAAGATTCCTCTAAGTTTTCACTTGCCCCCAAATGTCATCCTACTTGGACTAGGTAAAAGCTATTTGAGAAGTGATGTTTTAAAGCCTCATGTAGGCCACAGTTGATTTTTCAGGACTCTGATTCAATATCTTTATGAAATGTGTTTTCATTTTTTAAGTAGAAAATAAAAATAACACATGTATAAAAACAGAACAATAAGTACCCTGCAACCTGAAGAGTTCTTTAAAATCTATTTTTACGGCAGTAAGTAGATGCTAGCCTAGCTTACTCTCCCATTGAGCAGGTCGTCTATTATGTAAATTCTCACTAAGACAACATGGTTTATGGAAGGTAGGGGTAGAACCAGCATTTTCAGAGTGCCAAACACCATCACGATCCTCATCTCAATTAGTCCTCAGAACAACGTTTTGAAGACAGATATTTCTTATGATCCTCCTATGCAGTGGGCATTGTTCTGGGTCTTGGGGATACCGTGGTGAACAAAACAAAATTCCTACTCTCATAGAGCTTACATTTTAGTAGGGGAGTCCGTTCAGAAGATAGATATAATAATCCCTGCTCTATATCCACACTGTAGGAATTATTTATGGAGCACCCAATGCCCTAAATGATTTAAGAGAAATATTCTTTTTTCATCACTAAAGGGAAAATTCAATGCAATAGACCCTATCCTCTTGATTGCACTGAACACTGTTTTCCCCCAGATGAACTGAAAGCAGTAAATGACTAAATTCTTCAGAGTGGAAAGCTGTTAAAATTGGCTAATGAACACAAAGCAGGCGTTTCTGAGTTACACTAAATGCCTGGGGGGAAGCAGCAGAATTCTCCTCCCGCCACCCATTATGGAGCTGACAAGGTCCTGCTCTGTGCGGTGCTCATTAATTTTCCTGTTGGCTTTAAAGATTTACAACAGCTCTGACACTCATGCATGAGAATCACAGGGATCCCATGTGCCCAAGCTGTGGTGCACTGGCCAGCTTTGCTCCCCACAAACCTGCTGGGGGCTCATCTACTCCAGTCACGAGAGCTCGGGAAGATTCACTTGCCTCTGTGAGAAATAACAGTGATCATAATAAAAAAAGAAATTCTAAGCATTCTTTCAAGCCATTGGGAAGTTCCAGCACATTCCAGCTGCAAAAGAATTCAAGTTCCTCCACTTATGTCAAAGCTTCAGCACTATCATTGTATGCTTTGTACATTTAATAGACCGAGGTCTAGTAATTAACTCTACAAATTCTCTCCCTGCCTTTTTTTAAATCATGAACCACAAGCTGATTCTATAGGGAGGTCAGTCTGGGATTTGGTGAATTATCCTCAGGTTTTGAGCAATGACTTTTCAGAGGTTCGAAGATTTTCAACTTCAAGGATTGCTATTCCAGAGCAGAGCCATTGTTCATGATCTGGAAATTTTGCAGAACAGTTTATTCCTTAAGCTTCAGAAATCTACATCTATGACTACTGATGGCTGTTCTAAGAAGTCTTCACTCCTTTCAGGGTCCTGAAAACCAAATGCTCCTGTGTCCTTTTCTAGGTCCAACTGTATCCTCTAAATCACCCTTGTTTGAATTTCTCCTGCAAATTTCATTCTCACTTGTGATTCTTTTGCAGGGTGGTGGGGGAGGGGGGGGCACCGCAGGGCTTGTGGGATGTTAGTTCCCCAACTAGGGATTGAATCAGGGCCCTCTGCAGCAAAAGCCTGGAGTCCTAACCACTTGACCACCAGGGAATTCTTTTTAGGAGACTCACTTCCTGCTTACCTCCTCTTTGCTATTTCTTCCTCTATAAAGAAAGGGAGGAAAAATAATAGAAAAATATGAGAAGTTGCTCCAGTTTTTCTTAATGCAAAGAAAAAAAATTATCCCGTCATTAAGAAGTGTCCCGAAGGAGCTTCAACTGATACAAACTTAGGCTAGTGTTACTAGGAGTCAAAAACACTGACTTTGATAACACAGCGGGGATAATTATTACACTCTGCAAAGAGAAACTTTTTTTTTGGCCACACTGCATGGCTTGCAGCATCTTAGTTCCCCAGCCAGGGATCGAACCCAGGCCAGAGCAGTGAAAGCGCTGAGTCCTAACCACTGGACCTTCAGGGAATTCCCAGAAACCATTTCTTTACAGAGCCACAGATTCAGTATATAGTTCCTCCAACATAGAGTACACATGCGCTTATTCTAATAATTGAGAGGTGGAAGAGGGGAGAAAACTAATGCAATTCAAACACTAGCAAATAGAAATCTGATTGAGAAGATAATACAAACAAGCAACAGTATGTCACACTGGGATAAGTGCTATTAATGAACCACAAAAATGTATGCTGAGGAAGCCCTGAATGAGAGATACTTGGAGACATTAAAGAGAAGGTGATTTGGCTGTGTCTAACAGCAACTTCTGTGCTTTTGAATTTCACTAGGCAAAGTGAATTTCACTGGGATGGCTCTAATGTCCTGACTCCCCTGAAATCCAGATACTGTTGTCATTGAGATCTGCTTTATATGCATTATCTTCACAACAATGAGGCCGGTGCTATTATTATTCCCATGTTACTCTTGAGGAAGAGGAAGCCCAAGTGAGCAACTAGGCCCTTGTATCACAGGCAGTAAGTGATAGAGCAAGAGTACAAGCCCAGTTCTGAGCCCCAGAGTCTGTGTCCTTAGTCATTATACTGTAGTCCTTCTTCTTTAACATGTGCTTTCTCAGTCTGCAGAGGCAGCCAACTGCTCTGACTCTCCCTGAATCTCTCTCTTCCTTCTGGCCCTCTGCACCATTTGCTGGAAGAACTCAGGAACTGAGTCCTGAGACAATGAACTGGTAACTCTTCCTGCAGCTAGGCACCATCATTAGTAGGAGCTTCAGCATCTCCATTCTCTTCTCCCTATTAAGCCTGGGAAATGATGACTTCCCTACAATCTTTTTTTTAAAAAAATCACTGAGTGTAGGGAATGGTGCCATCATGGCCCCATTACCTAACAGTATACCCTATGGAACTGGTATGGGTGGTACTCTGATTGCCTAAAAATGAAACCAAACATCTTGGATAGCAATGATAGTGATAATTACTTCTAGACCACCACCTTAGAAGGATGGAAAATAACACATCATAATAAGATAATTACTCATTTTCATACTTAGTCTATTTTCTTCCATTAGGTTGTACAAGCTCTTTGAGGGCAGAGATCATATCTGTTTTGTTCATATTTTATCCCCTATGCATACCAAAGTGCCTGGCAAATAGCAGGTACTCAGAAAATATTTGTCAAATGAATAAATAGGTGATATCCCCCAAAGCATATTCAACTATTCCCTTTTCCTTATTTATTCAATGATTCAACATTTATTGAACAGCAGCTACAAAAAGAAACAGCTTATTGGTGTGGTTAAGTACACAGAATCTAAACTCTGATTTCCTGGATTCAAATACTGGTTCTGTCACTTACCAGCTGTGTGACCCTGGGTGAGCCAACTAACCCTTCTGTATTTTATATTCCCAACCTGTAAAATGGGGGAAGTAATAGTACCAACCTCACAGGGCTGTTATAAGGATGAAGTGAATTCACATAGATAAAGTATTTAGAACAGCACCTGGCATATAATAAATAGTAGGTGTTTACAAGGATGAAGAAGATGAGGATGTTCTAAGCTTCAGGGCACTGGAGGTACAATAGTGAAGAAATCAGACAGGTCCCTGTGTGCGTGTAACTTACATTCTAGTGGGAGAAACAAACAATAAACTTACAAAGAATCAGTGAAACCATTTCAAATAGTTTTAAACACTGTGAAGGAAATGACACTTTCCTGGTGTTGAGAAATGAACACTGAGGTGGAATTTTAAGAATTTTACTAAGGAGGGATCAACCTCTGTGGAAGGAAGGAAAAGGAACCAGAAGCAGGCAGAAGAAGAAGCTGCACTGCAAAGCAGCCCCAACGATAGCCCCAGCCCATGCTACAAGGAGAGCTGGAGTGGAACGACGCTTTGGGGTTGTCCCGAGTGGGGCTGAGGTGACCAGACCTTTAGATACCTCTCTGGATGTAGGCTACCCTAGGAAGGGTGATGACCTTGCTCTCTGCAGCTGAAGCAGTCCCTAAAGAGGCTGACAGCTGAACACTGCCTGCTGCCATCGAAGGGAGATAGGGCAGCACAACGCAGTATGCATTCCACCCAGCAGATATGATGGTGGGGGTGGTTCACTACCTAAAAAATGTGGTCATGGAAGGCCTCTCTGAGGAGGTAATATTTAAGCTGGTAACTATACAGTGAGGAGGTGGCAGCCACATAAATAGAGCAGAGAAAGCATTCTTATTAAAGGAAAAAGCCAGTACAGTGTCCCCCAGGGCAGAACAAGTCAGGAGTGTTCAAAGTTCAAACAGCCAGCCAGGCCAGAGAGTTGTATAAAATGAGGTCTGAAGAGGCAGGCAGGGGCCAGAGCATGAGAACCTTGCAACAGTTTGGATTTTATTCTAGATAATGATGAGTAGCAACTGGAGGGTAGAGGCAGGATCTGATTTATTCTTTTAAAAGATCCCTCTGGCTGATATGCGGGGAATAGATTAAAGAAAGGATACAAGTGAAGGCAGAAAGGCCAATTAAAAGGTTGTGGAAATTTTCCGAACAGGCAATGGTATGTTGATGAAGACAAGAAAAGTGGCTGTATTTATATGCAGTATTCTGCAGGAAACCCCACAGGGCTTGCTAATGGATTAAATGAGGAAAGTGAAGAAAAGAAGACTCAGGAATGACTCCTAGTTTTTTTGGCTTGAACAACTGGAAGGATGATGGTATGTACTGAGATGGCAAAAGGGAGATTTAGGGTTGAAAATAAAGAGTCCATCTTGGATTTTTTTGGTTTGAGATACCCACTAGACATCAGTGGAGATGTCAAGTAGTCAGCTGGATATAAAAGTCTGGAGCACAAAAAAGAGACGTCAAAGCCTAAAGATTTCTATTTGGGAGTCATAGGTAAATAGATGTTGCTATTGCCACGTAACCATTCCCAACACTCAGTGGCAAAAAACAACAACAATTTATTTTTGCTCACATCTGTAGATTGTCTGGGGTTTAATCTAGGCATCTCTGCTTCTATCTGCAGGTCTATGGGTTAGACAGGTGGCTCTACTCTATACGTCTCTCATCCTCCATCAGGCCAGCCAGGCAAAGGCAAAGGCAATGGCAGAGGCTCAAGAGGACAAGAGGAAACATGCAAGGCCTTGAGAAAGTCCTAGGAAATGAAAACAGGATGTGAAAAAGATATCTGCACTCCCATGTTTACTATAGCAGTATTCACAGTAGCCAAGATGCAGAAACAACCTAAGTGTCTATCAGTGAATGAATGGATAAAGAAAGATGTGGTATGTATGCATACACATATATACATAATATTTTATTATATATAGTGGAATATTATTCAGCCATGAGAAAGAAGGACATCCTGCCATTTGCACAACATAGACGGACCTTGAGAGTTTTAGGCTTAGTGAGATAAGCCAGATGAAGACAAATATTTTATATCATTTACCTCTGTAATCAAAAAAAATGCCAAACTCGTAAAAATAGAGAGTAGAATGGTGGTTAGGCCAGGTTCACAATTCCAGGCTGCTGTTCAGACTTATCCCCCCAGTCCCTGCTGCTCTCCTTCCCCGGTCCCAGCCCTGTCTGTTCTCCCAGACTGCTCACCGCACACTGAAAATTCACGGAGTTCAGAACATGGCGATAGCCCTCACCGTGCTAGCATAGGCTCTATTCCTTCTTCACCAGTCCTCCTCATCTCTGGCTTGACATCTTTCCACCTTGTACAAATGCTGTTCCTACTTGAAGTCCCACTTGGCCCCTCTAGGGACTCTTAGCAGGGGTGAGGTGGGGAGAGGGTGTGAGCAAGTAATGATCCTGAAAGGCAGCCATTCTGTCTACTACATGGCTTAATCGACACCATTTTCCAAGAATCCTAAAAGGCACCAACAAATATCTCACATAATGAAATATTATTGTTGGTATTATATAGTAGTTTGGCTTGGAGAATTTATCCTACATTCTCATGCCAGGGCTTCCATCAGAACAGGTGTTGTTTCCTGGAACACAAGGATTACTTGAAATGAGCTATAATTTAAAATAAGAAGTCATTATTGGATGGATGCTAGGATTTTCCTTGTTGATTTTAAGGGACCATGATGTTTATCTATAGTTCATACATCTTCAGTTGCTATGCGTGGTATTTTCCTGTTGTCTGTTAGCTAAATATTCTTTCGCTGACTGGTCCTAGTGAGATATGGAGAAAATCATAAAACGAAATTAGGAAATAATGACATCAGCTTTCAGATCGCAAAAGACAATATGGAAACAAATAGTTATTCCCTGGTACATGTGGGGCACTGGTTCCAGGATCCCCCACAGACACCGAAATCCACAGATGCTCAAGCCCCTTACATAAAATGGCATGAGCTGCATAAAACCTACAGACATCCTCCCATCCTCCTGTATACTTTAAATCATCTCTAGATTACTTACATACCTAATACAATGTAAATGCTATGTAAGTAGTTATAAATACAATGTAAATGCTATGCGGACAGTTGCCAGTTTACGGCAAATTTAAGTTTTGCTTTTTGAAACTTTCTGGGATTTATTTTTCAAATATTTTTGATCCTTGCTCGGTTGAATCTGTGGTTGCAGAAACCGCAGATAGGGAGGGCTGGCTATTCTGCTTTAATTCTGGTTCACACTGTTAACAAAGGATTGAATTTGGCAAAGCTGGAAACTGCTAACTGCTTGGTCACTGCCATTTAGTAAAAATTTATTTCCCTAAACTCAACAGTACTTCATCTGGCTGCGGTGCTCACTGGGAAATTTCCAATAACATGTGAAACTCTCTCAGATTTCACCACTCCTGGGTTCTAGTTATACCTCCTTGCCACAAAATCATTTTGTGGTCTCTGCCTCTTCCTTCATTATTTGCCCTGAAAATAAGGCAAAGAGTAACTATGCTGCCCACCTGATGGCAGAGCCACTCAGAGCTTCCTGTGCTCACGTTAATTCAGGCATCTTCAAAAAACAGCTTTAACTTTGGTCCCTGCTCTCAGGCTATTTCATTATTTGATTTACTTGAAAGTTTGTGATACCCAGACTGAATTACTTTTGCCTGGTGGGGACCAGAGTCTCTTTAGTCTCAGGCTCCCTGTTGCTCCCTTCAGCCATGGCTCGCCCCAGTGGCAAAGCTCTTATACACGCTGATGCCCCTTGTTGCCTCAGGAGTTGGTTACACTTGTTAGAGGGACACTGCAATACCTTTGTCAAAGGGTGGTTCATAGCAGTTTCTCCACTGAATATACATATTGCTTGCATAGATAGTATCTCATAGCTCTTCCCAAAAAGGCTTTTTTGAATTGAACTTGTGTAAGACCCTAAAAATAATTAAAGTGGGGAAGCTAAAGGAACACACCACAGACACACTCAAAGCTGCCGTTTGACTTTATCATTTGGGTCTCTGAGGCAGGACATGGGCCCACTGACTCTCTTTTAGCTCATGTCTTTGAGTGTGTTCTTGGCCCTTCCTGCATGACTACCAGCCCTAATACCGCCCCCAGATGAAAAAGTGATGCATGTGCAAAACAAGCCTTGATTATTTCTTAGTTCCCCCAACAGAGACATACATCACCCTAGGTTATACTGGTAAAGGAATGGAGTCTATGACTAGAGCCTGTGTCAGAGTCAGTTCACTTCAAATATTTACTGAGAACCTTGTTTATGCCCAATACCAAAACGTTCTTGGCACCCAGCTATCATCACTAGTCCCGACAGCTTTCTCTGAAAGCGTCATTACATCACATGCTTTTCATAGCCCTCACTGCCCTCCAGTAGCTATGGTGCAATACTGGGTAACTGTTGACTGTTGAATGGAGCAAAAGCCTGGGCCACAGATGGGCCAAAGACAGACGCAGTACGGCTGACTCCTCCATCCCTCCTGTACCCTCCAAAAGACTCCGAGTAAAGAGTACCTCTATGTTACCGTCATTATTTTGTACTTCCCTCCTTTGTTTCATTACTTCATATCTGTTACTTAGACTGTAAACATAGACCAAATGCCAAGACAGAGATCAAGTCACCAGGAAACCCAGTTCCGTGTGCCAAACCCACCTTTGTGCTATGTTTATTTAGAGATGGCAGGAAAAAGGTGCCACATGGCTCAGTGCTCATTTGCTTCCTGCTCTGTTAGGTATTAAATCCCAGAAACCTGCGCAAGGCTCGTTCTCCCTGACTATGGCCAACTGACTAGAACACTAACCCCCGGCTTTATGCCCAAAGAGAGTTTTCTCTTCTCCTCTCCTCTTCTCTTTTCTTTTTACTTCTCTTCTCTTCCCAAGGGCCTGTGAACCAAACACCATAATATAACAAGCAAGAAGTATATGTTGCAGAGACTTCTCTTCTTTATGGTTCCACTCATAGAAAAAAAGAAATTAAAAAGAACTGTTGATTATCTTAACCTGCACATAACTTGTAGGACAAAAAGATTCCTGTGAAATAATCCTCCCTTAATAAATTCCCTTTGCCATTGTAAACTAAGACATAACCTTCAAGCATTAATAACCAGACAATACAACATTTGTGTGTCATTTAGCTTATTGCTTTTGTTAATGTACCCTCCTATGGTTACACTACTTTCCACTCAAACTTGAAAAAATTTTTTTACCAATGCATCTATACTTTTGCTCCATTTTTTAATTATTATTTTTTTACCTCCTAGCCAAGATCTTTTAATGTTTTGAGATTATCTCATAACAATGGCTAATTTATTAAGTCCTGGAAAATTATAACAGTAAGTTTTTTTGCAAACTTTTGGCATGCTAGAGATTTTTGGTTAAAAAAAAAAAAAGATTGTGACAGATCCAGCAGAGACCACTGTCATTTTTGTACCATCTAATCCCCATTATGAAGTGATTTTTATCAAAATGGGAAGTGATCATCTGGCAGCATAAACAACACTGGAAAAGCTAATTCAATAAATCAGAGGGGTTATTCCATGTCATCTACATGCTCAAACAAGAGGGAGAGCACATGAGCTTTAATAAATCCTCAGTTTCTAGCCAAAGGCCTTTCAGAGCTCTTGGCTGCCTGATCATTTGTCTGGAATTATGAAAGAAAGGAAGTTTTTGGAGATGAAGGAGGAACTCTGATTTACCATAAAAAGATTTGGACTGTACAATTTGCTCAGTATTCTACATGAGTATCTAATAATCATGTAATTATCTAATAATTATTATCTCATTTTACCTATGAGGAAATAAGACTAAAAAGAGTTAAGAAATTTACTCATTGTCAGGCAGCTGGGAAATGATGGATCTGGAATGCTAACCTTTCCACAACGTCCACATCATACAAGAGGATATCAGAGGGTGCTGCTGGTCTTTATCAGTGATTCCATTTCAGTCCTACACATTGCCTGGTTACTGGGCATGATGTATATCACTGGTGACTCGGATCACAGTGTTTATGGGGCCCATAACAAATATTATTGAGAAACTACCATGTGCCAGGTACTGTTCTAGGTGCAAGAGATACAACAGTGAATAAATGGACAAAGTCCCTGTTCCCACTGGGTTTACATTCTAGTAAGGGGAAACTGACAAACAAATACGTACAAAATAATGTCAGGTAGGGATAAGTACTATGAAGAAAAATGAAGAAGGTTAAGGAGGAAAAGAGAAAACTTCAGTGGGGGTACTACTCAATTTAGATGGTCAGGGAAACCCTCTCGGATAAGAAGACCTCTGAGCAAAGAGTGAAGGAAATGAAGGGAGGGAGAAGAAAGTGAACCATGTGATATCCATGGAAAGAGAATTCCAGGCAGAAGGAACATCAAGTGAAGAGCCTAAGGAGGGTGCTCTGTACATTTAGGGGAAAGCCCTGAAGATGCCAGTGTGGCTGCAGCAGAGTAAACAAACGGGAGAGTTCAAAGAGATGAGGTGGAATGGGTGGCAGGGAGGGAAGATCATTAAGGACCCTGCAGATTCTGTAAATGTTTTGAATTTCACTACAGTAAGTCCCCTACATACGAACCTTCAGGTTGTGAACTTTCAAACATGAGAACGTGTGTTCCATTAATGTCAGGTGTGAGTGAAATTGCAGCTTGCCCTCCACCTCCTATTGCTGATGATCCTTCACCTCTACCATCTCCCACCTCCTCTCCCTCCTCCAGTCAGTAACTCTTCTTGCCTGTTCACTTGATGCCAGCCCCCGTATGCCAGCTGTTGTGCTGTACTACTGTACTTTTCAAGGTACTGTACTGTAAGATTAAAAATGTTTTCTTTATTTTTTGTGTTTGTTTTTATGTACTATTTGTGTGAAAAGTATCATAAACCTATTACAGTACAGTACTATATAGCCGATTGTGTTAGTTGAGTACCTAGGCTAACTTTGTTGGACTTAGGAACAAATTGGACCTACGAGTGTGCTCTTGGAACGGAACTCGTTCGCAGGTATGGGACTTACTATATATGAGATGGAAAGTCTTTGGGAGGTTTTCATCTGAGGAATGACATAGTCTGGGTTATGTTTTAGGAGAATCACTGTTAATTAGCCTATTGACTTGGCTGCCTCTAGTCAGTAAGGCCCCAAACTACACATAGAATGAGAAGTAGGATGGTAGTACAAAGAACATGGGCTTTGGAATGAGACAGGTCTGGGTCCAAACCTTAGGCTCAATCATCTGCTGCTTTATTAACTTTACACTAGTTATTTAAACTCTCTGAACCTCAGTTTCCTCAACTGCAAAAGGAGAATAACATAACCTACTCTACAGAGCTATTAATTAAATGAGATATTTATAAAGCACCTGAAATATAGTAGTCAGCACTAAAAATATAAAAATAACTAACCATTGTAGTTATTTAACTTAGTAATTAAGTTTTGGATTATTTTATCATTATTACAAATAATACAGGCAAGCCCCAGGTTAAATTATATTTCTTCTCTGCTATGAGAATAATAACAATAACAAATTAATGGGAAAAACAAAGGAAGTACTCTTTCTCCCTTCTTAAAAAACAACTTTGTATTTGGGGAAATTTCCAAATGTATACAAAATTAAAGCAAGTAATCTAACGAATCTCCATGTACACAGTGTCAATAATGAGCATTTATTCAATCTTATTTCACCTTATTTTTCTGGAATGTTTTAAAACTAAAATATATTATCATTTCACCTATAAATACTTCAGTTTGTATCCCTAACAGGAAATAACTTTTTTTAAACATAACCTCAACACAATGATCATATCTAACAAAACTAACAATCATTTCTTTTTTTTGTTGTTTTGTTTTTGTTTTTGTTTTTGCGGTATGAGGGCCTCTCACTGTTGTGGCCTCTCCCGTTGCGGAGCACAGGCTCCAGACGCGCAGGCTCAGCAGCCATGGCTCACGGGCCCAGCCACTCCGTGGCATGTGGGATCTTCCCGGACCAGGGCACGAATCCGTGTCCCCTGCATCGGCAGGCAGACTCTCAACCACTGCGCCACCAGGGAAGCCCAATCATTTCCTTTTTTAAAAACAGTCATTTCTTAATATCGTCTAGTACCCATTCTATGATCAAATTTCTCAGTTGTATCAAAAGTATCTTTTTACAGTTGTTTTGCTCAAATCAGGATCTCAACCAGGCCCACAGATTTCGGTTGGCTGATATGGCCCTCAAGTCTCCTTTTATCTGTAACAGTACATCCTTCTTCTTCTTTTCCCCCCAGGATGTCTGTTTTTGAAGAAACTGTCATTTGAAGGATAAGCTCATTTAATGGCAGGTTAATAATGCCCCCTCCATATGCAAAGGATAAGAAACCTACATATTGTACTGTAGACACATTCCAAATGTTTTCAGAGAATAAGAGGAAAGTTTTATTTTTCTAAGAGAGGAGATTGACACTAGCAACTCTTGTAGAGAAAATGCCACTTAACATGGTGAGGAAATGACCAAGAGTGGACTTAGACTCTTTAACATGGACATAAAGGACTGTTGTGGAAATGGACCATATTACCTGAGGGCTTTCTTCCAGTCCTAGAATCCTCTGAAACCTATCATTAGATATGTATTCAGATGATCACCATGGGATAATGACCAACACAATTCCTGTTTTATGTTAAAGAGCAATCAGAAATTTTCCTCGTTGGTAGGAAAAGACAAGATTACTTCCTGTCCTAGTGAAAAGCGGATGGGTCAGTTATTACTATGGAAGGCCTATATTGCCCTTAGAACTGATGATGCATTTGGGTTGGTTTAGCTAAATTCAACTCTGAAGTCATAGCTAGAGCTAGTTGGGTTTCACTAGTTCTTTCAGGTAATTATTTAGAGCAAGACCCAAAAGAATTAAAGGGCTACTGATAAATTCTGATTGAGCATAAGTGATTTTTTTGAGATGGGAGGAAAGAAAACCAGGTAAAGGTAGCCTCTATTGATTCCATATCATGTTATGAATAAGTTTTGCCAAAGGCTCAGTTGTAGAAATAACTACTGAGGAGCTAAACTGGCAAGATCTTGTCCAGGAACTGACTTCTGGAAGGAAGTCAAAAACTTAAATTTAGATATTGGTTCCCATACACTTTATTTAACCATCAAGTACAAAATTCCTTTATAGACCTCAATTAAAGGCCAGAATTAGAAATTAAGTATTTGTATTCATTGCAAATTATTTTGGACTTGGGGATCCTTTGAAATGTCCATGTGAGTCAACATGAGGTGGGAGTTGGAAAAAGAAAGCATGGTCTCCCACTCATAGCTAATTCTGGCTCTGGTAATCAGGGAAACACAAGAGGCAGCCAAGTATGGACTGGCAGCTCCGACTAGCTTATTCTGTTATTTTGTCTTTCACTCAATAGTCAACCTTCCTTCGGCATTCACTGGAGTATGACCTAGCACTAGGCCCACTGTGTTCTGAGTATAATAATTCTTCATCAAAACATGAAGCCAGGAGTCTGGTTTAACACTGACACTCACTCTTAATTAAGATGAATCATTCAGAAAGAGATTACTGTTGGCAAACAAATCACAGAAGGAAATTAGTGGTCTACAGCAGTGGTCCTCAACCTTTTTGGCACCAGGGCTGCCAGTTTCATGGAAGACAATTTTTCCGTGGACTGGGGTGGCAGCGGGGAGATGGTTTTGGGATGATTCACACGCATTACATTTACTGTGCACTTTATTTCTGTTATTATTACATTGTAATATATAATGAAATAATTATACAAGCCAGCATAATGCAGAATCAGTGGGAGCCCTGACCTTGTTTTCACTTGCCACTCACTGATGGGGTTTTGATATGAGTCTGAAAGCAATTGATTTTATTATGGTCTCTGTGCAGTCGAACCTCTCTGCTAATGATAATCTGTATTTGCAGCCACTCCCCAGCGCTAGCATCACCGCCTCAGCTCCACCTCAGATCATCAGGCATTACATTCTCGTAAGGAGCACACAACCTAGATCCCTCGCGTGCACAGTTCACAGTAGGGTTTGCACTCCTATGAGAATCTAATGCCACTGCTGATCGGACAGGAGGTGGAGCTCAGGCAGTAATGCGAGCGACGGGGAGCGGCTGTAAATACAGATGAAGCTTTGCTCGCGCCACTCACCTCCTGCTGTGCTGCCTGGCTCCTACAGGCCATGGACTGGTACCGTCTGTGGCCCAGGGGTTGGGGACACCTGGTCTACAGGACACAAGGCAGAATAGTGGAGAGAAAACAGAATGACAGGAGAAGAACATAGATAGGAGAAAGAAAGAACATTTTTAAAAAATATACCGCAAATATCTGATGAAAAGGAAAATATAAGATGGGGGGGAAATGTGGGAAAAGAAATTACAGTGATAACTTTGGGTACAAAGATGTTTTTAAAAGTTGGCACACCTAGGATTATTGGGGGGAAATGTCTAGTCTCTTCTGTGCTGGGCTGGCTGTGGGGAAGAGCAGGAGAGGTCAAGCATAGCCTAGTATGTGCTTCATCAGTACTAAAAAAAGAGGAACAAGTGAGGCTCTTTCTTGGGTAAGGCCTCCCCTGTGCAAGCAAAGGCCTGAACTGTCCCACCGGGGCTTGGTCTCTGGGGTATGGGGAACACATGACCAGCCTATCCAACCTATGTATGCTTTTTATACTACTATTCATCTCTCTTAAAGCTCAGAATTGACGAAAAGCAGAAAATTTTTTTTAAGTCTTTAATTTTAAATTTCAATGGGAGGAATTTTGGTTGGATTTAATCAACTTGATAATAAGTTGCTTTAAAAGAAAAAAATGAAAAGCTGACAACTAATAAGGGCTTTTCCTTGGAAGAAAGCATAATGTATTGATTCTGTTTCTTCCAACTAGAATCAGTAAGACCAATGGGAAAATATGGGGAGACAGATTTCAACTCAATACTCATAAGAACTTTTTAACACTTTTATTGGCCCAATCATGAAACATGCCACCCCTTGAAGAGGTGAGATCTATGACACTGGAAACAGTCAAGATGGGATGACTTCCCATCAGGAAAATTGAATACTAGTGGTTTCCAACATTTGTAGGTATAAGGACCCCTTTTAGGTTTAGTATTTGTGCTCTTAGTATCTATTAAGAAACCGTGATGACTAATGCCACAGAACTATCCACTTAAAAATGGTTAAAATGGTAAATTTATGTTGTGAATAGTTTACTACAATAAAAAAAATCATGATGGCAAAATATGAATTTAGTAATGCTTTTAAAATAAATTTGTATTTTTATGACACATATTTTAGGAAAAACATGTTATTTCCTTTATTTATTTATGTATGGAATGCATAATATATCCCAGGCACCAAGTGAGGCACTAAAGATACAAGAATGAGTAAAAACCAATATGGCACCTGACTTCCTAAAGTACATATATATGCAAGACTTGTTATTTATTGATCCACAGACAGTGCTGTTTCACATGCTGATTAGAGAACACTGTCTCTAATTCCCCAGTATCTCAGGAGTCCTCAGCTCACAGTTTGAGAACTACTGGTATAAAGCAATCTCCTCCTTCTTTAACCATCAAATCTCTACTGTATGCATTATAAATGAAAACACAGGTCAGGAACAACACTTGGCTACAGGTAATATGTTAAAGTGTGAAAAGTTCATCCCATGCTGACTTGGTCACAAGAAGATAGATTTAGGATCTTTTTCATGGTAACCCAATATGCCCTTGACAGGAATATGAAGGTGATTGATACATGTTGATTTGTTATTCTAAGTTTGGACTTTTGTTGCTATAGTACGAAAGCTAAAAAAAGAAAAGCACACTTTTTTAACGTTCTTATGAAGGATTATTTAGGGGCATCTAAAATAGGACTATGAACAACTAGTTTAAAATAAAGAGGTTTTGCTTTAACATCACACTCAATTTTGGTGTTGTAAAAGAACGGTCAGAGAGTTAACAATTTACCTGATATCTTGGGTGTCTGCCAAGGTACCTGCTGATTTCATTCTAAAATGTGTTCTGCCAGGGGCTACAAATGAGAGGGATTCCTCTGTTTTGTATCTGTGTTTGACACATGGTTTTTTAGGAGAGGAGTCAGGGGAGAAGGAGGGTCTTTTTTATTCAGCTATACACTTTGACAATGCAGAGCCCCTGAATAATCAGATTGTTTTTTTCCTCCACTTGGCCCCCAACTGAGCAGGTTGCAATCCTTTCCTAACTGGAGCGCTGCAGGGGGTGTGACAAGTGGAGACTTTACTGGACATTTGCATTCAAAGAATTAATAAAAATTCCTCTTTGCCTGAAAGCCCCATGAAGTTTATAACCTTGATGCTTTATAACCTCCTACACTGGTTTCTCTCCTGGTATGGCCAAACAAACCAACATAAATCTGTATTTTAAAGAATGCAATTAGTAATGTGCTACTGGACCACATACTGGAACTATGCAGTTCCCTGGCCACAGAATTTCACAAAAGGGAAACAAACAATACAGAACAATGAAAAGCATTCCTTGGGCTATATTAACCTTTAGGTCACCCATATTAATGGCAGCTATTCCATGTGAACATTTCTTATTTCAGGCAAAGTCTATTGAGGACGAAAGGTCAAAATGGCCTTTCTTTGGGGTTGACAGAGAAGAACTTTTTTTCCCTTATTCTTGGTTGGAAATTGATATTATTGGTGCTTCCTGGGGGTGATTTTCAAGGTTTAGTTTGCAAATCTACCTTAAGGTTCTCTGTGATCCATTTCTACAGCAGTACCTGATCCCAGTCTGCCTCTGTAGTCCTCCTGTACTCTACTTGGGGCAACACAGAAAGAGGTAATTAGGGCTGTTGCCAAATCCACAAGACTCCTGAGAATGGGTCTGGCAGGAGAAAGTGATAGACTCTACCATCAACACCCTGCAGTGCAGGGGGAGCACCAGGAAGAGGGTACCTAATGGAAAATTCAAAAATGTTTCCTGAGCCAGGGGCGAGAGAAGAAACCTGGCCCTGAGCATGGCACTGAAGAAGATAGAGAGCACAGGACATTGATTAAGACCCCACAGGGCTGCCTCTCTTGTGTAACCTTAAAAAAGGAATTTCTTAGAAGTGGAATCCCAAACTAGCTAGACCACTGAGGGCTTTGATAGAGACCCAGGCGCCCTCTAGAGGCGACACTGAGGTTTCCAGTCACTGTGTGGCTTGAGAATGTTTGGGAAGGGGTGGGGGTAGTTACCAAACACATAAACTGGAGAAAGTCCCCAAGAGCAGCAGTACCATTGGGAGCTGCCAAGAAAGCCCAGCTGATGAGAATGGTTCCCAAGAATAGCAGTGTCGGGCTCTATCTTCTCTTCCTGTTTGTCAACCTTGAGGGAAACTGAAGTCAGTCTTTACTGGCTACATATACCTGGGGATGGAATAGGGAATGAGAAAAGGTGGTCTTCCCTTCTTTTGGAAACCACTCTGTGATCTTGAGCCCTAAATTTATCCTAAATTAGCTAGATCCTTGACTCCAAATTATTTCCTCTTATTTCTTCCCCTGAAAAACCCTTGCAGACTTCAACATTGTCACCTCCCCAGCGACCTAAGGCTGCTGCCTCTCACAATGCCCCTGATGAGACAGTTACTCTATTAAGCATAGCTTTCTTCAGCTGGGTCACCACCACTGCTCCCACTGCTCTGGCCTTGGGGATGCAGCATCATTCTCCTCTTGGCCATACATGTTTAAGCATGCAACAGGCCTTTCTAGTAATTCATTACAGCAGACTACCACCTGTAAGAAGACTTCAACAAAGAATCAAAAGTAACCAACTGGAAGAGACCCTAAGATTATCTGCTAAATTCTGAACTAAATGCATTAGAATTATCTGAAGTGTTTGTTACAAACAAGATTAAGGGCCCCACTTCACACTTAATTAGAATTTCTGCAAGTGGCTCTGAGATATCTGCATTCATAACAAGCTCCCCAGAAGATATATATGCACACCAACATTTGAATCACTGGCATGGGAAGTAATTTATGACTGCTATAGGATGTGGCTTCTTTCAGAGCCCACAGGACCAGCAACCAACAGGGGGAACCCTCAAGGCACATCCATGCCTCCTAGTTTTTAACCTGCATCCATGTGGCAAACATTGGCTCCCCCCCACCACTGGTAGTGTACTGGCATGTCCATGCAGCAAAACCCAGTCAAAACACCAAGAGGTCCAGTGAAAGAAGAGTTCTCCCCTCATCCTGTCTAAGGCTCATCCAAGTGCTGCTTTATTTCCAGTCCCAGGAACTGTTTCTTTCAAGATGACTGAGTTTCCAACATGACAAATTTCCACTGGCATCATGGAAATCACCACCCCAAACCACAAAGGTATGGTCTTACTCTGAGAATCTCAAGGATAATCACTTCAATACACTTCCAAAAGCCTGGGTCATTCCCTTCCCAAATAACACCAGAGCTCAGGCGTAACAGTCCAAGCTGACTTCACCAATTTCAATCCAGTTCTTTTTAGAATCCCGCCTCTCTTCTAAGATAAAGATAGTGCCTATATCCCCTCCCTATAGTTCTCTTGGTCCTGGCTTGGACTATGTGATTAATCGTGCTTAACTAGAATACAACAGATCTTCCCAAGAAAAAGAGGTAACAGACAGAGGAGTCTTGATCCATACCTGGAAAAGAGACATTCCAAATTCTTTGATTCTAAAATGCCATCAATTCTCAGACAGAACATCAATATAATGCCGTTTTTTTTTTCAGTTACTTGCATACTATCATAAATATTTAAATTTGGGTCCCTCAATGTCACTTAAAATAATTTCAAGATTACACTTTAATGTAGCATTGAAAAGTTGTGTATTTAAAAGGGCATGAAAATAGAACAGTATACTAAACGTACACAAAAATGTTTTACTAATTGACAAATAGTATATATTTATGCATATAATTATTCTACTTTATTATACAATATTACATAGTTTGAGACTTTTTTAATTTATAAACTTCCAAATTACTTCTTACAAACAGCATGATATGTGACATCAAACACTGATCGCCATTTGGCCTAACACTTGCTGATTCCCTTTACCACTTTTAGGATTAACAAGATAATTTCAAAGCATAGTAATTAAAGAATGCCAGGATGGAGAGGGCAGATAGCAGAAGCAAGAAGAACTACAATCCCACAGCCTGTGGAACAAAAACCACATTCACAGTAAGATAGACAAGATGAAAAGGCAGAGGGCTATGTACCAGATGAAGGAATGATAAAACCCCAGAAAAACAACTAAATGAAGTAGAGGTAGGCAACCTCCAAGAAAAAGAATTCAGAATAATGACAGTGAGCATGATCCAGGACCTTGGAAAAAGAATGGAGGCAAAGATCAAGAAGACGCAAGAAATGTTTAACAAAGACATAGAAGAATTAAAGAACAAACAAACAGAAATGAACAATACAATAACCGAAATGAAAAATACACTAGAAGGAATCAATAGCAGAACAACTGAGGCAGAAGAACGGATAAGTGACCTGGAAGACAGAATGGTGGAATTTGCTGCTGCGGAACAGAATAAAGAAAAAAAGAATGAAAAGAAATGAAGACAGCCTAAGAGACCTCGGGGACAACACTAAATGCAACAACATTGGCATTATAGGGGTCCCAGAAGGAGAAGAGAGAGAGAAAGGACCCGAGAAAATATTTGAAGAGATTATAGTCAAAAACTTCCCTAACATGGGAAAGGAAATAGCCACCCAAATCCAGGAAGCACAGAGAGTCCCATACAGGATAAACCCAAGGAGAAACATCCCAAGACACATAGTAATCAAATTGGAAAAAATTAAAGACAAAGAAAAATTACTGAAAGCAGCAAGGGAAAAAGGACAAATAACATACAAGGGAACTCCCAGAAGGTTAACGGCTGATTTCTCAGCAGAAACTCTACAAGCTAGAAGGGAGTGGCATGACATATTTAAAGTGATGAAAGGGAAGAAACTACAACCAAGATTACACTACCTGGCAAGGATTTCATTCAAATTCGATGGAGAAATCAAAAGCTTTACAGACAAGCAAAAGCTAAGAGAATTCAGCACCACCAAACCAACTCTACAGCAAATGCTAAAGGAATTTCTCTAAGTGGGAAACACAGAGTAGAAAAGGACCTACAAAAACAAACCCAAAACAATTAAGAAAACAGTAATAGGAACATACATATCGATAATCACCTTAAACATGAATGGATGAAATGCTCCAACCAAAAGACACAGGCTCTCTGAATGGATATAAAAACAAAACCCATATATATACTGTCTACAAGAGACCCACTTCAGACCTAGGGACACATACAGACTGAAAGTGAGGGGATGGAAAAGGATATTCCATGAAAATGGAAATCAAAAGAAAGCTGGAGTAGCAATACTCATATCAGATAAAATAGACTTTTTTTTTCTTTTTTTGTGGTATGTGGGCCTCTCACTGTTGTGGCCTCTCCCATTGTGGAGCACAGGCTTCAGAAGCGCAGGCTCAGCAGCCATGGCTCACGGGCCTAGCCGCTCCACGGCATGTGGGATCTTCCCAGACCGGGGCACGAACCCGTGTCCCCTGCATCGGCAGGCGGACTCTCAACCACTGCACCACCAGGGAAGCCCAAAATAGACTTTAAAATAAAGAATGTTACAAGAGACAAGGAAGGACACTACATAATGATCAAGGGATCAATCCAAGAAGAAGATATAACAATTACAAATATATATGCACCTAACATAGGAGCACCTCAATACATAAGGCAACCGCTAACAGCTATAGAAGAGGAAATCGACAGTAACACAGTAATAGTGGGGGACTTTAACACCTCACTTACACCAATGGACAGATCATCCAAACAGAAAGTTAATAAGGAAACACAACCTTTAAATGACACAATAGACCAGATAGATTTAATTGATATTTACAGGACATTCCCACACTTTCTTCTCAAGTGCGCACAGAACATCCTCCAGGATAGATCACATCTTGGGTCACAAATCAAGCCTCAGTAAATTTAAGAAAACTGAAATCATATCAAGCATCTTTTCTGACCACAATGTTATGAGATTAGAAATCAATTACAGGGAAAAAAACGTAAAAAACACAAACACATGGAGGCTAAGCAATACGTTACTAAATAACCAAGAGATCACTGAAGAAATCAAAGAGGAAATCAAAAAATACCTAGAGACAAATGACAATGGAAACACGATGACCCAAAACCTATGGGATGCAGCAAAAGGAGTTCTAAGAGGGACGTTTATAGCAACACAAGCCTACCTCAAGAAACAAGAAAAATCTCAAAAAACAATCTAACCTTACAGCTAAAGGAACTAGAGAAAGAAGAACAAACAAAACCCAAAGTTAGCAGAAAGAAAGAAATCATAAAGATGAGAGCAGAAATAAATGAAACAGAAACAAAGAAAACAATAGCAAAGATCAGAAAACCAGAAGCCAGTTCTTTGATAAGATAAACAAAATTGATAAACCATTAGCCAGACTCATCAAGAAAAAAAGGGAGAAGATTCAAATCAATAGAATTAGAAATGAAATAGAAGTAACAACTGACACTGAAGAAATACAAAGGATCATGAGAGATTACTACAAGCAACTATATGCCAATAAAATGGACAACCTGGAAGAAATGGACAAATTCTTAGAAAAGCACAACCTTCTGAGACTGAACCAGGAAGAAATAGAAAATATAAACAGACCAATCACAAGCAGTGAAGTTGAGACTGCGATTAAAAATCTTCCAATAAACAAAAGCCCAGGACCAGTCAGCTTCACAGGCGAATTCTATCAAAGATTTAGAGAAGAGCTAACACCTATCCTTCTCAAACTCTTCCAAAATATAGCAGAGGGAGGAACACTCCCAAACTCATTCCACGAGGCCACCATCACCCTGATACCAAAACCAGACAAAGATGTCACAAAGAAAGAAAACTACAGACCAATATCACTGATGAACATAGATGCAGAAATCCTCAACAAAATACTAGCAAACAGAATCCAACAGCACTTTAAAAGGATCATACACCATGATCAAGTGGGATTTATCCCGGGAATGCAAAGATTCTTCAATATATGCAAATCAATCAATGTGATAAATCATATTAACAAATTGAAGGAGAAAAACCGTATGATCATCTCAATAGATGCAGAAAAAGCTTTCGACAAAATTCAACACCCATTTTATGATAAAAACCCTCCAGAAAATAGGCATAGAGGAAACTTACCTCAACATAATAAAGGCTGTATATGACAAACACACAGCCAACATTGTTCTCAATGGTGAAAAACTGAAACCATTTCCTCTAAGATCAGGAACAAGACAAGGTTGTCTCCTCTCACCACTATTATTCAACATAGTTTTGCAAGTTTTAGCCACAGCAATCAAAGAAGAAAAAGAAATAAAAGAAATCCAAATCAGAAAAGAAGAAGTAAAGCAGTCACTGTTTGCAGATGACATGATACTATACATAGAGAATCCTAAAGATGCTACCAGAAAACTACTAGAGCTAATCAATGAATTTGGTAAAGTAGCAGGATACAAAATTAATGCACAGAAATCTCTTGCAGTCCTATACACTAATGATGAAAAATCTGAAAGAGAAATTAAGGAAACACTCCCATTTACCATTGCAACAAAAAGAATAAAATACCTAGGAATAAACCTACCTAAGGAGACAAAAGACCTGTACGCAGAAAACTATAAGACACTGATGAAAGAAATTAAAGATGATACAAATAGATGGAGAGATATACCATGTTCTTGGATGGGAAGAATCAACATTGTGAAAATGACTATACTATCCAAAGCTGAGCACATACCCTAGGATGTCCCTCCCCTCACCTGGCCTTTAAAAATGCTTTGCTGAAACGCTTCAAGGAGTTAGGGGGTTTTTTTGGGCACAAGCCACCTGTTCTCCTTGCATGGCCCTGCAACAAACCTTTCTCTTCCTGGACCAGAGATTGAACCTGTGTCCCCTGCCTTGGCAGGCGGATTCTTAACCACTGTGCCACCAGGGAAGTCCCACAAAATAGCTTTTAAATCTTTGGCTTTGCTCAATGCATAAAAATTATTTATTAAAAAGTAATTATTGGGCTTCCCTGGTGGCGCAGTGGTTGGGAGTCCGCCTGCCGATGCAGGGGACACGGGTTCGTGCCCCGGTCCGGGAAGATCCCACATGCCGCGGAGCGGCTGGGCCCGTGAGCCATGGCCGCTGAGCCTGCGCGTCCGGAGCCTGTGCTCCGCAACGGGAGAGGCCACAACAGTGAGAGGCCCGCGTACCGCAAAAAAAAAAAAAAAAAAAAAAAAAAAAAAAGTAATTATTGCTTGTCCATGACCTTTGGGTTACATTTGCACTCAAAACACTACCACTTCTGAAGTGAATATTTTTAATAATTATTTTGATTCACGTGGCTGCATTTTTGGGCACGTTGGGGAGAGGTAAACAATTGAAGCGGAATACAACTGTGCAATCTGTTCCCAGGGCCTACATCTTAATAACTAAACTGTATCCAATACTCAAATGTTTGCATAAGCCTTTGTATTTTGGCACATTAGGACAAGACTGTCACTAAGCCAGCTGATTAGCATTCATTAAAATAGATTAAATTATCTACTCTGGTTCTCAGACCCATTCTGACCAGCCTCAGTTCTCACCATTTATTTAAGTCCTTCTTGCCTGATTTGGTATTAATCTATCTTTGGTCACCAGTCTTTGTCTCTACCTCCACCCTCCAAAACCCTGCCCAAATGACAGGAGTGATAATGTCAAGCCTGTAGCTGCAAATGGATTGCTGTGAATGAAGGAATGGGGCACTCATACAGAAGGGGTCTCCAAGGCAATTTGTTCCCCAAATACATTTTGCGACGCTTACAAAATCACATACACAGAGTCACTGATATAAAGTTTCATTCGTTGGACAGGCCAAAACTATCTTTACCATTAAAAAAGAAAAAAGATGGGCTTCCCTGGTGGCGCAGTGGTTGAGAGTCCGCCTGCCGATGCAGGGGACACGGGTTCGTGCCCCGGTCTGGGAGGATCCCACGTGCCGCGGAGCGGCTGGGCCCGTGAGCCATGGCCGCTGAGCCTGCGCGTCCGGAGCCTGTCCTCCGCAACGGGAGAGGCCACGACAGTGAGAGGCCCGCGTAACGCATAAAAAAAAAAAAAAAAAAAAAAAGAAAAAAGGTTATTTTGTTAGAGAATTTATTTCTCACATATAGAAACTGAAACTATTGACTTGAAAATAATATTTTTTTTTTTTTTTTTTTTTTTGCGGTACGCGGGCCTCTCACTGTTGTGGCCTCTCCCGTTGCGGAGCACAGGCTCCGGATGCGCAGGCTCAGCGGCCATGGCTCACGGGCCCAGCCGCTCCGTGGCATGTGGGATCTTCCCGGACCGGGGCACCAACCCGTGTCCCCTGCATCGGCAGGCGGACTCTCAACCACTGCGCCACCAGGGAAGCCCGAAAATAATAAATTTTTAAATTATTCACCCATTAAAGTCGAGGTGACTATAACTTTGGACTCACTAATGTTAGACTTAGGAACTTATCCTAAGAAAATAATCAAGATGCATCCAAAGATTTATGTTCAGTGGTATTCTGCTGAATGTTACTATAAAAAGGAAAAATTGAACCCAATCTAAATGTCCAACAATAGATATTTTGTTAAATAAATTGTGGTATGTTCGTCTGATTAAGCTTTAAAATCATGTTACCAAATAATACTGAAAGAAATAGTAAAATGTATAAAATATCACATCGTGAGAGCAAAAGCAGATAGTAAAACACTGTTGGATTTATATAGATTTTTATATCAATTAGGTAAAAGAGAAAATGGTTGTGTGCATTTTTAAAAAAAGACTGGAAAGATGTAACAAAGTATTTATTCTTATCTCTGATAAAATTTTAGGTGAAATTTTTCCAAATTTTCTACAACAAGCATTCTTTTACTTACATACAGATATACACATATATTTTGGTTTGTTGAAACACTGAAAAATGATTTTATTATGGAAGTATGCTTTGTTCCCTAAATCACTTTAATTTGAAAATCAGTGTAAATATCACTTTCAACATTTTATTATGGAGACCACTCAGTGATTACATATTATTATTCATATTACTAATTTAATTGTCATAAAATATTTAAGCCTTATTCATTTACACAGACATAATAAATAATATTCCTATGTTGTTTTTATCTCATCTGCTTTTCTTATTAACTATGCATGAAAATAATATACAGAAAAATATTACCTGATATCCAGTACTAAAGAATAATAACAATAAGCATTCAAAGGGGCCTGCTAATAATAATATTGTTTCTTCTGTAGGAAAAGATAAACTTTAAGACAGTTAATCATAACCAATAGATGACTTCTGCTATGCAATGAAACAGCTTGGGTTTCCCATGATTCCCATGTATTATCTGTCTTTATATTAAACAATGTCAGCTTATATAATTGGGGGGCTTTAAATTACTAACACTAAAAATGATCAAAAAGAGAGCTACAGCTTATTCCTCGAGGTTCTCAGTCTTTTAGAAACAGTAAAAAAGGAATAGAGTTTTCAAACAGATATTTAAAAGTGTTGGCTTTTGTAATTCTTAATAGACCATCTCTTCATGGGATTTACACCATTGAAACCACAGATAAATCACAGAAGGAAAGCACCATCCATCTTATCATTCCAATGAGGATGTGGCAGAGAAAGGAAAGGGAAAGTTTCCACCCAACAACCCAGCTTCAAGGCTTCATGGGTTGTTGGGACATAACAGCATGACCAGTTTTAACATGCCCATAAAACGGTATTCCTCTGACCACTTATTTAAAAGATTAATGCCACATATTGGAGGGAGGGTGTGAGTGTGAAGGTTGAGTTTAGTTGGTTTAGTGTGGATCGTTAAATTGAGCCATCAAATAATAGTAATATTTTTCTCCAACTATGCAACATAGGACAAAATTTTGCTAAAAGATTAGCAAAAAGAAGCTAAAAGAGAAGGGAAGCTAAAAGAGCTATTCATCAGAACAAAATCTGAGCTCTGAGTCAACTGTTTACACATTGCAAATGTATTTCATCCACTTTAACACAACACCACCCCTGGGTGGCAATGCCTGCCAAGCTGGAGACTGTCAAGTTTAAGGGCCCAAAGAAGTTGACTATGGACTTTAAAATGTCCCCAAATGTACTGTTATCTCAGATGAAAAGGAAGCACCTGGATTTGGGACTAGCCCTTCTCATAAATCTGCTGCTGTATAAACTCCCAGCTTAGAATCTCTTTCCTTCTACTTATACAGATGGTATCGTAACTGGAAAGGGTTTCCCAGATAAAAAGTAAGCATGGTTCAAGGTTGAGACCTTATTAGCATTTCCAAAGAGCTGTGAAAAGCCTCTATTCTCTCTCCCCTGCCAAGTAAATTTTGTTTTGCTGAGCTTTGGCACTGTTCCTCTGTTGTCATGGTGGGGCATTATTGTCACAGCTGTCTCAGGGGGTGCTGCCTTGAATATGTTTAGAAAATAACACACAAATAAGGAACATGACATTTGCTATACCGAAAGAATTTTTATAAGGCAACCACACCTACTACCGCAAAAATCCAAACTGGTAATATAAATATCACTTGGCATTTCTAAAACTATAGAGCCAAAAGATGAAATTAAGTAAATGAATAAATGTGCTATTTACAACAGAGATGAGAACATTAAACAGAGTACACACTGATGTCTTCACTAAAAAGAGAGGGCAAATAAAAAGAATACTCTGAAGACCTTTTTAATATGAACAATCGATGCAAATTTTCTAAAAAGAAAAAATTATAACCCACTCCCTCCATCCTCCTGCTTCATTTAGTAAATTTTCTTTTTCAAAGTGACCAATTCTTTTGTTGTCATTATCTTGCTCTTCAGAAAACAGTGGGCTATCAGCAGCATGAAAGGAAGCTCTTCTCAATTTCATATTGATTATGAATAAAGAAGATGGCCAGAGAAGTTAATAGTGCATACACGGCCTTAAATGATGGGTAAAATGTAAATGTTATGCAACATATTGGAATTTCCTTTACAGGCATGCTGCCTTTAGGATATTTATGTTTAACCAGGATTGCAGGTAAGAACCTGCAACTAATGTGCATTTAATGAAATGTTATTCATTATATCCTTATCAGTAAATAAATGGCTCAGAGGTCATTTGACATTTCCCTAGCACTTTCACAATGATTTCAGGTTAAAAACAAAAACAAAAAACTTTAGTTGTTACTCCTGACATCTTCAAAATCAAGGGAAATGGGAGCATTTCTCAATACCATCACAGATTTGCCATGGGATTTTGAGAAAGTTACTTTCCAAATCATTGCTCTTTTTTTCTAGAAATAGATTAATGATTAAAATAAAGTAATAATATTTCTAGTGGATCATGACTACAAATATTTGGGGATTTCTCACAATAAGATATAGTTGCATTAAGACATTGGTTTGAACACCTTAACAGAATCCAACATAACAGTGACTTAAGTAAGATTGAAGAATTATTTCTCCTTCACATAAAAGTCTGAGCTAGTAGATGATGTGGACTGTAGGGTGACTTTCTTCCATGAGGTCGTCCAAGGACCCAGATTTCACCTATGTTATTGTCCCACTAGAGCAGGGGTAGAGAAACTACTGTCAGTAGGGTGATTGCTTGTTTTTATTTAAAAAAAAAAAAAAGTTTTATTAGAACACAGCCATGCCCAATTGTGTAAGTATTGTCTATGGCTGCTGTGACAGCAAAATTGAATAGTTGTGACAGAGATCCTATGGCCTATAAGTCAAAATATTTCCTATCAGGCCCTTTAAGAAAATTTGCCAACCTCTGCAAAGAAATATACTAAATGAAGTTGTCTACTGCACGGTCAAATCTGGTTCACCACCACACTGCACCTTATGTGAAAGGGTAGAAAGATAAGTAAAGGTATTTTCTTTGGCCAGAACTTAGCTATGGCCTACATTCTGAGGAACCCGGAAAATGCTGTTTCTAGCTTGAGAGCCATGTTCCCAGCTAAAAACTGGCACTTCTGTTAGTAAGAGAAAGACTGACAGAATGAATATCAGAGGCCAATTAGTAGGCTCTTCTACAGACCACCTCTGGCTACCCAAGTATTGATACATACCCTTCTGATACATAAGAACGAATTCACCTCCTTCCCATGGAAACCCATCCAACGTCCCACCCAGTTACCACATCTATTGGAGTCCGAGATCTCTGAGTGCTAAGCAGTCCTTTCCATCATATTTGGATGTGGCTCCTTTTTGGAGTAGTGACTCATAAGACAGCCAATGTGCAGTGGTATGACAAAGACTAGCTAACCACAGTAAAAACTCCAAGTCAGAAAAGGGAAGAATGGGAAATACATAGTAATCACTAGTCCACAGCAACTGTCAAATCCTAATGAGCAAGAACTGCAAAGACTCCCTGCCCTGGCTGAGAGTAAGCCCCTTGGTTGGCCTTTCTGATCACCCTCGATTCTGCTATATGGGGGCTCTTTCACCATTATCCTCCACGGCCACATCTGAAGCTGGTATTAGAGACTATGGCCTTCTTGGAGATTTGACATTTTCTCAGCCTGTTTCCTGCTGGTGTGGGCTCCAGGTGTTGTATTGGGGATGAAAAATTATAGGTTTATGGTTTCTTGCAGACATTTAAAAGTTTTCTGTGAGTGGTGCACCTGGAATTGTATAGTACACAAACTGCCAGGCTATTTGTGATGACCCCAATCCTGATTGAGGTCAGATTACAGGAAAGGGCAAGGAGACCTTTTAGAACAGCAGTCTCCAACCTTTTTGGCACCAGGGACTGGTTTTGTGGAAGACAATTTTTCCACAGACCGGGGGCAGGGGGATGGTTTTGGGACGATTCAAGCACATTACATTTATTGTGTACTTTATTTCTATTATTATTACATTGTAATATATAATGAAATAATTATACAACTCACCATAATGCTGACAGGAAGCGGAGCTCAGGTGGTAATGCAAGAGATGGGGAGCGGCTGTAAATGCAGATGAAGCTTTGCTCACTCGCCTGTTGTTCACCTCCTGCTGTGCGGCCTGGTTCCTAACAGGCCACGGACTGTACCAGTCTGTGGCCTGGGGGTTAGGGACCCCTACTTTAGAAGACACTCACTGTGAAGGTAGAAGGAGTCTAGACTCATGAGCCAAGCTTCCCAAGAAGAGCTGAAAGTCAGAGTGCTGCTTCCAAGTACTTTGCAGTTAATATCAGAATCCATCCAGAACCAGCCACATCAGAGCTGTGAGTGTGCCTATGAGGGAAATAGGTGGGGACTCGTAAATTGAGTAGAGCTCTACCTTTCGGGATCCAGGGCTTTTGCCGAAGTCCACCCCCGAGTGAGCATTACACAGCAGGAGGGAACATTTTCTCCTTCTCTCTATTCCACCTTCAGCACAATGCCATCCTAATTATATAAATATTTTACCCTTCCTTCCAAGCAAAGTAAAAATGTCCCTTCTCTATGAGACCTTATTATATCCACGTCAGAATTAATCAGTTCCTCCTTGGGGCTCAAATAGCACTTACAAATTGTCGTCATTTACTGGCTGGTTACTGGTTACTTAACTTCCCTGTGCTTTGGTTTCCTTATGGAAATAATAGTAAAGATCTCACAGAATTGTTATGAGAATTAGATCTGTTAACACACAGAAAGCATTTAGAACAATTCCTGTTAAGGGGGAAGCACTTGATAAAATTTGGCTACAATTATTATTATGAACCAGTGAGTTCCACTTTTGCATAAGCAGTTGGGATTGCGTTTCTGTAACTTCCAACTTAAAGTGGCCTGACGCAGTTTTACTTTTGTAAGAAACTGGTAAGAGACAATAACCAATCCCTCTAACACAAATTCATTTTTTCACTTCTAATTTCACCAAACTGTGCAGAAATTGGTTTTGAGAACATATGAGATGGAAGAAAACTAACATTTTAAGTTGCACACTGAACCTGCCACGCCTCTGTGTTCAAAAAGCATAATGGACATTGTTAGTCAGTTACCTAAACAGATCCATTACCTTCCTGATAAGACCCTGATGAGTTCAAACCTATGACCCCATCTGCCTTACACAAAGCTGATCCTCCCTCAGCTTCTGGAGTAATCCTAAACTATCTAAACCAGTGTTTCTCATTCAGGGTGATTTTGCCTCCTAGGGGACATCTGACAATGTCTAGAGACATTCTGGTTGTTGCAACTGGTTGGGGATTGCTCCTGGCCTCTAGTGGGTAAAGGCCAGGGATGCTGCTAAACAACCTACAATGCAGAGGGCAGTCCCCCATAACAAAGAATTATCCAGCCTAAAATGCCAATGGTATCAAGGTTAAGAAACCCTAGTCTAAAGGGAATTCCATCCCTTTATGAGAGGGAATATGTGACCCTGATACCGACCAGGGTTCTTGACCTTCCCCAATCAACAGAAATTGACTCGAGGCCAGACAAGAAATTCAGGCCTCTGGGGCTCCTGCATCAGCTGCAGGAGGGGGCGAAAACAAGTAACAGGTTCCCTTGCTTGCTCCCCAAGGAGGGGGTGAGCTTGCTCCTTATATGGGGTGAGGGTAGGGGGTGTGTCCAGGGGTTGGGCCGGAGGGGTGGCTTAGGTGTCTTGTCCACCCTTTAGGTAGTGTTATGTGCAGAGGGGCATGAGCAGTCCCTTGCTTTTGTTCCTGACACCCAGTTTTTGCTCCCAGATCTTCAGAAATGGCAGTGGGGTTTCTTTTGTCTTTTTGTATCTTTTGGGTCCAGATTTTGCCCCAACTGCACATGCACACAGTTATTTTTAGTCCCATGTAGTTTCTTTGTATTTTGCTGCTTGAGGAGAGGTGTGTCTAGGTGCAAGCATTGCAGCACTGCAGCAAAGGGTCCCAGGTCCCAGGTCTGTCTCAACCCAATTCCAACCAATGAGATATGAGAAGAGGTTTTCTAGATGCTCTGGGAAAGCTTTTCATCTCTCCTAAGAAAGAAGCTCAGGAGTATCTCTCTCTCTCTTTCTCTTTCCCCTTCTCTCTCTCTCTCTCTCTCTCTCTCTCTGTCTCTGTCTCTGTCTCTCTATCTTGTCACACGCCAAGTTTGCATGCAGCCTAATTGCTCCAGTAGCCATTGTCCTACACCAAAAGGAACCAGCCTGAGGATTAAAACAGAACAAAGCAACATAAAGACCGCTGTCTTTTTTTTTTTTTTTAATGTCTTTATTGGAGTATAATTGCTTTACAATAGTGTGTTAGTTTCTGCTTTATAACGAAGTGAATCAGCTATAAATATACATATATCCCCATATCTCCTCCCTCTTGCGTCTCCTTCCCACCCTCCCTATCCCACCCCTCTAGGTGGTCACAAAGCACTGAGTTGATCTCCCTGTGCTATGCGGCTGCTTCTCACTAGCTATCTATCTTACCTTTGGTAGTATATATAAGTCCATGCCACTCTCTCACTGCATCCCAGCTTACCTTCCTCCTCCCCATGTGCTCGAGTCCATTCTCTACGTCTGCATCTTTATTCCTGTCCTGCCCCTAGGTTCTTCAGAACCTTTTTTTTTTTTTTTTAGATTCCATATATATGTGTTAGCATACGGTATTTGTTCTTCTCTTTCTGACTTACTTCACTCTGTATGACAGTCTCTAGGTCCATCCACCTCACTACAAATAACTCAATTTCGTTTCCTTTTATGGCTGAGTAATATTCCATTGTGGCACATCTTCTTTATCCATTCATCGTCGATGGACACTTAGCTTGCTTCCATGTCCTGGCTATTGTAAATAGAGCTACAGTGAACACTGTGGTACATGACTCTTTTAGAATTATGGTTTTCTCAGGGTATATGCCCAGTAGTGGGATTGCTGGGTCGTATGGTAGTTCCACTTTTAGTTTCTTAAGGAACTTCCATACTGTTCTCCATAGTGGCTGTATCAATTTACATTCCCACCAACAATGCAAGAGGGTTCCCTTTTCTCCACACCTTCTCCAGCATTTATTATTTATTATTTGTAGATTTTTTGATGATGGCCATTCTGACCGCTGTGAGGTGATACCTCATTGTAGTTTTGATTTGCATTTCTCTAATGATTAGTGATGTTGAGCATCTTTTCATGTGTTTGTTGGCAATCTGTATATCTTCTTTGGAGAAAAGTCTATCTAGGTCTTCTGCCCATTTTTGGAGTGGGTTGTTTGCTTTTTTGATATTGAGCTGCATGAATTGCTTGTAAATTTTGGAGATTAATCCTTTGTCAGTTGCTTCATTTGCAAATATTTTCTCCCATTCTGAGGGTTGTCTTTTCATCTTGTTTATGGTTTCCGTTGCTGTACAAAAGCTTTTAAGTTTCATTAGGTCCCACTTGTTTTTGTTTTTATTTCTCTAGGAGGTGGGTTAAAAAGGATCTTTCTGTGATTTATGTCATAGAGTGTTCTGCCTATGTTTTCCTCTAAGAGTTTTATAGTGTCTGCCTTTACATTTAGGTCTTTAATCCATTTCGAGTTTATTTTTGTGTATGGTGTTAGGGAGTGTTCTAATGTCATTCTTTTACATGTAGCTGTCCAGTTTTCCCAGCACAACTTATTGGAGAGGGTATTTTTTCTCCATTGTATGTTCTCTCCTCCTTTATCAAAAATAAGGTGACCATATGTCCATGGGTTTATCTCTGGGCTTCTTCTCCTGTTTCATTGATCTATATTTGTTTTTGTGCCAGTACCACACTGTTTTGATTACTGTAGCTTTGAAGTATAGTCTGAAGTCAGGGAGCCTATTTCCTCCAGCTCCATTTTTCTTTCTCAAGATTGCTTTGGCTATTCGGGCTCTTTTGTGTTTCCATACAAATTGTGAAACTTTTTGTTCTAGTTCTGTGAAAAATGCCATTGGTAGTTTGATAGGGACTGCATTGAATCTGTAGATAGCTTTGGGTAGTAGAGTCATTTTCACAATGTTGATTCTTCCCATCCAAGAATATGGTATATCTCTCCATCTGTTTGTATCATCTTTAATTTCTTACATCAGTGTCTTATAGTTTTCTGAATACAGGTCTTTTGTCTCCTTAGGTGGGTTTATTCCTGGGTATTTTATTCTTCTAGTTGCAGTGGTAAATGGGAGTGTTTCCTTAATTTCTCTTTCAGATTTTTCATCATTAGTGTATAGGAATGCAAGAGATTTCTCTGCATTATTTTTGTATCCTGCTACTTTACCAAATTCATTGATTAGCTCTAGTAGTTTTCTGGTAGCATCTTTAGAATTCTCTATGTATAGTATCATGTCATCTGCACACAGTGACAGCTTTACTTCTTCTTTTCCAATTTGGATTACTTTTCTTTCTTTTTCTTCTCTGATTGCTGTGGCTAAAACTTCCAAAACTGTGTTGAATAATAGTGGTGAGAGTGGAAAACCTTGTCTTGTTCCTGATCTTATAGGAAATGGTTTCAGTTTTTCACCATTGAGAACGATGTTGGCTGTGGGTTTGTCATATACGGCCTTTATTATGTTGAGGTAAGTTCCCTCTATGTTTACTTTCTGGAGGGTTTTTATCATAAATGGGTGTTGAATTTTGTCAAAAGCTTTTTCTGCATCTATTGAGATGATCATACGATTTTTCTCCTTCAATTTGTGAATATGGTTTATCACATTGATTGATTTGCATATATTGAAGAATCCTTGCATTCCTGGGATAAATCCCACTTGATCATGGTGTATGATCCTTTAATGTGCTGTTGGATTCTGTTTGCTAGTATTTTGTTGAGGATTTTTGCATCTAGGTTCAACAGTGATATTGGCCTGTAGTTTTCTTTCTTTGTGACATCTTTGAAAGACCCGCTGCCTTTGATGAAATAGTGAAATTACTGGATCCACCCTACCACTGGAGTTCCTCTTATGTGAACTAACACACTTCCCCATTTTTAAGTCAGATTGAGTTGTATATTTCATGAGAGCCTCAACATCCAGCTTTTATTAAATACCTACTGTGCCAGGGACAGTATTTGGCACTGAAAACATAAAAGTGAATGACAGTCAATTGTCCCATTGTAGAATTTTTATTGTAAAAGAGGACATGGATCCTTAAAGAAATAATTATGATGGACTTCCCTGGCAGTCCAGTGGTTAAGACTCCACACTTCCAATGCAGGGGGCACAGGATCGATCACTGGTTGGGGATCTAAGATCCCACATGCCGTGTGGTGCCGCCAAAAAAAAAGAAAGAATTATGATTTGTGCTGTAATTGAGATAGGTGCAATGAGAGCCTAACAGAAGAAGAATTAGTTCTGCTTGTCTGGGAAATCAAATCTACCTCCCTTACTAAATTCTTAAGGGCAAAGAATCAAATCATTTTCATCTTCTCATTCTCGATATTTGGCATGATTTCTTGTATGCAGGTGTTGAATGATATTTGATTAATTTAGCTTAAGTACTTAACAAAAGGATCATTTTTTACTAGATCCTCTAATGTGGTTGTTAATTTTTTAGAGGATAATATTGAGTCCAAATTGAACCTATGTTTCTGTTAATACTTCCTCCTATTTTGCAAGAAGTCTCTAGCCCGATCTAGTATGTATGTGCATATGTGTATTTATTGTACTTCCAAAATGTGTTTAAGGTATTTTAAAATATAAAATATAAAGCACACCTAGATAGGGACTTCCCTGGTGGTGCAGTGGTTAAGAATCCACCTGCCAATGCAGGGGACATTGGTTCGAGCCCTGGTCTGGGAAGATCCCACATGCCACAGAGCAACTAAGCCTGTGCGCCACAACTGAGCCTGCTCTCTAGAGCCCATGAGGCACAACTACTGAAGCCCACGCGTCTAGAGCCTGTGCTCCGCAACAAGAGAAGCCACCTCAATGAGAAGCCCACGCACCGCAACGAAGAGTAGCCTCCTCTCGCTACAACTAGAGAAAGCCCACGCACAGCAATGAAGACCCAATGCAGCCAAAAATAAATAAATTAATTAAAATATATATATACCTGGATAGACATTTTTCCAAGAAGACATATAAATGGCCAACCATTATATGAAAAGATGCTCGACATCACTAATTATCAGGGAAATGCAATTCAAAACTACAATATGGGAGATATCACCTCACAACTGTTAGAATGGCTACCATCAAAAAGTCAAAAGGTAACAAGTGTTGGTGAGGATGTGTAGAAAAGGGAACCCTTGTGCACTATTGGTGGGAATATAAATTGGTACAGCCATTACAGAAGACAGTTTGGAAATTTCTCAAAAACACTAAAAATAGAAATACGATATGATTCAGCAATCTCAGTTCTGGGTACATATCTAAAGGAAATAAAATTACTATCTTGAACAGATATCTGCACTCCCATGTTTATTGCAGCTACTCATTAACAGCCAAGGTATGGAGACAACCGAAGTGTCTCTCAACGTATGTATATATATATTCCATTCGAATATTGTAAAATATGGAATTCATAGAAACATGGAGTAAAAAATTGACTGGTTGCCAGGGGCCAGGGGGTGGGAAAAAATAGGGAGTAGTTGGTAAAAGGGTTCAAACTTTCACTTATTTAAAAAATAGCCTTCTGGGAATTCCCTGGCGGTTCAGTAGTTAGGCCTCGGTGCTTTCACTGCTGGCGCCCAGGGTTCAATCCCTGATCAGGGAACTAAGATCCCACAAGCCATGTGGTGCAGCCAAAAAAAATTTTTTTATTTTAATTTAAAAATAGGCTTCTTCTTGGAAATGTGAATGACAGTTGTTAAAATTTTTAGAACAGAATTTTCATATAATTTAGTAATTTTTCAGAAGATGAGAGGGCCAGAGCTAGAAGTGGTTTCCTTAATCCAGCCAGGTAGAGCCTTGTCTTACAAGATTCTCCATCCTAATCTTCTTTCAAAAAAATGTACTGCTACCCACTGGGAAGTTTTAGACCAAGAAATATAGTTGTAGCATCTCTTTAGCCTGAAATATTAGAAATATAGAAACCAGAGAAATAATTGGAATTAAGGAACTCTGGCATGTACCTCCTTAGGAATGCCTCTTGGGGAGAGGTGATAGTGATTTCAAGATGTGCTGAGGATGTGATGAGTCCACTGAGCATAAGCTATTTTCTGATGGATGTGTCAGGAGAAGTGAAAAGGACACTTCTAAGTAGGGATGATCAGTACCTATTTTTAGTTCATCTTTTTTTTTTTTTTTTTTTTGCGGTACACAGGTCTCTAACTGTTGTGGCCTCTTCCGTTGCAGAGCACAGGCTCCAGACGCGCAGGTTCAGCGGCCATGGCTCACAGGCCCAGCCGCTCCGCGGCACGTGGGATCTTCCCGGACCGGGGCATGAACCCATGTCCCCTGCATCGGCAGGCGGACTCTCAACCACTGCACCACCAGGGAAGCCCTTTAGTTCATCTTAACTGTCAGCTTTGTAATTATATGGTTTTTTTTTTAACCGAGTATAATTTTAATTTTTTTAATTTCTTTTTCTCTCTGTTTTTTCTTTCTTCTTTTTTGGCTGCATCGGGTCTTAGCTTCAGCATGTGGGATCTTCGCTGAGGCATGGGGGATCTTTCACTGTGGTGCGTAGTCTCTTCATTGTGGCACTTGGGCCTCTTGCTAGTTGCAGCGCTCGGGCTTCTCTCTGATTGTGGCGTGTGAGTTTTTTTCTCTCTGTAGTTGTGGCCTGCAGGCTCCAGGGAATGTGAGCTCTGTTTTTGCGGCACGCAGGCTCCAGGGTACGTGGTCTCTGTAGTCTGCAGCGCACAGGATCTCTACACGAGCTCAGTAGTTGTGGTGCTCGGGCTTAGCTGCCCCGAGGCATGTGGGAACCTAGTTCCCCAACCAGGGATCAAACCCACGTCCCTTGCATTGGAAGGCAGATTCTTTACCACTGGACCACCAGAGAAGTCCCTGTAATTATATGTTTTTATCTTTACAAAGAAAACTGCCATAATCCTCCAAGATTTTCCAAGTTTGAGAATGTCTTCTCCCTTCTACTTCTTCCCTTCCCACCTTTTTAACTTGAATTTTGCCTGTTCACTTTGATTAGTGATTTTCAGTTTTAACTGTGTCTGAATTTTATCTATCTATCTACCTACCTACCTATGAATGACAGATAAAAATTGTATATATTTAAGGTGTACAACATGATGGTCTGACATATGTATACATTGTGAAATGATTACCACAATCAAAGTAATTAACATACCCATCACCTCCCATAGTTACCTTGTGTGTGTGAGTGTGTGTGTATGGTAAGAACACTTGAGATCTACTCTTTATGCAAATTTCAAGTATACAATACATTATTACTAGCTACAGTCACCATGCTGTACACTAGGTCTCCAGAAATTAATCATCTAATAACTGAAAGTTTGTACCCTTTGATCAATATCTCCCCTTTTCCCCTATCTTCTAGCCTCTGATAACCACCAGTCTACTCTGTTACTATGAGTTTGAACTTTAAGATTCCACGTGTAAGTGGTACCAGGCAGTATTTGCCTTATTTTACCTAGCATAATACCCTTCAGGTTCATCCACGTCATCTCACATGACAGGATTTCTTTCTGTTTTAAGGCTGAAAAATATTCCTGTGGGGGGAGTGGGGTATGGGGTTATGGGTGTGTGTGTGTGTGTATGTGTGTGTTTACAGAGAGAGAGAGAGATTTTTTTGATCCAGTAATCTGTTGATGGACACTTACATTATTTGCATACCTTGGCTATTGTGAATAATGCTGCAATGAACATGGGAGTATAGATATCTCTTCAAGATAATGGTTTCATTTCCTTTGGATATACACCAAAAAGTGGGACTGCTGGATAAGAAAGGAATTTTTAAGGTTGCATAAATTTTCCTTAAAGAATAGGTTGCTATTAATTGACTCAATTAAAAATGATTCAAACACAATTAAAATGAGTTTAAGAAAAAGAGCAAGTGACTAGGTTAACTGAGAAGTTTAAATACAACTATATCCAGGGACCAAACCAATATTAGCAGCTTTCATTTTCTCTGTTTCTCCACTCTGCTCCTGTGTGTTAGTTTTCTCTTAATATAAGACAGACTCCGTGAGGCCAGAGAAGATTACTATGTGTGGCTCCATGGTATATCCTAATCTAGCAGCTTCTGTAGAAGGAATCCTCTCTACCATCATCCATCAGTTGAGTGAAAGTCTCTGATTTGTCCTGCTTAGGTCAGTGTCCACTCCTGAGCCAAACACTGTGTTTAGAAGAAGAGGTTAATTTGAAAGGCCAACCTTGGTTCATGTGCCATTACTGTGGCCAAATGACTTAGCCCCTGGGAAATGTAGCCCATAAGAATCACAGGAAGTAGAGGAGAGGCAGTTCTTGTAAAGAAAGGATGCTGGACAGAACAAAAAAAGAGAGTCCAGTGTAGTAGGAAAGCAGAACTTTGGGTAAACGATATTACCCCAGAACATTTGTATTCAAGTATTTAAGGAGCCTGTGACAATTAGTGCTCTTCCAAGTTGAAAGGTTTAGTGGGGAGGGAAAACACTGGCCTTCTGCACTGGAACTAGTAACCTTACATCATATAGGAATTTGCGTTGTGTTAACCTTACAACCTTATAGTTGTCCCGTAGATCAACTCTTCTATTTTGCTCTTACCTCAGATAATATATTTAGCTCCTAGATATTCTGAGTATATCATCTGTGAGACAGGATAAGTGGACCCTAATATGGCATGCAGTCCTTTTCTAAAGCACTTTGAAATTCTGGGAAGACCAGGGTTATAGCATATGCTCCAGTGAGCCTGTTAAGATTACTCACGATGACTCTAGGCTATGTTTAGAACTCTTTCTGAAGTGAATAAACAGATGGTCAGCAGTGGCTAAAATTGAAAGTCGTTTAAAAAATGCTGAGAATCAATTACTTTAATACTCTCCAAGCTTAAAGGTCCTTTAAAAATGACTGGACAATATTTACTAAGAAACATGTTCCTTCTGGAATGAATTCAGCTCAAGGAGAGCAGATGTGCTGTAATATTCTGAGACATGATGTGAAAAAAAATTACTGGTTTCACATCGATATCACAGAAGTCCTGAGGCATAATTAATTGATGATGATTGCTTCAGAAAGAGTCTGAGCTCAGACTCCACCAAAAAAGGGAAATATTTTTCTCATTAACTTTCTAATAGCACATATTATTCACAAGAAATTCACATGGATGGACATGCTATGTCTTGGAAAAGTGACCCATTTAGGAGTATTCTTGAGCCAGAAACAGCAAAATGGTGGGAAAGGCGAGTTTCAGGATTCTGAATCCTAGAAACTATGCCAGTAGGATTTTCTGAGAGCCAAGAAAAGACAATGAATCATCCAGTCCAGCTGTGAGAATGCAGCTGTGAGATTGCTGAAGGAAACGATGAAGTAAAAAGCAAGCTCATAAAATGGACACACCAACAAGCTGAGAGCAGTATTAGCATGCTGGAGGATAAAAATCAGTATTCAGAATGACTCTGGCAAGTTAGAGACTTGGGTCTAAGGAAAAAAAAAGAAAAAATTTCAACAAGAACAGTCACAAATTGGTATGAAGAATCTGTAGGACCAACACAGGACTGCAAGCAGAAGTTGAGTAGCAATGTGTTGAACAAGGTGGACCACACTCTAATTGAGAGTTTACGCTATATGGAAATTATCTTGTCCAACTAATTCATTTTACAGATGAAAAAAAGTCTTGCACAGAGAGAGTGTTTCAATTGTCTCGCTATTTAACAAATTACCCTGAAAAGCAGTGGCTTTAGAAAGTTGTTTGTTTGCCTATAATTCTGCAATTTTGGCAAGGCGAGGCAAGGAAAACTTGTCATTGCTCCACATGGCTTCAGATGGGGTGGTGCAACTATGATTAGAGAATACATCTACTTCCAAGATGGCCTCACTCATGGGCAGTCAAGCTGGTGCAGTTGGCGTGGTCGGTTAGATCGGCGAGGGCTGTTGGCCGGGGATTTGGTCTCCTCCACAGGCCTCTCCATGTGGCTAGGTTGGGCTCGTGGAGAGGCCATGTGGAGCACAAATGTTCACAGCATGGCAGTCTCAGAGTAGAAATATTACATAGCAGCTGGCTTTACCCCAGAAAGCGGCGAGGTCTTCTTAAGGCTTAAGCCTGGAATGAGCAGTGTCACCTCCTCTGCATTCTATTAGTTAAAGCAGGTTTCAGTGCCAGCCCACATTCAAGGGGAGAACACCACACAGGGGCATGAATAAACAGGAGGCATGGTTCAATTTACCACACATGAGATGTAACTTTTGTAAAGTTAACTGTATACTACTATCAATTAGAGTAAAAGTTGACTCTAATATGTCTGTATAATAAAACATAGGGAAAAAAAGAGTATTGTTTTGCATGGCCAACACGGGAAAGAAAGAGAAAGAAAAGGAAGAGAAAAGAAAGAGGATAATAGGCAGAAATTGTAAAACAATGATTCTGTTATAAGGACCATGTTCAAATCTCAGCTTCACAGCTTAAAAGAAACCTGGAAATTTTGGAGATAAGTCTGAGGAAAGCAGTAATTACAACTGGAGGATAGGAAAATAAAATTTATGATGAAAACTTTAAAAAAATTATATAGCCTGGAGAAAAGAAGACTGGAGAGTGACTTAATGATCCTCAAAGCCTGTATATGAACATTCACCACAAATTCCTATTCTCCAAGAAGAGAAAAAGAAGATATCTGTTTAAACCGATCATATAAGATTTAGGTTGAAACAACTTCCTGGAAGAGATAATGGATTAGAAAAAGGGGACACAAATTTTTCTTTCTATATGAGGAAGTTTTCTCTGCCCTGGACAAAAGGGAGCGCTCCATGATGACTCCCTCATGTTAAGCTGTGAAGCTCCTAGGGAGGGTGATGCTCTCTATAGATCAATTGTCTATATCTTCCCACCTGCATTATTATTAACCCTTTAATGCCCCTGTCTTTGCTCCCTGCCCTACATCCCACCTATATCAAAGGTTCCTTGAGGGCAGGGACTATGTCTTGATCTTCTTTTCTCAGAGCCTAAAACTCACTCTTTACAGAATATGTGCTTAATATATAAAGTGGTTAGATACCTTTGCCCATGCTGATTGGATGCTAAGCACAGTGATTAAATAATTGCCCATTAATTCAATTCAATTGATATTCACTGCACATTGACTCTGTGCCAGGCACTACACTATATGCAATGATATACTGTGGTCAGTAAAACATAGTTTCTGTCCTTATAATATAGTAAGAAACTGTATGTATATATAGTTTTTGAAGGAAAACTATAGGATGATATGAGAGGTTACGGGAACTATTACAGAATAGTAAGTGATTGTATTAGCACAGGTTGTGGAGTTGGGCGGACCGTAAGTTTCTTAATTTGAACACTAAGTTTTTTGATCTGTAAAATGGAAATAATAGAATCTATCTCATGAAATTGTTTCAAAATGTAACCTTGGTATAATGTCAGTGTCCACTGGACTCATTTTTGATTTTTGAATTTCTTTTTTGAGCAGTTCTATTTGTAAAGATTAATTTTTCATAGAGGTCTTTATTTAAGAAGATTGATTTTTTATCTTAGAGGTCTTAAAAAACAAAGAGAAATTTTGCTTTTTTATTTTTTAGGATAAAATTCATTATATCTTGCGATTACCAAACAGGTCCAATGAACTCTTTAAAATCTAACATAGGGTATCTTAGAGATATTTTTCTCATATCTTCAGTTACTTTACTATGTTACCATCCTTGAAGTTAGTTCATCATTACTGACCAACTATTCTCAACTGTGATTTTTTTAAAGAATAAAATAAGAAAATGGAAGAATATTATTAAATTATCTAGAAGCATATGCACTAGTAAAATAAATCACCACTGATATATCACTCTTCAGTTTCTTATTGTACTAAACAAAATGTTGAATCATCTTTCAAAAGGTATAAAAGATATAATAAAAACTATTTCTTTTGTTAAGATTTTTTAATACAGTTGAGAGATTTGAGTATACAAGTCAAGCTCTGAAAACAAGAATGTTCAGAAAGGGGGAAGTAATACTTCATGTGGTACACATGACAACAAAGAAAAATAGTAAATGAATAATTAAGGTGCAGAAACACTCCCCTTGATCATCTTAAAATCTTTCCAGTCCTGGGCTGTGTGGGGTTCACAGTATGTTTTCAATAAACAATTGATTAACTGAGAGAAATCAAGGACTCAAATCCTTGAAGGACTCAAATCAGTCCTTCATGTCAGTAAAGTGGAATGATTAGAAATATGAATCTTGCAGCCCAATTATCCTGGATTCTAATTCCTGTGCTGCCCCTTGACTAGATGTTTGACCTTAATCAAATTACCTTTCTGAACCTCAGTTTCATCATCTATAAAAGAGACAGTAACAGTATCTACCTCAGAAGACTGATATATGAGATAATGCAGGTAAAATACTTAGAAGAGTACTCAGTAAGTATTATTAGCTTCTTTTCTTTTCCCCCTGGTTAACAGATATTTTTCATCAGCATACAGTCAAATGTACAAAACCAAATTTCAAACAGCATTAACACAATAGTCTCACACGACTATTTTTTCCTAGAGCAGAAGCTGGCTTTTCATTTATTGTTATGATTTATGATGGGATTACATTTGTCAAGGGAATGAATTTAAAATCTGGGCCTGGGCTTCCCTGGTGGCACAGTGGTTGAGAGTCCGCCTGCCGATGCAGGGGACACGGGTTCGTGCCCCGGTCCGAGAAGATCCCACATGCCGCGGAGCGGCTGGGCCCGTGAGCCATGGCCTCTGAGCCTGCGCGTCCGGAGCCTGTGCTCCGCAATGGGAGAGGCCACAACAGTGAGAGGGCCGTGTACCGAAAAAAAAAAAAAAAAAAAAATCTGGGCCTAACTTTTTTCTTAATAAACCAGGAAAGAGAGTTCCTTAGGAATCATCAAATGACACTGAATTATAGCTTATAAAATCAAAAGGGAAGAATAAAATTCTCTTTAACATATGAAAGGGATTACAGGAAAACCACCTAAGATTTGAAACTTTTTCAGGATAAACTTAATATAATGTATGTTCAGCAGAAATGTTATATTCTTTTCCGCTTGTACCAGCTCTTCTCCATGCTAATAAAAACAAAGCTTGGGAAATTACACTATATTTTTTTCAAGACATCTGCCAACTAGGTGAGAATAATAATTATGATAATGATAGCTAGCACTTAATAAGCACCATAAGTATTTCACGTGACTTATTAAAGTACCATACTGATATGATTATGTAATGGGATTACATATTTTAAAAAAATGACACATAAATGGTTTTAGAAGTTGATCCCAAGAATAAGAAGGGTGCATGAGGTAGACATTGTGGTGTGCCACCCAGATTCTTCTTCGCTGATGGACTTGTTGCTTCAGCTAGGAGAATACTAGGAGTACTCTTGGCAGACAGCCTTACCCTATGTTAACACCTTTCAGGAATTACCTCAATCAGTCTTCTGCTGTCAGCCAGCCCATTTCAGGATTGCCTCAGAATCAGAGACCCTTGCCTGAAACCTTGCCCAAAACCATGCCCCTTCCAGGGTGGCCCCTTATCCAATGACTGGTTGATGTGGGAGTATAAGCACTTAGCCACCTAGGGCCAATTTAGGACAATCCTGAACGGCCATTCTAGCTTCAGAGCTCTCTGTGGGGTCAGCTGAGACTGTGGTTGGTGTGCACCACAGCTGGATTTATCCCTCTGCTTCCTTCCCCATGATTCAACAAGCTTTATTCCCAAGGGCACTGCTAAATAAACATCCTGCATGCTAAGCTGTGTCTCAGAGCCTGCTGCCTGAGGAGCCCAATTTGCAACACTGCAAGTACACTACCAAAAAAAGCCATCTTTACTCACACAAAATATCTCACATCTTTAATAATTTATGTTACTACATTTAGTTATTGTAAAATATGGAATCTCTAACAAGTTACATTATTCTTAGTCTTATTCTGCACATTTGTACAGCCTGTAGGCCAGAAGGAAGATAGTCATGGTGTAGCTGTGCTTTGACATGCATAGCACTAGTTCCAGCTTACAGCTGTAGATGAATATTGGGAAACAAAATTTGTCAGACTGATAACTGATCCTCTTAACCAAAATAAAGAAAAGTAGGATCTTCTTCTGGAATAAAGGACAATTGTAAGAAATACATTCTGATTGGGGAAAATTTTAATTACAGAAATTTTATAAAATCAAAAAGGAATGATACACCTCTTTCCTCACCTCAGCCCCTGTCCCATTCCCCAGAGGCAATCGCTGTTGGTTTGGTGTGCATTATTTCCAGAACTTTTTTCATGGCTACTTATTTATATGTGTGCATATGTTTGAATATGAATTTTTAATAAAAACAGAATTTACTCTGTGTATTGCTCAGCAACCCACCTTATGGAAGGTAATCTGCTTTACTCAAACTACTGACTTAAATGTTAATCACATCTAAAATACCTTCACCACAACATCTAAACTGGCATGTAACCAAACATCTGGGCACCATAGACTAGCCAAGTTTATACATAACATTAATTATCACAAATCCACTACTTGTCAATCTGGTACTCTTTAAACCATACCTGATATCTAAACAAAGATAATAACAAGTGTCTTAGTTCAGGCTGCTATAACAAAGTATCCTAGACTGGGTGGCTTATGAACAACAGAAATTTATTTCTCATAGTTTTGAAGTTCGGAAGTCTGAGATCAGTGTGCCAGCATGGTCAAGTTCTGGTGAGACTGCTCTTCCAGCAACTCTTCCAGTTACTAAGTGCTGATTTCTTGTATCCTCACATGGCAGAAAGCAGGAAGGGATAGGAAGCTCTCTTGTGACACTTATAAGGACAGTAATCCCACTCCTGAGGGCTCTATCATTATGACCCCATCTAATCCTAATCCCAAAGGCCCCATCTACTAATACCATCACATTGGGGGTCAGGTTTTCAACATATGAATTTTGGAAGGACACAAACATTCAGTCCATAATAATAAGGTTATACTTCCAGCTAATATAATACAACTATACTTTGTTCAACTGAAAAAGCACTAACACTTTCTCCAAAAGAAGATGCAAAGTTCCTGGGTGATGTTCACTCTTCTTGATACCATACAACTTAAATATTATAGTGTAAAGTCAATACATCTAATGTTATATGGTAAGAGGATAAGAGAGAGAAGAAAATGAAGATACTTGCTAAGAATACACACACAAACATATTCATAACAAAATAAGGAAGAAATACTCATGACAATTACAATTCTTATTATTACTGGTCATGTGGTCACAGCTGGTATTAATTAATTAATTTATTTTAATAAATTTATTTTTTTATTTTTGGCTGTGCTGGGTCTTTGTTCCTGTGTGTGGGCTTTCTCTAGTTGCAGCGAGCGGGGGCTACTCTTCGTTGTGGTGCGCGGGCTTCTCACTGCGGTGGCTTCTCTTGTTGCAGAGCACGGGCTCTAGGCACGCGGGCTTCAGCGGCTGTGGCATGCGGGCTCAGTAGCTGTGCCTTGCGGGCTCTACAGTGCAGGCTCAGTCGCTGTGGCGCATGGGCTTAGTTGCTCCGCAGCATGTGGGATCTTAAACCCGTGTCCCCTGCATTGGCAGGCAGGCAGATTCTTAACCACTGCGCCACCAGAGAAGTCCCATAGCTGGTATTTAGAATACATTCTTCCACTCCCTATTCTGTATTTCCCTTGTCCTCAGCAAGCACCTCAGCTGGTCGTGGTTCTTTACCAGGTAGATAACTCAAACTTTCATTCCTAAAGGGTCTGTGCCATTATTATTCCTGCCTGAATTAGGTTGCTGTAGTTTTCCATCAACTTTGATAACAGGGCATGGTTAATAATAAGAGATACCCTAAGAGATCTGTATGCCAGACATATACTTCCTTACCTCCACTGTGAAGTAGTAGTCCAATTTCCCCTTGGTTTTCAAGATCAGTCACCCCAGCCAACATAGTAACTCTCTTCTTTGCCTGTTTAGAGGCATGAGGAGCCCAAAGTGGCCGGGTGGCAGTCTTAACTTCCAATCCATTGTTGTGTCTCCTGGTAAAGTTATTCTTCCATTTAAAACTAAGACCTCTAGGCCAGCAGAGTATGAGCTCATGAGGACAGGAAGAAAAAACTTTGCTAGTGGGTCACCAGGGGAAAAATGGTACTGCTCCCATTTCCACCCCTTGATTCCTGGACCCATGAATCCTGGCTATGGGAGAACAGCAGAAAGTACAGAGCACACAGAGCCTCCTGGTGAACACTGTCCTACAAGATGCTGCCACCTAGCTGGCACTATAACTGAGTCTTCAAAGGGCCATTCCACCATTCTATGAAGCCAGCTGCCTCAGGATGATGGGAAATATGGTAAGACCAATGAGTTCCACGAGCATGGTCCATTGTCACACTTCATTTGTTGTAAATTAAGTTCCTTGATCAGAAGCAATACTGTATGGATACCATGACAGTGGATAAAGCATTCTATATGTCTATGGATGGTATTTTTAGCTGAAGCACTACAGGCAGGGAAGGCAAATCCACATCCAGAGTGTCTATTCCAGTAAGAACAAAATGCTGCCCCTTCCATGATGGAAGCTGTCCAATGTAATCAACCTGTCAGCAGGTAGTTGGCTCATCACCCTGGGGAAGGATGCCATATCAGGACTCAGTGTAGGTAGCAGACTGAGCACTCAGCAGTGGCCATAGCCAGGTCAGCTGTGGTGAGTACAAGTCCATGTCACTGAGCCCAGGCATAACCCCCATCCCTGCCACTATGGCCACTTTGTTCATGAGCCCATTGGGCAATGACAGAGGTGGCTCAGGAAAGAGGCTGACTGGTATCCACAGAATGGGTCATTCTATCCACTGGATTATTAAAATCCTTGATTAATAAAAAAAAAAAAATTAAATTAAATTAAATTAAAAAATAAAATCCTCCTCTCCTGAGGATACACTTTGGTGAACATTCACAGGACACACAAATAACTTCACATTTTCACTCATTCAGAGAAGTCTACCCATATAACTCTTCCCAAAATGTCTTTGTTACCAGTTTTCCAGTCGCGCTCCTTCCAAGTCTCTGACCATCCAGCCAAACCACTGGCCACAGCCCATGAGTCAGTGTATAGGTAACATCTGGCCATTTTTCCTTCTAAGAAAAATGAGCAAGCCACTGTGCTGCTTGATGTTCTGCCCACTGGGAGGATTTCCCTTCCCCACTGTCCTTCAGGGATGTTCCAGAAGGGGGTCATAGTACTGTAGCTGTCCATTTTCAAGTAGTGCCTGCATACTGCACAGATTCATCTGTAAACCAGGCCTAAGATTCCTCTTCCCCTATCAACTGATTGTAGGGAACTCCTGATGAGGTCACAGGCACAGGCTGGGAGAGGGAAGGTAATATAGTAGAAGTGGGAATCCTTTTACATTTATACTATAAATCTAGCTCATTCGTTTTATCATCGTATTCCATTTTACCATTGTACCATAATACAACCATCCCACTTCAATGGGCTTTTAGCTTGTCTTCAATTTTATTTTTTCCTTTTAAAATGTTCCAGGGAATTTAATAGGGATTGCATTGATTCTGTAGATTTCCTTAAGTAGTATAGTCATTTTTACAATATTGATTCTTCCAATCCAAGAACATGGTTTATCTTTCCATCTGTTTGTGTCATCTTCAATTTCTCTCATCAGCATCTTATAATTTTCAGAGTACAGGTCTTTTGCCTCCTTAGGTAGGCTTATTCCTAGGTGTGCTATTTTTGATGCAATGGTAGATGGAATTGTTTCCTTAATTTCTCTTGCTGATATTTTGTTGTTATGTACAGAAATGCAAATATCATATGATATCACTTTTATGTGGAATCTAAAAAAATGAAACAAATGAACTTATTTACAAAACAGAAAACAGACTCACAGACATAGAAAACAAACTTACGGTTACCAAAGGGGAAAGGCTGGGGGAGGGATAAATTAGAAGTTTGGGATTAACATATACACACTACTATATATAAAATAATCAACAAGGACCTACTGTATAGCACAGGGAACTCTACTCAATATTCTGTAATAACCTATATGGGCAAAGACTCTGAAAAAGAATGGATATATATATATGGATAACTGAATCACTTAGCTGTACACCTGAAACTAACACAACATTGTAAATCAACTATACTCTAATATAAAATAAAAATTAAATTAAAAAAATGTTCCAGGGAGACTTCCCTGGTGGTCCAGTGGTAAGATGCCACACTTCCAATGCAGGGGGCACAGGTTGGAAAAAAAAATGTTCCAGGGAATGAATATATATATATATATATATATATATATATATATATATATACACACACACACACAGACACACACATATATATACATATATATTTATATATATATATATATATATATATATATATATATACACCCTTGTGCACTTGTGAGATTCCCATAAAAATTAGGTAATAGAAGTAGAAAATAAAATATTAACTGTGGCAACCAGATTACCTACCCTGAAACAAACAAAGATGCATCAAGATATTTAAACAACCATTTAGAAATCTACTACAGGTATCCCTGACCACTCAGAAAAGAAACTAATGAAATTCTCAGGAAAATGTGTGTGTGTGTGTGTGTGTGTGTGTGTGTGTGTGTGACAGAGAGAGAGAGAGAGAGAGAGAGAGAGAAAGAGAATCTACAGCTGACACTTGAACAACACATGAGTTAGGGGCATCGACTCTTTGTGTAATAGAAAGGCTGCATATAAATTACAGTCAGCCCTCAGTATCCCAAGTTCCTCTGTATCCACGGTTCAGCATCTGAGGATTCAACCAACCTCGGGTCGTGTAGTACTGTATTATTTACTATTGAAAAAATCCACATGTAAGTGGACCCACACAGTTCAAACCCGTGTTGTTCAAGGGTAAACTGTACATATTTTATCACCTGTTTATATTATTGAGCTAACATTTAAACCAATACAGGAGCAATTCTTTTCACCCACAATTTTGAGGTGGATTAGCAATTATTTTCACCCAATGAATTTTGGGTATTCAACAGTTAGATAGCTGAATATTAATTCAACTAATTAATATTAATACTAATACTAATTGAATTAATATTAATTCAACTAATTGGACTAATTCAATAGTCCAACTTATTTAAATTCTACTGTTTGGGACTTCCCTGGTGGTCCAGTGGGTAAGACTCCGCACTCCCAATGTAGGGGGCTTGGGTTCAATCTCTAGTCGGGGAACTAGGGTAACTGCATGCATGCCGCAAATAAAGAGTCCACATGCCGCAACGAAGATCCCGCGTTCCACAACTAAGACCCAGCACAGCCAAAATAAATAAATAAACAAATAATTTTTTAAAAAATTCTTCTGTTCACTGCAAGCACAGCTCCACAAATTACCTACTTCATCAGTTAGGTATTTAGTACTCTCTGATGATTGCTTCTATCCCAGGAGAGGATCCAATCTTGGGGATAATTATTTAAAGAATGCATTTCAAACTCAGTAGAAGTCTTATACGTATGCATAATAATAGATCTTTTCTAACTTTGCCAAACTAGTGATCTTAACAATTTATACTTTATAAGTCAAAGAAACTCATTCCATTCTAGCCAAGAATATAATTTTTCGTTTCTTTTATGAAGAACTTATAAGTTTCATACTTTGGTGGCTGGTTATATTTCATTTCACTGAACTGAAAATACCCATCTCATAACATGGACAACTAAAGTGTGTATCTCTATTTACAATTCATTGAGTTAGTAGAGATTTCACCTCTTACAGAGCAAAAACTTCAGGCAAAGTGCTTTAAATCTTTGTCAATTTCAAAAGAAACCAACCTCCAAGCTAGACAGGGGTCTCTTCTTCGGTGGGCTTTCTGCAAGCAGAGGCTGATTGTTACTCACAAAACCCTACATGTGAGTCACGTTGTGAAAAATTGCTCCACGTTTTAAAAAAATAGTTTAAATTCCATTATCTAAGATTTTATTAAGGGTCTTTAAAGCCTTTCAGTCTTCTTTAAAAAAATCTCTTAAAATACAAATTCCTGGGAGAGTTAATCCCTTAAGCCAAGAGAGCAGCAATCATCTTCATTAAATAATTTAGAAATGAGATGCAGGGTTTGGGCAAGGAGATAAAATCAAGAAAGGAGGTGGCCAGAGAGCCAAAAAACAATTTTTGGCCTATTCTACAATATTACCAATAATCTACCCTCATAATATTTCAGGTAATAAATGAATCATAAATATAAGCCCATACTAACTTAGTTAGGTTTGGATATGAATTTATCTTCTAAAATATTTCAGAATTTCGATCTGATAACTCTAGATGATACCTTATTTATAGATAGCTCTTCTCTTAGACACACTTTCTTTTCAACTCATGAACTTTCTATACCTTGTTCCTTCTAGAAATCATCAATACTTGGCTAACTCTGGAGAATGGATCTTCTGTTATTCTCCCATCACCCTAGAGTTAACCATTATCTTTACTTTTATCATAATTATGTCCTTGCTTCCTTTAGTTTTATCACTCATGTATGTATCCTTAAATAATATAATTTAGGTTTGTCTATTTTTGAACTTTATAGAAGTGGAGTCATACTGTATGTATTCTCTTTTGCTCCATATTGTTGCTTATAGCTATACTTGTGCATTTTCATTTCTGCCTAATTTTCCATTTTCTAAATATCCTTTAATTTATTCCTCCACTGTACAGTTGATGGGTATTTATGACGCTTCCATTTGGGGACTACTAAGAACAGTGCTGTTATGAATACTGTTAAACATCAACTCTGATAAACATAAGCACACAGTACATTCCTAGGAGTGGAATTCTCATGTCATAGGATATGAGTATCTTCAACTTTACCTGATGATGCGAACTAATTTCCAAAGCAGTTGTGCCAATTTACATTGCCATTAGAAACCTATGAGATGAGCACTCCGGCTGCTTCTTCCCCTGGCCAGTCCTTGATATCGTCAGATGTACTAATTTTCGCAAATCTGGTAGGTGTGTAAAGGTATCCCACTAATCTACACAGCCTTAATAGAAATGAGGTTGAGCATTTTTTTCATAAAATTTATCAACCATCTGGATATCCTTTATTGTGAAATGGTGAAATGTTATGTTTAGTGATTTCTGTGACTTGTTTAAGGGCACTTAACCCTTGAGGTATTCTCCTGTATTGTCTCCCAATAGCTTTATAGGTATTTTTTGGTTTTTATTTTGGCGGTACATGGGCCTCTCACTGTTGTGGCTTCTCCCGTTGCGGAGCACAGGCTCCGGACACACAGGTTCAGCAGCCATGGCTCACGGGCCCAGCCGCTCCACGGCATGTGGGATCTTCCCAGACCTGGGCACGAACCCGTGTCCCCTGCATCGGCAGGTGGACCCCCAACCACTGCGTCACCAGGGAAGCCCAGCTTTATAGTTTTGACTTTCATATTTAAGTCATTAATCTACCTGGTATTGATTTTTGTCTATGGTATGAGGTAGAAGTCAATTTCATTTTTTTCCATAGAGATACCCAATCCTCCAGAGCAAGAAAAGAGGCTTCTGAGTTGTTTTTCTTTTTCTTTTAATCCAAGTGTAGGAAACCTCTAGCCCTTGACTCAAATGTTTTCAGCTCACAGAGAAGGTAACAAGAAGGAATTCAATTTATTCCAATAGTTGTTAAAACTCAAAAGAGTTTTCTTTATGTTGTTAGTTGTAATAATTTAAGAGAGGCTAAATGTAGAAATAGGATTTTCTATCTAAAACTGAGATTTCGCATGCCTGATTTATAGTATAGAAAATAGGCTTGGGACTTCTCAGGCGATCCAGTGGTTAGGACTCTGCGCTTCTACTGCAGGGGGCACAGGTTTGATCCCTGGTCAGGGAACTAAGATCCCGCATGCCCTGTGTCACGGCCAAAAAAAGAAAAGAAAATAGGCTTAACTATATTAAAAATGAAAGAATATTATCCATAAATTATTCCTGGGCTTATAACATTTAACCTAATTCAATTCAACAAACACTTGAGAAGTAAAATATAACATTTATTTTATGCCTAAAGGATATGCATATTTACTTCTTTGCTTATTTATTTAACAATATTTGCAAATAAATTGAGTTTTGAGTTTTTTTACACTCAAGGCTTTGGCAGAATTGAGGCTATATCTCTATCGCATAAACTTTATACTATTGGCATGGCATCTTTATATTGAAATCTTCTCTACAACATTACTGCCCATCAATGGCCAACTATTTGAAGAGCTCAATATTGGACCAAGTTTGACCAATCCCTATTTTTTCCATTCACTGAATAAAATTCAACTTGGAGGGTCCTTCCAGAAGAAGCCTGATCCTTCTTCCTCCTCTTGACTCTTCTAGTCTTGCCTTCTTCAGACTAAACAACATTAAGATTCTTTCATTTTTCCTTGATGTCCTAATTTCATATCCCCTCATCACCCTAGCTCTTCTGAAGAAAGGGGCTGATCATAAAATTGACTAGCAGAAAGTAGAATAAACTGTCACTTTCTTTACCTCAGATATAATACTTTCATTAATGTATTTCCTTTTTTAAAGATTTATTTATTATTATTTTTTTGGCCACGTCAGGTCTTAGTTGCGGCACGCACGAACTTCGTTAAGGCACGCGGGATCTTTCGTTGCAGCGTGCAGTCTTCTCTCTAGTTGTGGCATGCGGGTTTTCTCTTCTCTAGTTGTGGCGCGCAGGTTCCAGAGCACATGGGCTCTGTAGTTTGCAGCACTCAGTCTCTCTAGTTGAGGCGCTCAGGCTCAGTAGTTGTGGCGCGTGGGTTTAGTTGCCCCACTGCATGTGGGTCTCAGTTCCCTGACCTGCATCTCCTGCACTGGAAGGTGGATTCTTTACCATTGGACCACCAGGGAAGTCCCAATGTATTTCCTTTTTTTGAAGCCACTTTCCACTGTTTTTGTATGCCATCTACAACTAGCCATAATAATGACATAAAATTAAATGTTTATTTTTTAACACTATCAAATAGCATTTTGTTCACATTTAAAAAGTGACTGAGTCTAATATTTCTACATTTCTCTCATTCTTAAAAAATAACCTCAGTTATGTTGCTTATGTACTTATAGATGATCCCAAATGGTTTAAAACACATACACATTTCTTGAGAGGAAACAGAACCACTTCTAGTATAACATGTATCTAAGAGACTTTTATATTTCACTCTTCAGGTAAAGATTTTTTTGGTCACTTTGTTTTCTTCACTATTTTTTTTTAAGTGGAACAAGGAAAATTGTTTCTCTGCTTATTCACAGTTCTCAGCATGTGAAGGGGACAACACCTTTTCCCCTTTTGAAAGTTTTTTTTTCTAGCATAGCCAATTATAATTTTGAAGTCTTTCCTTTATTCAACTGTAGAGGGCTTTTTCTTTTTGAAGAATTATGACTGATGATCCAAAAAACTCAATTATGCCTAGCAAAATTCCATTATCTAATTTCCCAAGGGTTACTAGTGAGCCCTGCCCCATGGCCAGGATACACAAGAACTCTGTTTTAAAGCAGTTCCACGTGAATGCCTGTTTCTCCCTTGTGTCCTCCATGACTGGGAATTACCTCTTTGAAAAACATAATGCCATGCTGAATGTGCATTTTTCATTAAAATGTGGCCTGTTACTAGGCTGGTATCTGTGCTCCACATTCAACTAACCCTTTGGTCAAATTCACACCCACATATTTTGGACATTCTTCTGGCCTAAAGCTGCACCCAGAGCATCTGCTCTGTGAAAAGGATTAATGGAAAAAAATGTGTGTGCAGGTCAGGAGCAAGTTTAGTGACTGCACTTCCCCCTTCTGATGCTTGATCAGCCCACAAAATGTGTGAGATTTTATCAGCCATATGGAGTCTATGGCTCACTTTAAATCTTAAAATTTTTAAATTTATAGATGGGAAAACAGCAAAAAAAACCCAAAAACTTAGAGAACATTTTCTTTCTTTGTTTTAGTTCTTGACCATTTGATAACCTCTTAGGGTTTCTAATATTAGACTCTTAAAGAAAGTCTTTTCCTTAGGATATTCCATTATAGTCAAGAATCTAAGAAAAGTTTGGGTTTTTTTCCCACAAGTGTAAAGAACAAGGAAAATACTATTTTAAATCTTAAAACTGAGGAGGAAAAAGCTTATGTACATTTTCCTTTACCCAGAACTCTTTCTTTTCCTCATTTCTCTGCATCACCTCTAGAAAATAAATAAATAAATAAATAAAGGTAACCAATTATCGGAAGTGGAACTTAACATATATTTAAGAAAAATGTATTTTGGGGACTTCCCTGGTGGTCCAGTGGTTAAGAATCCACCTTCCAATGCAGGGGATGCAGGTTCGATTCCCGGTTGGGGAACTAAGATCCCACAAGCCACAGGGCAACTAAGCTCTCGCGCCACAACTAGAGAGAAGCCCACATGTTACAATGAAGAGCCCGTGCACCGCAACAAAAGATATAGTGTGCCACAACTAAGACCAGACGCAGCCAAAAATAAATAAATAAATAAATATTTTAAAAAATAATAATAAAATGAAATACCAATTACTAAAAAAAGAAAAATATATTTTAAAATATGGATATAGCTTGTTTTTTAAAAAAATTAATGCCATGCATAAAGAGGACACTAAAGACTGATGAATAGACATTACTCTAAAAACCTCCCAAGTTATACTATTTATATAAATCCTCAACCAAATTTCCCTCTTGTATATAGAGTTAAATGGTCATAAAGATGACTAAAGAGGGACTTCCCTGGCGGCACAGTGGTTAAGAATCCACCTACCAATGCAGGGGACACGGGTTTGATTCCTAGTCCAGGAAGATCCCACATGCCTCGGAGCAACTAAGCCCAAGCACCACAACTACTAAGCCTGTGCTCTAGAGCCCGCGAGCCACAACTACTGAGCCTGCGCACCACAACTACTGAAGCCCAAGCACCTAGAGTCCATGCTCCACAACAAGAGAAGCCACCGGAATGAGAAGCCTGCACATCGCAACAAAGAGCAGCCTCCACTCACCGCAACTAAAGAAAGCCTGTGCACAGCAATGAAGACCCAATGCAGCCAAAAATAAATAAATAAAATAAGTAAATTTATTAAAAAAAAAAAAAGATGACTAAAGAAGTCTCACATAGTTATGCCTAAGGAGATGTGTTTAGGGAATATATAGCGAGAACTACTCTTTTATAAGCAAAGATATAACATTTCTCTCTATCCCTCTACTATATACCAGGGCCATTTGCCACCCAGGCAATAAGGAGCCAACACCTTCAGACATCCTGCAGTAGAATCCTGTTGGTGACCTTGACTAGTTAGTTGTCCTTCACAGCATTCTGTGCCTGGAATAGCTACTATGATTGCCTCTCATTTTCCCTTCCAGTCTATAAAAACAGAATTGAGTTTCCTCCCCACTGTGTCACTCCCCACACTTAGGGAGGCAAGAACAGAACCTAAGAACTGGTCAATAAATGTGGCAGAGGTTAACAGAAGAAGTTACAGAAACACTGACAGACCTTTGCAAGAAAGCAGTTTCAACTACAATGCATCCCCATAGCACTGGCCAAAGACATAGTGAAAGTAATGCCACAGAAAGGAACTAAAGTAAAAAAGTAAATACTAAAAAAAAAAAAAAAAAAAAGTAAATACTAATTCATCAAGATATGGCTTTAGCTCCCAAGCCAGCAGAATTCAAGTGTAATTTTGGTTTATCGTGTATTTTGTGACATGCCATCTTTCATTAAACCATTCACATCCACTAACCTCTGAACTTATTTCTCAAAAAAGGAAACAAGGGTCTACACAAAATGACACTGGTTATTTTACATAGGTTTCACTATTTTTTTTGTTTTAATTTAAATCGACACCTTTCAAAGGTTAGTGAGTCTGGATGAGAAGTAGAGGAACAAATCTACGTTTGCTTTTTTTTTAGGTAAACAAGTAGAAAAGACAGCGGCTTTGCTGAAAAGTATTATCCCAGAGCACCCCCTTATGGCAAAATGCACTAAGGAAAGTGCTTCATGGAAAAAGTCAAAAGTGTTTTAAATCTTTAACATAAAGAGGTAGATACTGCTTTTCCACCCTTAAGACCTTTTCTCCTTTTTTGATGGGAAATTAGAAACCCCCTTAGTGACTTCCCTGGCGGTCCAGTGGTTAAGACTCCACACTTCCAACGCGGGAGGAGCAGGTTTGATCCCTGGTCCGGGAGCCAAGATCCCACATGCCGCGCAGCCAAAAAATAAAATTAAAAAAAATAAAAAGAAAGAAATCCCCTTGGCATTCAAAAGAACAGTCTCAGTTCACTTTATAAGTACATTCATTTACTACTTCAAAAGTTAATTTTTTTTCATTCTAGAATACCATGGAACCCTATACTTTAGATTCATTCAATCATGGCAAACCTAAACAAACCCAGTTTTTACACTCCTGATGAGCTTAATTCCCAGATGGATTCTTATACCACCAGCTGGACTTGAAGTATTTTGTGACATGTCATCTTTCATTAAACCATTCACATCCACTAACCTCTGAACTCCTCTTGTATGCCAGCTTCAGAGCCCGTTCACGTTATGAGCACCGTCTGAGCTGTTATTCACTGAACAGGATCGTTGATTCTTATTGTTAAGATCATGAATGACTCCAGCTATAAACATGGTTTTCTTGAGGGGTCTTGCTGCAGCTGGAGAGACAAGAGATGAGATAATAATTCTGAACCAAGCAGGCAAATGTTTATAATAATTTAGCATGACAGGAAATTCACACATAACTTCTGTATTCTGGGTGTTTTTTAACACATTATTTAGACTTTACAAGTATTCTGTAAGTTAAGAATAAGTCTCTATGTTCTTATATTAAACGTCAGAAAAAGGCATTCAAATTTAAATGTATGACAGAGCTTGGTTTAATAGTATCTTTAAATGCTGATCAAGAGAATAATAGTAGATATTGAGTTTTTCTTTCCCTTTGAGAAAACATTATTAACCAATGATCATGCTATCCTCAAGACACAATATATATCCCATCATAGCAGGGTTCCAAAAAGGTCAGCCTTAACTAAAGAAGCCTGAGCCCTACAGAGTTAGATGAGATCTAGGTGTTAAACATGGGACAAAAGCCAGGGGATGGTGACTTGAGAAACAGGCTCAAGGGTACAAGACTAAATACCAGGTTAGAGGGGGCAAGGGCAGAAGGGATAACTGATAGACAAAAGGCCCAAACCAAATGTTCAAACCAGCTGTTCCCCACCATGAGTGGGCCAGCTGCTGCCACGGCTTGGGTCCTCATGAACAGAGTTGGGGCAGCGTATCCTCCCCAAAGCAAGCAGGAGTGGGCATATCCTGAGAAGTAAGTCCAATAAACATTCTTAAGGACTTCTAAGGAGCAAAGCAGGTAACCAAGGTCAAGCAGGTCCAGTGGGCAGGAAACATGACTTAGAGCCAGAAAAGGGGCCAGAGTAGGCCCAGGGGAATGACTGTGAACAAAGCTTTGCCTTGTTTTGGTTGTTGAGTAAGGCTGGATAAAAGGTATAGGGTGAGGGTGAGAAAGACAGAGACTGGGAGGTTGAGAGACTATTTAGCCCTGAGTTGGAATTTTTTAAACGTTTGTTTCCTTCTCTTCCCCCTACCAACATGTTCCAGCACTCAGAACAGAACATAAATTGTGGAATACTTACCTTCTCTTTGCCTACAAGGTCTATTATGACTTCAAATCCCTCTCACTGTTTATTATTTCAAAGAGAAAATTTCTTTTCCCTAAAATCAATCCGGTGGGTTGGTCATAACCTAATCCTTGGTCCTTTAGAAAAATGTTAGTTCCAGGAAACTCAAGGTCTCTTGAAGCCTCTTTTAACCAGTGATGAAACTTGCTTCATTCGAATGTACCTCCCTCACCTGTCCCAGCCTTGGCCTTGAAGATGACTGTATATCCAAATGAACTTCAAGCACTAGGTAGCTGAATAGCTGCTCTAATTTCAGTGGTCTGCCCCTCCACTAGCAATGATGGCTCCTTATTCCAGAATGTCCCAGTAATTACCATAAGAGTCCACTAGAGGTCACCTTACTGTCACTTGCAATGGACAGGGAAATTTCAGCGCTTCATTTCCCCTAAAAAAGGTTATGAACACAGGAATAAAGACGCAGACGTAGAGAATGGATTTGAGGACACGAGGAGGGGGAAGGGTAAGCTGGGACAAAGTGAGAGAGTGGCATGGATTTACATACACTACCAAACGTAAAATAGATAGCTAGTGGGAAGCAGCCGCATAACACAGGTAGATCAGCTGGGTGCTTTGTGACCACCTAGAGGGGTGGGATAGGGAGGGTGGGAGGGAGACCCAAGAGGGAGGAGATATGGGGATATATGTATATGAATAGCTGATTCACTTTGTTATAAAGCAGAAACTAACACACCATTGTAAAGCAATTATACTCCAATAAAGAGGCTAAAAAAATAAAAGGTTATGAAATAGTGTTGGTATTGAAGTTGTAAAACAATATAGTAGCAAATTGGAAATAAATTGTCTTTCCCATGCCACAGTGCACAGTGCTCCAAGAATTTCAAATATATGAGGCTAAAAATGCACATGGACATTATGGAAAAGTGGGAGGAAATCAGTTTATTGTTTCTCAAAAGCCACATTCACTACTTATTCCTTCATGTTAGATCAGAACCCACGTGACTCTGGAAGGACACTAGGGCAGACAGGTTCCTAACTTGGAGATGGTACACTCATGGGTATCAGAAGGTCTGTGAACCTCTAAAATTGTGCATTTTTCTGAGGACAGAAAGATTCTCAAAGAGGTTTCAGAGATGAGAGAGAGAGAGAGAGAGAGAGGGAAATTCAGAACCACTGAAAAATGACTTTTTTCCCACTCTTTATGACACCAAAGAAAATTCAAGCAGAAATTTGGACTCAGAAACCCCCTCCAATGCTGACTACCTCAGCCAGAGACAGATCAAGGAACTGACGTTTGAGACCCTGTTCTTTAGAAAAACCGTGAATGACAAAACTGAAAGGCTAGCAAAGCCTCAGCATTCACCACCAAACTAAAAGTTACAGAATAAATGATAATTGTTGATGGTTAGGGCAGAATGCGGGTTGAAAACAAAAGGAAGATAAATGAGAATGGCTCACCAGGACCTGAAACTCCGGGCCCTGGGGACAAATGGGGATCATTGACAGAGAAAAAGGGGTGGAAACCCCCAGTGTGATGCAGATTTGTTTGAAGCTGAGTGACCAGCTCCTCGAGATGGGGCTCCCCACAGGCCAGCTCACCCCTCCCCCACGGCCCTGTGTGAGCTCACAATACCTATTAGCCTTCTGATGGCAGTTGCCTCACAGGGATTTGAACTGATCAAAACGGAATGCTTTGGATGAGTGGAGCCGAAGTCTGCCATCAGTGCGTGGTTTGAGAATTCAGAAAGGTCTGAAGTGTGGGCAGGTGAGGCTGATGGGAAAGAGAATTCAGAGAACTGTGATTTCTTTCTGTTCCTTTAGGGATTGAAGATTTGGGCTTTGCTGTGTACTTAAACCATCTCAGTGGAGTTTGGAGTTTAGGATGTATTAGAAAATAAAGGCCTTCGTTTTTTACTGTTATCCCTGACCCTTCCCATCTATAAACTAAAGGTGACTTATTAACAATATCTAGCAAAAATCCTGTCCATTTGAAGATGGGGCTACGTATCCTTGTACCTAACTACTCTCCCTAATCCTTTGGGGAAAAGACCATGTTCTTTTGTTTTAGCACTGGGCTCCATCAGAACTGGCCATGCTTAAGGAAAGAACTGGGTTTTATACTATGTCTTAAAAGCAAGCAAACTGGAAATCCTAGAGTGAAATCATCTCAAACTAGAGGCGTAGCCCTGTTTTGGAGCAGTATGCCATCCATAGCGTCCTAAAGATACCAACCAGTTCTTTTTTTTTTTTGCGGTACGCGGGCCTCTCACTGTTGTGGCCTCTCCCGTTGCGGGGCACAGGCTCCGGCTCAGTGGCCATGGCTCACAGGCCCAGCCACTCCGCGGCATGTGGGATCTTCCCGGACCGGGGCACGAACCCGTGTCCCCTGTATCGGCAGGCGGACTCTCAAACCACTGCGCCACCAGGGAAGCCCCCAACCAGTTCTTTTTAAACCAAAGGATCAAACAGGTATCACTGTCTGCAAGCCCTCCGGGGAGAATGAGCTGAATTTATACTTTCAAGCCAGTGACATCCAGTAGGCTACACAAGCAAGTAGAAACAGAACCAAAAGACTGCAAGACTGATTCCAGCTCCAAAACAAGTTCTGTGATCTTACCTTCTCTCTACCACAGATAATCCATTTGACCTGACATGCAGTGCATTACAGCGCAAAGATTTAAAGCCCAGGCATTCATCCTTTGGGAACTCTTGAGTTCTAAATGCCACTTTCTAGTTGGGTGATTTTGAAGTTATTTAACCTAAGTTTCCTCACCTGTAAAATGGGAATAATAAGATCTAACTTGTAAGGATTAGGGTCGTGTGTGTGTATGTGTGTGAACTATCCCAGCCTCCCTCTCAGATGAGAGGGGAAGACAAAATACCATGTACTACACAGAAAGCACCTTAAGAAAAAAAAGTACTATATAAAGTACTATCCACAATAGTGATGTAAAGAATATTGAGGGCTCTCTTCTGCCATCACGCACAACAAAAATAGATTAAGACTTGTTTCAGACCTATTGAAATTGCTCTTTCAATCACTTGTAGGATGAAAAAGAAGCTACCAGAAGACTAATTCCCACTCAACAACAGGAAAAGTTACAAACAGTGGTCCTAAAACAGAAGGGCTGCTTCTGGAAACTGTGAGTTCTTTGTTACTTGTAGTAGAACCTTAGGAAGGGGAAATAAGATTGGAGGGGAATGAGAAAGGGACTCAAGGATGTCCAGATCACCTACTGGCCTGTATTGTATAAGGTATTTTTTCAAACCTAAAAACTCTTCGCTAGTGAAACTATAGAAGGAAATTCTACATCAAGGCTATACTCTTGACCTAGATTACTACTCTTGCACGACTTCCCAATAAGCATCTTTCCTATACAGGTTACACTAACTAAAGAAAAAATGTCATTACCTGCTTCTTTGCACATATTCTTAAAAACAGTCATAGGGACTAAAAACCTAGCTCCAGGAGACAATGGCTTAGCAAAAGCTACATAAATGATGTAACAGAGAATTTTGCAGTATTACTCAGATTGGTCAAAAACAGATCTTTATGTGTATATTTGAATTCAATTCTCCAGTTTATCTTTTAATGAAATAGTTAGTTGCCTTTTCATAAGAATTCTAAGAAAAGCAAAAATATTTTTTATAAGAGTATCTGAATGCCTATTTACACTAAGCTTTTAAAAAGTTAAAATAGTCTAGAAGCCACCAAACAGATCTTGTGTGTGATATACCTAAAGTAGACCCAAGGCAGAGAGCCTCCTTTGCCTTGGTGTGTGTACAGACCAGGACATTGTAACATAGTGGAAACATGAACAGGAATCTCTGGAGTCAAACTTCCTGGATTCAATTCCTGGTGTTGCCACCTGCTAGCTACATGACCTAAAGTAAGTTATTTGACCTCTCTGTACCCCAGTGGCTTCACCTTTTAAATGGAAATAACACTATACTTCATGGACTTATTGTGAGGATTAAATGACAAAATACTGATAAAGCTGCTGGCACAGTCCCCAGGCATGTACATGAGTGCTTATAAAATAATAGCAACTATTAACACAGTGGCTCCATCTGGATGGGTGAAAACCGACCTTTTGAAATATTTAAGAATGAAATTTTTATTATAGAAATAACATATGCTTATTGTAAGATGTGGAAATGACTACAAAGAATTTAAAAAGAACATTAAAACCCCCTGATCCTACCAGTCAGAGAAAAGGTATTTAACATTTGGTTTATGTCTTCTATTTTTCCTTGCACACTTTTTCCTAGTTGAGGATCACATGTACACAGTTTGATAGAATGAGGACTAGGGTTTGGAATCTGGACTGTGAGATTATGTTGCACTTCTTTCAGTGTCATAGGTGAGCTAAATTCCCAGAGATACCACATTGAAAACCATATTTTCCTTTTCCTATTCTTCACTATTCTTTTCCTCCAGGAATTTGCTATCTACCTAGTAAGGACTTAGCCCTATGATCCTTGGCTTCTTAATGTAAATCTTGTCACTTTCAAATGTATATCTCTTTCCTTAAGAGCCTCTGGAGGTACCCTCTCTTTATATAGTTCACAACTTCTCCTTCCCCTTTCTCTCCAACACCCAAACTCCAGATTCACTCAGGCTCCACAGCTTGCCCTGCAGAATTCCTCCCCTGATTGTTGTGAAGAATGATATTTAGAGATGGAATGTCTTCCCAAAACAACTTCCTTCAACATGTTTTAACTATACAAATTACATAAAGATTCATAATTACCCATTTATCCCCATATTAGATGTATGACAAACATAACTTTAATCTGGATAGTCAAGAAATTGATTATTCCCTAATAAGGACCAGTGGTTGGCAGAGTCAGGGATCATCAATTGCTACCATCTAATCTAGCAATTTTAACTCTAGTTCACTCTTACTATAGTTATTGCTATTTTCAGCAATAAAATATGTCACCATAATAATAAGGTACTATCCCTACCATCAGCAACCACCTACCATTTATCATATGCCTAAATAACTGGCTATATCTATTACTTTTTACATATATTAACTCATTCAATCCTCAAAGCAACTCTGTGAGATCACTTATTTTGTAGGTGAAGAAAAGAGGATTTGAATCAAGGTCTGTTTTAAATCTAAATCCACTGAAATTTTATTCTAATACACACCTTGAAAACCTTCTCTGGATCACTCCTAATTCTGGAGTCTGGGCACAGTAATATTTCATGATACTCTAAAAAAATCTTCTAGATTTATGCTAGAATATTAGAGCTGAGAGAAAGACATTAAAAAAACAACTGTGTTTGGGAAGGCAGTCCTCTTTGAAAGGGTACAGTTTCGGGGGGAAAAAACATGAAATGGGGAGACACAGAGAAGATGCCTGTCCAACTAGCCAAATTGGCTAAATCAATCCTAGAGTCAGCTATCACATCCAGCACAAGCACAGCCTCACAAAAACAGGTTGGTAATAAGACATTTCAGGTAACCAAACCCCCTGGAGAAAGTGCAAGACAGTTCAGTGTGCCATCAAGTACTTCTGCTCTTTGGCTGACAGAATTAAATAGAGGGACTTAGGTTAAATCTTTCTTATAGGACAATTATCTTATCCCTTGGTGAATTATTTTCCAGTCCAAACCCCATAATCTGGAGTAACAGTATAATCTGTGTATTTTCTTCTGAGGGCTAAATATAAAGTAAAAGCTCAATTTTCCAAAATGCTCTGGGAAAAGATACCTTTTCATCCATTTCCCTGCCTCTCTGTGACGGGACCTTTACCTGGCCAATGGCAGTGAGAGTAGCAAGGGACTCAGGGGGAACAAGCTGCCACTGCACCGCCATTTTCAAGCCTCTCAAAATGAACAGAAAACAAGCACAAAAATTTAATATCTGTCTACACTATCCATCTCTGGTTCCTCCCCCCCCCCACCCCCATTATCTGGCTTATCTGAAGCTTCTGGCTGGTCTTAGACCCTCGTAAAAGCAACTTTCTTATTATTGATCTGGCTGATGATGGCTCAGAGAGCCAGGTTGGAGAGCACAGCACATGCAGCATGCACGTGTACTCACACATGTGTACACACATGTACACATGAGATGGCCAGCAGGACACACATACACAAAGGATATGCAGAAAGAGATGTACCACAGAATTAAAGTAACGTTATTCTAGAGCATAAGCAAAGAGCAGTATTAAGAGTTGAAAGGAAATATAAATGAACACTGATAGTCAAATGAACTTAGAAAATTTAATCTCAAAAGCCTGACTAAATGGAGGTATGATTTCGTAAGACCAGTCTTTACTCAATGACCACATATAGCAAAAGTTCAAAAAGACTTCAAGGCAGACTGCAAGGCATACTATCAATACTAGTATCTTAACTTGATTGTTGCTCCATGATTTAATAAGAACTATCACATCCATTCTCTCATTAGATCCTTACCATAGTTCAGGAAGGTGAAACTAAGACATCATTTTTGTTGTTTACATTCAATTCCTTCCTTCCTTCAACAAACTATAGAGTGCCTAACATGTGCCAAAGAGTGTTTGAGGTACTGAAAATTCAGCAGCGAACAAGACAGATGAGAGTTGCTGTTCTCATACAGCTTACATTCTAGTAGGAGAGAGACAATATACAATTTGCTTATGTATATATATAAACAAATTATATAGTTATTTAGAACATAATATTAGAACAATGAAGTAATTTAGAAAGTACAAAATGCTACAGAAAAATAAATAAGTGTAATGGGAAGTGCTGGGGGAGGGTTGCAATTTTAAATAGCAGTGTCAAGACAGGCATTATTTTAGAGTATATCTGGGAGAAGAGTGGTCTAATCAGAGGGAACAGTCTGTGTAAAAAGTCCAGGGGAGGGAGCTTGCCTGGACTGTTTAAAGTGCAACAAAAAGACAATTGTGATGAAGAAAACGATAAGAGGTGAGGAAAGACAAAGGGGAAGGGGCAGGGCCAGATCTTTTAGGACCTTAAACATCTTTGTAAGGACTTTAGCTTTTACTCTAAGAGCAATAGGAAGCCATTCTGGCTGTTTTGACGAGCAAAGACTGTAGGGTGGCAAGAGTAGAAGCAGGGAGACTAGTTAAAATGCTATTATAATAATCCAAGCAAGAGATGACCGCAGCTTGGTCCATGGTGATAGCAGTGGAAGTAGTGAGAAACGGATTCTGAATATAATTTGAAAGTAGAAGGGACCTCTTGATGTAGAATGTGGGTGGCAAAGGCACATGGTGCCAAGGAAGATGCTAACATTTTTGGCCTGTGCAACTAAAAGGACAAAGATGCTATTTACTGAAATGAGAAAAAATAGAGCAGATTTGAAGAACTTGAATTCAGTTTTGCAAATGTTAAGTTTAGCTATCTATTCGACATCCAAGTAGAGATGTTGAATAGGCAGATATATCAAGTCAGAAGTTAACGGGAGAAGTCTGGGTTGGGGATAAAATTTGGAAATTGTCTTCATTTAGATGGCAGTTAAAACCACATACATAGCGACTTCCCTGGTGGTACAGTGGTTAAGAATCCACCTGCCAATGCAGGGGACACAGGTTCGATCCCTGGTCCAGGAAAATCCCACATTCTGTGGAGCAACTAAGCCCGTGCGCCACAGCTGCCGACCCTGCAGAGCCCGTGAGCCACAACTACTGAGCCCACATGATGCAACTACTGAAGCCCGCGAGCCTAGAGCCCGTGCTCTGCAACAAGAAGCCACCACAATGAGAAGCCCGCGCACCGCAAGGAAGAGTAGCCTCCACTTGCCACAACTAGAGAAAGTACGCGCGCAGCAACAAAGACCCAACACAGCCAATAAATAAATAAATAAATGCATAACTGAATAAAACCACACACACACACGCATAGATGAAATAACTAAGAGAGTGAGAAAGAGGTAAGGACCAAGAAATGAGCCTTAGTGCTCTCCAATGTAAAAGGTGGGGAAAAGGGAAGGATTCAGCAAAGGAAACTGAAAAGGAACAACCAGTGACGGAGGAGAAAAACCAGGAGTATGTGGAATTCCTGGGAGGCAAAGGAAAGAGAATATTTCTAGGAAGAGGAAGTGATCAATTGTGTTGATGCCCCTAATGATGAAAGTTAAAAACTGACCACTGTATTTAACAATGTGGAAGTTACCGGAAGCGCAACAAGAGTTGCTTCTATGGAATGATGGAGATGGTAGCCTTATTGGAATGAGTTTAAAAGATAATGGGAAGAAAGGACCTTTGCCATTAAGAGAACAGAGGAATGGAGCAATTGTTGCTGGAGTTAAGAGATGGTATTTTTAAGAAGGGAGAAATAACAGCATGTTTCTATGGAATTAGTAATAATCCAGCAAAGAGGAAAACTGATGACACAGGAGAGAGAGGGAAGGATTACAGTGTACTTGAGTAGATGAGTGGGTATGCAATCTCATTCACAAACCAAGGCACAGAAGAGTGATTTATTCATGATTATACAACTAATAAATGATACAGCCTATATTTGAACCCAAGCCCCATGGTCTGCATTTCTCTACCACACCATAATGGAGAAGGCCTTGGTGTCTGTCACCCATTATAACATGCCTGGCAAATGGTCACCAACCTCTGCCTAATTACATTATCTCAGACCATTCCTGATTTCATAGGCAATTCATTTCGACATATTGAGTGTTTATCTAATATGTCAGGCACCAGATTGGTGGGGATAGAGGAAGGAAGAATATAGAGGTGAATGACATACTTTCTCTAAGGAAACTTACAATTTGGTGAAGCTTAAATAACTAAGAGAAGACAAAATGAAATTAGTGTACTACTGGACAGTTTTAATGATGAAAGTATTTCCTCACACTGAGGCACACTCTTAACTCCACGCAATGTCTCCCAATTTGCTTCTAAATCTGCCCTCTCCAGAAACAATGACTAGGGAATGTGAATCACAAGTCCTTCTTACTGGTAGAAAACTGTTCCTACTACGATCTGGGAATAAACAATAGATCACAAGCCCATAAGCATATATAAGGTAAAAGTAATGAAACCACCAACATGAACTTATTTTATATCTTTATTTTCAACCCCACCTTTTGTAGAATGAAAGACAATTCATACTTAAGGTATTGAACTCAGTAGTGGGACTACTGCAGGGTTTTACAATATGGAGATAGTTTACATTCCAGAAAATTCTCAAACTTCTTCAATTCTCTTGACAAATGTTTTAAATATTTAAGAAGAATAATGCTTTTTGAGTACAAAAACATGAGTTCTATCCCTTAGCAAAATACCTTATGTGTGTACGTGTGTGACTTCTTTAGGTTATTATAATAGCTTGTCAGTTCTTTTTATTAAAACAGATATAAGCTCCATTTCAAAGTCCTATGGACTTACAGAGAACAGAATTTGTGATCCAAGTATCTTTTCCTTTCTAATAACTGAGAGCATTTGCATGAAAAAAAAAGCATTCTCTTCTATCTAGGGTATTTAAGGAAACCAAATCTCCAATGTACTGTATCTGCAGCAACCAACTGTGCTGATAACTAAAGAAGAGCTAATATTTTGACGAAGAAAAGGATCAGGAGCAGGCAGACATAAGAAAGCCACAATCTATATATTTCCTAGGCCTGGAATTCCCACGTGCACTCCTTTTAGCAAACACCTATTCAGTCTTTCAAGAGCCTTTGCAAATGTCAACTCCTTGGCAAGTCTTCCCCACTGCATCCCCATCCTCATCCCTACCTTACAGCCCCTTTGCTGCACTCTCATAGCATTCTGTAAACAACTCTATTGGAAACTACATTGAATTTACTGTCTCTAATTTACTTCCTTGAATTTATCTGTCTCCAAATCTGTGAGCTTCTTGAGGGGAGGGGGTTATTGTATCTTTTCTTTGTGTTCCCAGTGTACCACATAGTGCCTAGAACATGGAAGGTATTCAGTAAATGCTGATGGAATGAAGGAATGATGAATGAGTCAGTGAATGAATGAAATAAAATGGAAAAGCCAAAATAGAACTAAGGGTTAGGAATAAAAAGAGCAGTGAGGGCTTCCCTGGTGGCACAGTGGTAGAGAATCCGCCTGCCAATGCAGGTGACACGGGTTCGAGCCCTGGTCTGGGAAGATCCCACATGCCGCTGAGCAAATAAGCCCGTGCGCCACAACTACTGAGCTTGTGCTCTAGAGCCCGTGAGCCACAACCACTGAGCCTGTGTGCCACAACTACTGAAGCCCGCGCGCCTAGGGCCCATGCTCCACAATGAGAGAAGCCACCGCAATGAGAAGCCTGCGCACTGCAACAAAGAGTAGCCCCTGCTCACCGCAACTAGAGAAAGCCTGCCCGCAGCAATGAAGACCCGACACAGCCAAAAAGAAATAAATAAAAGAAATAAATAAATAAGAAAAAGAGCAGTGAGTTTTAATAACTAAGAGGTTCCCTTATTTAGTCACACCCCTTCATTTTACAGAGGAGGAAATTGAAATACGTATTAGTTAAATTACTTGTCTAAACTAGTTACTGTCAGAAGCAAGGCTACAGAGCAACAAGTGTTTGAATCTCAACTAAGCCCCTGACCTTTTTTCATTATTATAACACTGACCACACTGTGTTGTCAGTCTTCCCATCACATCTAATTCCTTGAAGACAGTAATGATGTCTTATCTATCTCTAAACTATCCTTTGATTATAATGATGAACGTAATGAATATAGCCCCAAGGTACCACAGAAATAACCTCAAAATTAGACATGTGGACTTACAATCTCCTTTAACACAACTTGGCTATACTAATTTCCAGACTGCCAAAGATATCTGAGTGGGCTTTAGTGAAATAGTGAAACAACCCTGAGCTTTAGAACCAAACACAACTGAGTTTAAATCCCAGCTCTGAAATTTTCTGTGTGATATTAGGTATATTATTTAAAGTTTTTGAACTCAGTTGCCTCATCTGCTACCCAGATCAGGAAACGGGGTATATGGGGGGAGTCAAAGATGATTCTAAGTTATCTAAAATAAATGGTTGACTAGATGATGATTCTATTATCAAAAAATAGGGAGTAAAAGAGAAAGAGGAGATTGGGGACTGGGAGGAAGGGAAGGACAAAAGATATTTAAGACATTAAATCTTTTGCAAGTAGCCACAAGTGAGCATTAAAAAGAGAGGGAAAGAGATCTAAAATACTGAAAATTCTTGGTTGGAGATTTTTCCTTAGGAAACAAAGCCACTTCTGATCTTAAACGGCACAAAGACATAAAAGAGACTGGGGTAGGGGGTGGGGGAAATGGAGAAAACAGTTTGTTCAGTGAGGCCCTGGAGGGCAGAAATAGGATCAGAGAGTAAATGTTACAAGTAAATTTTGATTTGCCCCCAGGAAGAATTTTCCAATAACATGAGGACCTGGTTATGGAGTCACTACATCTCGGAGGAAAGAGCTCTGCTTTGGAATCCTGGAAGCTTAAGTATCCCATTGTTTTACTTTGGACCAGTCATTCTACCCCCCACTTCAGCTGTCTCATCTGCAAAATTCAGACCAAAGATTTTATCCTTTTTGTTTGGATGCTGGGGCTTATTAGGACACTTCCTGTATCCCTGAGTGTAACAGAAGAAATTGATTCGTGACCATCAACGCATTTCACAATCAAATGCAGATGAATAAATGAGGATATAACTCAGATCAAGAAGAGGAGGAAACACCTCGTGTATGAACCAGTTGATCCTCACACCCACCCTTATAATGCGTAACTTAGAGAACACATGCATTTCTGTTTCTTCTCTGAGACCTTTCCTTCTTACTTGTTTTTCTGTTCACTCTTCAAGGTCATGAGTTTACCTATGGGTGAATAAATTATGGTGGAAGAGCTTCCGGAAATTATAATAGAATGGCCTTTAAATTGATCTGGACACCTTGAAACGTATGTCAAATTAGCTTGGCAAGGCAGCTATCTAACAGAAAGTAAGCTGTAGGTAAAATTCTCTAAACTATGTTTTCTCATTATAATCTACACAAATTCTGTTTGGGGGTTCCAAAACACTACTCTGTCTGATTTAGGCAGTCAGATTTAAATCCGTCTTTTTCACAAGTAGACAAGTTGTGAGGGGAAAAAATGGTTTTAATAACTATTACTCAAATCACTTCTATGGTATCTATAAGGTACACAGTAAAGAGCAATGCCTGGTCCTAAGAAGACTTGTCTTCTAATCCTAGTCTGATAATTGCTGTGTGGCTTCAGACAAGTCCCTTATTACCTCAATTTCCTCAGCTATATAATGCTAAGTATGAAGTAAGAGAATGTGTACGAAAATCCTTTGAGAGTCTGAACTGTTCTGCAGTGAACAGAACAGTTTATTATGCATTTATTACTAATGCATAATTCTTCTTTTCCTCGTTCTATTTATGTTGAAATGATGACCTTAATATATCTTCGGGATAACTCATAATTCTCTCTTCCCTCCATCAGATTTGTTAATCAAATTGTGGGAGGCATTTTGGGAGAAAGGTAAAAGATTTAGTGAAAAAGCCTGCTAAAGAAATAAAGCCAAAATGCCTCTGAAAAAGGTAAGGGTGTGTTAAATGAAAACAGTCAAAGACCTACACTTAATGTGTTCATAAGACAGATACTGTGTCTGTATTATTTTTCAAATTTGTCAGTTAAAAAACAAAAGTAGTGGTGTAATAAGAAGTTTAGTATTACTTTAATCAAAGCTGACAACCATGAAAACCATTTATTGTTGTATTTGAAGCACTAATTTCAGATGAAATCTAACACACTCAAGTTCCGATTGTTAACAGTGACATGCCAACAAAAACCTTAAGGAAATCTTTTGTAGCTAGATTACACTGTTGTTATGCACTTACTTGAGAAAACAAAATATGTATGTAACTAAATCCTACTGTATCTCTACAATGGCTTCAATAAAACATACCCAGTCAGTCAAAAGTTGAATAAATTATACTATATAGCTTAATTTAAAATCTATGCTGTCATCCACTGAATTCTGATAACTATACTTTTCAATTTAGTGTATGTGGTTAGAGCATTGCCTAGCCTAAACGAGTCCAAGGTTGCATTTGTATTCCTATAGGAGTCAGTTAACTTGAAAAGGAGAGAAAAAATGGACTAGATAAAATTGTGGATGGTCAGCCTGAGCAAAAAACTCCTTGAAATGCCATCTTCACGAATGAAGTACCGTAACACTCCAAACTACAGATAAATAGGAAAAAAACAAAAAGCTCTACCTAATCTGAATATAGAAACAGGGCATGTTGTGATTCAATTAGGAAAAGGCTTTTCTCTCTATTGTTAAACCTAACACTTCCCAGAGCAGATCTTGTTCTAATGTGTGAACTTGAGCAAGATGATTAAATTCTGAGCACGTTTCCTCAACTGTAAAATGACGGTAACACTGACCTCCACAGGACAGTTGTGAGAATTATGGTAAACAGTGAATACAACTGTGTGGTGATAGATGTAAACTATATTTTTGGTGGTGAGCACACTGTAGAGTATATAGAAGCAGAAATATAATGTTGTACACATCAAACTTATATAATATTATAAGCAGAGTTACCTCAGTAAAAAAATAAATCTAGAATTTTAAATGAGGGAAAATCAAGGAATACAAGCTAACTACTAAGTGAAAGCAGCAACAGCATTAGCAGGAGCAGCACCAGCGGCAGCCAGTGTTCTCATTTTGTCCTGATGCCTGCCTAGGTCTCTAGAATAAAAACTAAGGGCGTTTTAAGAAGGAAAGGGTGATCAATTTTAGCCAGTGGTGGAGGAATATCAATGGCTTTTGAATTTGACAAGAAAGGAACTGCTGGTGACCCTGTTTTAAGGGAACATTTCCAAAGCAGAAAGGTGGGAAGCCTGATTATAGGTGGCTAACAGAAAACACATGAAAAGAAAATGGAGGTAGCATGTATAAACCAGGGATTTTCAACATTTTGTATCCACCAATCACTCTCATAGAGACATGACAATTTTTTAAAAATCGGGGAAGGACTGTTTCTAGGCTTTTTATTATAGTTCTCATTTATAGAACGTTTTAGGATTGAGAAAAATACTACTAACTGAGACTGTCTTGTTCCATGGTTCTAATTCACAAACATGAAAAATGTTCCATTAGTGCTTGACAATATATAAAGCTATTATTATTTCTACAGAGCACTTTGATGATGAATTAAAAATTGGTAAGTACAGTGGGTAGGGGGAGGCCAGACATATCTCTAAGTAGATATGCAGATTGAAGGAGAATGAATTTTTAGTGATTGTGATGAAATGTAGTTTCATACCAACTAGATTATTTCTATGCCATTGAGATCTACTGATACAAGCTTCTCATTGATGACATAAAGGAGAAGAGAAATAAAGTGGTTGAGACAAGAAGTAATACGTCAAGCAATTACTTCCAAGTTGTAGAAAACTGCATGTTTTAAAGCAGATGGTAAGGGGCCAGCAAAAGGGAAGAGAACGAAGATACAGAACAAGGGGAAAAGCTTAGCAACAAAGTGCCTCACATATTAGGATAAGATTCAGTAATATTTGCACCTAGCATTTGTTGGGAACCATTATCAGTTAAAAACTTTGTTAGATCTCTGGGGTTTGTTTGTTTGTTTGTTTGTTTGTTTTTTGCTGCACTACGCAGCATGTGGGATCTTAGCTCCCCCAGAACATGGATCAAACCTACGGAGTCTTAAGCACTGGACCACCAGGGAAGTCCCAGATCTCTGTCTTATACATAATAACAGCTAACAGTTATACTACAATTTAAATCTGATTTTTATTGGTGTCAATATAAACTACAAATTAGGTAGAAACATCATTTATCCACCTTTTAGACTTAAAATTTACCTTGAATTAATGTAGCTTCATAGTTTACAAAAGCTTTCATATAATCCTCACAAAAACAAAGTGAATCTGCAGTCAGTTTTGTAATTCTCATTTTCAGATAGAGTAATTGAAGGCATGAAGGTTAAATGACTTGCAAACGAGGTTTTTTAAAATTTTCTTAAGTACAGAGTTGATTATGAAGAGTTATTCTTCTCAGATTTTGGTAGATATTTAAAGTGTTGAACTTACTGACTAGCACTTAGTCTTCCATAAAATGTTTTGCATGCATTCAGATTCCCTCTTTCTGTTTCCCCAAAGATCTGTGTCCTGATGCTGCTCCACTCTTGATCAAGCCTCCCAGAAGCAACATAATATCTATGCACAATTCTCATTTTCCCTCCTTATTCCCTAAACTTAACAACTTCTTTCCCATTATTTTCAGAGCACTGTTAACTTACCTAATTCATTAATTTGCACTAAGATATCAGAACTAATAACAGTTTAACAAGTTACATCCTCCCAGATTTGAATTTTAACCTGGACCTCTTAAACTTTTTAATAATATGGGCATTTCTGACCCTCAGAACGGGGTCAAAGAAGCTTGGTCTCTCCTGGCATCCCATCACACCACCACAGCAAAAGCATACTTTATAGGCCTTTCTGTGGGAATAACCCTAATATTCATTACATGATCATATTAAACAAAATAGTAAGGGGGAAAATATTCACAATAAGACTAGTTAAAATTATAATTCTTTTGTACAGTTTAATTTTGTGGTTGGCTAATGATAATGGTAAAACCAGATTTAATCTTAATTCAATAAAATGTTATGGGCATAAGCAAGTAAATTAAATGTTTAAGCCATCCTTTAATACTATCATTGATTTTTATGAAGAGATAATTTCATAAGTGTTTAATGGTGAATTTATACAAATTTCCTATGATCATTCCTGAGGCATTTTAGAGTTTTCATACAAACAGACAAAAGAAAGAAAACTTTATACTTGTTAAAAAAAACCTCCTTCATGTCACATTTTTTTTTCTGACTCATCCTTCATTATTTTTCTTAAGATCAGGAGCCATATATTTAGTTTTGAAAATTAAGAAATCGATGTCAAGTGTCTTTTCTGCTTAGTTCTGTAAGTACTAGTTCCAGGATCATAGATAAAATGAAATAGATGGGGCTATCTCCTTTGCATACAATCGCTTTGCCCCTTAAGAATCTCCTGTGGAAATGTGGTTTTCTAGGACCTCATTAATCTCTGGTTAGCTGAGGAAAGGGAGGCTTACAGACACTACTTAACAGACGGTTGAACCAATGATTATTATCGAGAGGGCCTTTGACCTGAAAGGAAGCAATCTTAAGATGGCAGAGAAAAGCAGGGTGATCATCCTAGTTCTTGCACATGAAGAATTGTTAGTTCTTTTTATCGCATGCATACATCCTGCATCTACAGTACATGGTTTCCTTTATATGAGGCAGTACCTACTGCATTGACTGCTGTTCTCTATTCAGCTTTCTTTTTAACAACCCAGGAGCAACACTGCAGGATTTTAATTTCCAAATGGCTTGGGAAGATGTAAATAATTATACAAACAACTATGGTTAACCACCTATGCTTTTCTTATTCGACTTTTTTTTTTTTTTAAGAAGTGGGTTTGGGGCTTCCCTGATGACGCAGTGGTTAAGAATCCACCTGCCAATGCAGGGGACACGGGTTCGATCTCTGGTCCAGGAAGATCCCACATGCCGCGGAGCAGCTAAGCCCGTGCACCACAACTACTGAGCCTGCGCTCTACAGCCCGCAAGCCACAGCTACTGAGCCCACATGCCACAACTCCTGAAGCCTGCGTGCCTAGAGCCTATGCTCTGCAACAAGAGAAGCCACCGCAATGAGAAGCCCGTGCACCACAGAGAAGAGTATCCCCCACTGGCCACAACTAGAGAAAGCCCGTGCACAGCAACGAAGACCCAACGCAGCCAAAAATAAATTAATTAATTAAATAATTTTTTAAAAAAAGAAGTGGGCTTAAAGAAATGTACAGGATATAAAACAAAATTTAGGTACCTCAATTATCTTCCCTCATGAACAATTACTAGTATCTTTTGGGCATGGTTTATTAAAACTTTAAAAGTTAAAATTTCCTCCCCTAATGTTTTTCCTTTCCCTTCTCTCTCTCTGCTTTTCCAGATCCTTTTCCCCCTGCTGTAAGAAAGGGAGACTAAAACTTTGTTCTGCATGTTTCTCAGAGTACTGTAATTAATCTGAAACTTAACAGCATTTATCCTCCAACTATTACTTTAGTACAGAAGTAAAACTCAATTCAAAGGATTATAAATATGAACAAAACTCAGTTCTTGACCTCAAAGAACTTTACAGGGTGGTAATAATCCTAAGAGAAATAATAATGATAAATACATTTACTTTACTCTTTACATGGAAGGAAGGGTTTACACATGCAAAACTTCATTTGATATTTAATACATCCTTGTAAGAAAGACAGGACAGATACTATTTTCCCAACATTACAGAGGAGATAGAGATAAAACATGCAACATATGTAAAGAAGTAAAAATAACTAAATTCATACACTGTGATTATAAATAAATGTTATATAGTTATCTACATAAATATATGTGTTGACTTTTAACAACACGAGTTTGAATTACACAGGTCCACTTACACATGGATTTTTTTCAATAAATAAGTACTACTGTACTACAGGGTACATGGTTGGTTGCATCTGTGGATGTGGAGAAACTGTAGGATATGGAGCACTGACTATAAAGTTACACTTGGATTTTTGACTGCAGGGAGGGGTCGCCACTCCTAACCCCCACCGTTTTCAAGGGTCAACTGTACACACACACACACACACACACACACACACACACATCATAGCTTATCCTTGGAAAGGTGTCTTGGCTTAAGAAAATATTTATCCCATTAATCTGCTACAATGCTTAAAATTTCATTTTAGAAACTCCATATTCTGGTATCTACAAGAAGTCCATTAGGACACAGACCTAAATAGAGAGAAATGCAAAAACATTACTAGATGCTAATAATTTACAAGTGGGTCAATTTACTACATGATAATTGGGCTCCTTAGAAAAATGGAAGGTTGCAATAACAGTCCTAGAACAAAATGGGGAGAGTTTTGATGGGAGGAAAGAGAGAAAGGCCTTGATAGATTGAGGTAAAGCCCTGGGCGCAAGCAGCCTGACGATCCCTGAAAAACTGAGTATGGTGGAGGTGGTGAGGATGTTAAAAGGACAGAGACATTCACTAGCTTCACAATTTTTCTTCCATTAATGCCAAAACCCTGGGCTCAGTTTCAGTTTCCAGTCCGCCTACATTGGTAATTCACCTCCAAGGTACAAGTTTCCCTCACAGACCTCTAAATAAACACTTAATGGTCTTTAAAATTACGTTTTGTACCACCTACTTCTCAACTTGCACTTACCTCCCCTATCTGCCACCATCCTCGTTCTTTCCTTTTTTTAAAAAAAAGGCTAGTTCTAAAGCCATTTTTTCTGTTCTCTTTCCTCTCTATTCACTTGCTGAAGCCAAATCTTGCCATCAGCGGTCATCGGCGGTTCTGTTTTCAACACTACTCTCAACTTCTTTCTTACGTATCTGCCACAGATTTAAGGTTCTTTGGGTCGTTCATTTTAAAAAAATTCAACTGCTCTGTGTTGCTGCATGTTAACCAAACTTTAGGTCTGAACTCTTCAGTATTCTTTTTACCTACTTCTCCATTCATCTCCTTGTAACATTTAACATTTAACATGTAACATTTAAATGAAGGCTGTGGATTTTTCAGTGCCTAGCATGGTGCCAGGCTGTACATAGGTACTCAAAAAATTTGTCATAACTTTATATAACTTTAAAGTTGGACAGGAACATTCCGTATGTAAAACTCTGAAAATCCTTGAAAGTGGCTTCCTCAAAGCTAACAAGCTCATAAATTCTTCATCTGTCTACAATTAGGATTCCTGTTATTTCTCAGATTCATGAAAGACTGGACTAGAAAATTCTAAAAATCAAAGCATAAAAAGCAGCTCTAAAGTTTAAAAAGTTTGCAGTGTGTTTTGTCTTCCTTTAATTCATTCACACCTTCCTCTCAGGATACAGAAACAAAACCAGTTTGTGTTGCATCCACTTCAGAAGAAGCTGGATATGGCCTCAGAATTGAGTATTCGAGTCATTAAATCTTAATCTTGTTTAGGAAACTGTCTGCTTACCTTGGGAAAGGGGCAAATTGCCATTTCTTCCCATATGGAGACTGTGGAAACAAGGGAAACCCCTACACGTCTTTTCCACAATCCCATATTATTCTAGGGAACTCCTGATTTTGTTAATTCATTAAACATTTCAAGAGCATTTTCGGCCAGCACTGCGCTGAGTAAGGGATACGAATGGCGCAAGTGCATAGTCCTTGCCCCTGAAGTTACAATGCAAAGAGAGAGAACCCGGCGGGGAACTCAGAACAAAAGCTGTGACTGCATAATAATGTACTAGTGGGGGTAGGGGATGGGGAATCTGGAAGCCCAGTTGTTACCAGGAAAGTGGTTTCCAGAAGGTGAGAGCTTTTAGGCCAGCTCCAAAAGAGGCTGATTGTAATGATTTGCAGGAGTGAAAGTTGGAGGGCCCTCTACTTAGGAGATAAACATCTGCCCTGATTTAAAGGTGGGAAGTGCCTGAAGTGAGGGAGAAGGTAAGGAGACTGACTTCCTAGCAGTCAAAAGGCTGATTTGGGGAAAGACTGATTTTGAGGATGTAATAGGCAAGTTTGGGGCAGTCAGTTGATGAAGGTGGGAAGGGACTGAGATTTTTTCGTCGTTGTTAAATTAAAAACTTAGCTGTGACATGGTGGTAAAAAAAAAAAATAGGGAAATTACATGAGAAGAATGATTTTATGACAGCTATGTAAAAATGAGATTACAACAGAGAGGTTCGGGAGCTCAGGAAACAAGCTAGATACGTCATAATTTAGGCCTAGGTTGTTAAGACCTGGAATAAAATGGTAGCTGAGGAAATTTTCAAAGTTGAATAAATGGTAGTAATAATAAAGAAAAGGCTATGCTACAAACTATCCAGTTACTACTCTTTAATTATCAACCCAATTAACAATGATCTCCAGATAATTTATCTCCAGTTCCCCCTTCCTACCCAGCACCTCTCCCTAGCTTACACCTTTGTATCAAAGACACTTTATTCAGGACATCCTCTTCAGTACCCTCCACCTCTGCCTGTTCAGCTTGCCCTTGCTTCCTCTTCTTCTCATTTCACCTCCTCCTCTTCATTTAGTCAAATCATGTCAGTCCTTAAAAGACCCAGCCACCCTTCCCTTGAAGCCATTTATGATCTCAGAAAATTCTGTCTGCTAGTCACTTTGACCACTTGCAACTTATTTTCTGATTAGAATTTTTGACTATTGATGGTCTTCATTCTAATTAATTCTAAGGTTTTAAAAAAATTATGATCATTGTAGAAAATAAAAATCACTTGTAGTCTCACCACCATTATTAAAATGTTGATGTATTCCTTCCAAATGTTGTTGAATGTGAATAATTTATACATATTTTAAAATACAGTATATACATCTTTGCATCTTGCTTTTAGTGTTTACTTTCAGTTATCTTAGAGGCTCCTAGAATCCAAGCAGTTCTACTCAGAATCTTGTAAAGACCCATGTTACTGCTGCTTCTCTGTAACTCAGCTGCTACTCCCTATATCCTCTGATTATTCGTGATTTCTGCTTCCTTGTGGTTCTTGCTGCCTGGTGTACACCACCTGCCTACCCAATGCACCTTTAAACCATTATTCAATCCACTTCAACCCCTCTTTCTCCTTGAACAGCGTTTGAGTAGAGCTTTAACAAGCTTTCTACAGATCTATTGCCCTTGGGTCTATTGTCCATGCCAGTCCAAACTGCTGCAAAGAGGGAGAAGGGGTCATGTAGTGCCATAAGATAATTTTTGAAGAAGGAACCTTTTAGAGGAATGGGAATGGCAGATACAGTTGTCTTGACCTATATTCCTTCATTTCTTACTTTTTGAAAATAAGATTTTTGATGACTATATCATATTCTGTGCTGTGACTATTCCAGATGTACCTAACCATTCCAATAGTAATGAACAGCGCATTTCTGATTTTCACTATTCTAAATAACAGTGAAATGAACAGCCTTCTAAGCTGCCTGAGTCTCAGGTAAAAACTCTTTGGGTTTCTAAAAGTTGAATTACTACATCAGAGGTGGCACTCTTGATAGAGTTTGCCAAACAAACTTCCAGAAGGGTTTTATGACATTAAAATACGAGCAAGGATTTTGACTTTTGTTATATTTTGCTTTCTAGGAACCACAGGGAAATCTATACTGTATGCTAGAAATACTTAATTGGAAGAAGTATTTGCTCTTATGTAATGAAGTTAGTGCATTTTAGAAATGAAGGTGGTAAGGAAGACTACAAGACAGCAGTTTGTGTTTTGAGTGGGAGGAATGCACTGGGGACAGACTTGAATTGGAAAGAATTATTATGCACTTAAGTACATAGAAAAAAGAATGAAAGGCATATTAAACTATACAAATTCATTCTTTATCTTTAACCTTTATGTGCATAACTACATTTTATGCAGTTGAACCTTCATGTACATATTTGGTATTTTTTCAAGTATTAATTGGTAAGGCTATTGCCATTTTGTGACCTGCGTAAGAATTCCTGAGGCCAATATGCCAGAAGCTAATTAGCCATTTCCTTTTGGTTAGATTTGGGTTTTTTTCCCTTCAAATTTTTGTTGTTTGAATAATATGCTATGAATAGCTTTGTGCACTCATTTTTTTTTAAGGTCATATCATTGAAAGATATTCCCCAAAGTGGAACTGATTAAAAGATATGAACAATTTTATAGCTTGCCTTATATATTGCAAGATATTGTACTCCATTGACATGTTAACTTCGCACGTTTGTCTCGCTGATTCTTCAAGTTCCCCCCTTAGGAAGACAGTGTCTTTTCATTTTCCACACTCCCCACGGGGTAGCGGCGCAGAACTGGCTCAGAGCCGAGCGCAAAGTAAAAGCTCAATAAACAGTAACGGATTAATCGTCCCGTACCTATGGGCTTGACTTTACTCTTCTCCAGATTTTTATCCCTCAGTCTCTTCCCTTCGTTTCTTTTTGGAATCTACTTCATTACCTTAAATTGGCAATTTCAGGTAAAGTAACGCTGGACAGAGGTGACTTTCGTGTACCTTACCTCTGATTTCTCAGGGAGTTTCCCATTCTGGAACCTTCCTTGCCCGACTGCCGTCTGAAGAAGCCAAATTCAAAGCAGTCGCCGCCACTTGAGCTCACACCTGAGTGCATCCTCGAGAAGGAAACGTTTTCTTGAAAACTTTCTACGCCAATTTGGGCAGATTCTGACGACAACGACATTGGCGCGCGTTTCTGTCAACCAATTCGGCGCTGAGTGGCAGAAATTCTATGAAGGAGTAAGGACGCCCAGGGGATATTGTGCATCTCACTGGCTGGGAGGAAACACTGGATGCCCCCTCCCAGGCCCCGACGGCTACGACAGGTGCGAAGCCCGCCCCGGAGGAGCTTCTACTGCCCGCGCAGAGCCACAGGCGGCGCCGGGGGACATCCATCCCCGGACGCCCAGTCGGAGCCCGGGCGCGGGTTTCCCCCTCAGGCCGGCAACCCACGGGTCCGCAGTCGCCACGCAGCGCGGCCCGCCCCCTTGGGCCCTCCGAAGGCTTGGGAGGGGAGGGAGGCGGGGTCAGCCGCGGCGTCACCGCTGACGTAGCCGCCCGACCGGGCCGCCGCCGCCGCCGCCGCCGCTGCTGTAGCCGCGGCACCGGGGAGCAGGGAAGTGGGGCGCGGGAGACGAGCGCTAAGATGGCCGCTCCGGCTCGGGCTGGTGAGTGTGCGTGAGAGGCGCGCGCGGCTGCGGCGGTTGGCGGAGCGAGGCTCCCTGCTGGAGCAGAGATGCGACGGGAGCCCCCAGGGCCGGGAGGCACTTAGCGGCGTTTTCCCGCCGCGCAGGGCGCAGGGGTCCTGAGGGAGGAAGAGGGGGCTGCCGACGGACTGAGGGGAGCGAGCCTAGGGGCGCGTGGAGGAGGAGGTGGCGGCAGCGGCGGCGGGTCCGGCGAATTTAGAATTGGCGCCTCTGGGAAGTTAAGATGGGTCGAGCGATGCCCTGGCCGGTGCCGGCACCTCATGAGTCCGCAGAGATGCTGCCAGGAGCGGCGTCCCCTGTGGCCAGGGGCACCACGTAACCACCCTGCGCTCGGCTGGGGGCGGGGGACGAGTTGGGAGAAGGGGCAAAATTGGGGGACTTGAGGGGATGCAGAGGGGGAGTTGTGCCCCGACCCGCGTGCCGGAGCTTGGAGGAGATGTAATCGCGAATCTGATCGCGTATCTGATGCGGGCTGGGGCGCTCTGTAGAGCTGACACTGTCGAGATAAAACCGCATCCTCCTGGCTCTGAGTGCCGCCAAGTGATGCTCGAAGCGCCCCTGGGATGCTTTGGAAGGGCGGTTCTAGTCCTCCATGTAGAAGGAATGTCTTGCCTTCCCTCCATTGATCGGCTCCCGGCACTGCCAGCACCTGCTGCCACTTAGAGACACTTGGGATTTTTGAATACCAGCTTTCTAAACCATTCCCGCTGGCCTTCGGGGAAGGAATGCTAATAGGCTAAACTTATTTGGGGGGCATAAAGAAATGTGTCAGCATAGGGAGAAGAAAATGACTGCTCAAGTTTACGAAATAGTAGGACTCGTCCTCTCCCCCACCCCCGCAATAAAAAAGAAAGTGAAACATGGTAATTGTTTCGACTTCAAGTTTGAGCTGTTGTAAATTCTACTGGTAACTGGATAATTTCTTGCAGTTTTAATTTTGGAAGTTAAAAAATAAGCAAGCCTTGAGAGAGCCGCTTTATCCTCAAACCCCCGCTCCCCATTTTTAAGCCTTGTCAGATCCTGCGAGTAACGGGGTTGTGAAATTAGCATAGAAATACGACTTTCAGGCCCTGCACTTGAATTCCTTATTATCTGTTAAGTAGCTGCCTGTGGGGTAAAAGTAGGGGGGTGGTAATGTTGGGCCTGGAATTCCATTTTGAGTTGTCTTTAAAACCAGCTTTAGGTATAAACAAGGAAAAAGAATTGGCTGTTCACTGTGATCAAATTAGGAAAGCCAAGCATAAGTTAAGCACATGTTTATAGAATATTTCATAATCACAGTGAGATTCAGTACTTAGTTGTCTTGAAAGAGATGAACACTTTGTATTCTTGGAACCCTAATCTTTTTAACCTTAATTTAGTGTCTCAGGCCATTTGAAAGAGATTTAATACATTTTGTCTCATTTAGCCTCTCTCCCCCGAACTGCCATTTCTCTAGCTTTTTGTGTCCTAGCCATTAATTTTGCAATGGGTAGCAGATTTTTCATTCCAGTATTTATCATTGTAGACTATTCATATTGAAATTTAGACACATTCTGATATTGAACAGAGAGTTCAATACATGTACATGGTAGAAAGTTGAAGTGTTTTGACTGGTTTGATTGTGCATAAGTCTTATTTTTCGTTGAAAACATTAATGTCCCACATTTTTTTTAAGCTTAAAAAATTTAAGTGGTGAATCCACGTTTAGTGTAATATACAATGATAAACTTTTTGGAATATTTAAAATGGGAAATCCGTTGAAGATTTGGGTTAAATGTTTGAAGTATATTGTTTCTACCCAATTGTCTTTACCCCCCTTTTTCACATATTTTTTTTCTTGCACTCCAAAAAGAAAGAAAGAAGGTATCATATATACCTCTACCAAACTTTTCCTCTACACACTTGAATCTTACTGAGTGTTATAGCATTGATAGTACATAAGAGGATTTTCTGCTTGTCGGATTGTTTGAAGGCAGAGTCTGATTGTATTTTATTTGTAACCCTAGCACCTGACTTACTGCTTAACATGGAGGAAAAACCTCTGTAAATGTTCGCTCAGTTGGGCTTTTGGATCATACAGAAGTACAGGGAAAGGCAACATTTTGGCATCTTGGTAGCAGAAAAAAACATGCTTTGAAGTTTTTCTCCCTCCTGGCAATGTTAGCCAGAAGGAACATTGCCAGATTCTAATGGAGTTGTCTAGTTGAGGGAGATTAGAGAGAGGCTGAGAGCATGGTCTTAGGAGTCTAATCAAGATAGGAAATGTATGCCCAATCATTTCCTGAATTCAGTAATGGGGACAGTTTTGCCATTAGGCCCGGCCCAAACAGGTGATAAGTAACTAAAATATAAAAGGATTCTACCAATACTGGCTTCTGACAAAGATTACTATAAGAAGTACAATTGATTTTTCATAGCACTTTCAGACATCATAAACACTTTATTATAAGAAATTCATTTTAAATGGAGTTTTACATGCCATAGAAAACTAATTTATAGTGCAAGAATATACTTGTTAGGCCAAGTCATATATGTACTAGAATAACAGTCTGGCCATTTCCCACAAAGTATTTGAGCTCAATTTACTAGACCCATGGTAGAATGGTCAATCTTTTTATGAATGTTTCCCCTGTTGTTATGAAGTTAGCTGCAGTGTGTTGATGTAATGATAAATATTTTGGAACAAAATTGCCTGTGAATGAAATACTTGTAAGTGGTGGTGGGTGAGGAAATCAAATAATCTGGCAGCAGAACTTGCTTTTCCTTAGATGGTCAACTAGATACAATCTCTGTGCCTCAGGAGTGGCATGCTAAGACTTGAAGAAGGCCCAGGGAAAGAGTATCCTTTATTGTTTAATGAGTTTCAAGCAAGATCCGGGTAATTATAGATTCTAGATCTCTAGAGGAAGAAAGAATAACCAGAGCCTTTCTAAGGATAAAGGAAAGGAAATACATCATGATTGACAAGGAGAGGTGCCAAAACACATAATAGGCATAATAGCATACCTAAGACGGAGCAGAGGGAGTTTGAGAGCCCATTGTGTTTATTCATTCAATAATTTGTTCATTCAAAAATATTGAATCCCTTTATATGTACCAGGCACTATGCTTGACCCTTGGCATTTTATAAACATCTCTTAAGAGAACAGGGTACTATGGTGGTTCCGTGAAATAAATAGAAAATTGAAAACTGCTTATAAGGAGTGGGTAAGGTTTGCCCTAATTACTGTGGATAGTTATTTTCATTCTTATCCAAATGCATGTAAGGATTGTGGTGGTAGGTAATTCCTAAGGCCTACTTCCTATTGAAATTGCCATTTCCTCTTATCTTTTATCATGGAAAATAACAAATCTTCCTACTTTTAATAGCTTCTGTTTAGGTTATTCGGTATTGTTAAAAGAAAAATAAGTTTTGTTACAAAAATTATCTTTGTTAAATAAAGATTCAACATATGCCATCCCTCTTGGGAAGTCGCGGGAGAATTTTCTTTAATGAGTTAAAGATGGTTACTGTGACAATTTTATTTAAATATTCTACTTTATGCCCAGCGGTACATGTTTTTTTCTTCAATAAGTATATAATTTATATAAGTATTTATATAAAATGTGCATACCCATTTCCTATGAAACAAGAGTTCATATCCCAGTTATGAAATGTTTAAAAAATTGAACTTATTCACCATGTGGTCACTGATATATAAAAACATTTTAACAAAAGATGTGTGGGAAATGGCTGGTCATAGATAAAAGTAGAAAAGTACATATTGTGCCACAATTTGAAAACTCTTACATGCCATGTTCAGGAGTTTGAATTTATCATGTGGTCTTATAAGAGTTTTAAACAATCCTTTGATAGTTGTAAAAACTGTGCCTATAAGACACACTAGGCATTATATAAAATGTAAATCTTATATGATTATTTGACTAAGTATAAACTATGAAAGATTCTTAATAGAGCATGATGATGTTATATTAGTGACTATTCAGATTTTAAAATACTCTTTCTAGAAATGTGTATTAGCCATTTCCCTCATTTTATGTCACTTTTTAAAATAATAATTTAGTTTGGCTATTTTTGTGTTTCTTTTTCATGGTAACTTCCAGACTTCCATAAAAACATTTTTAATGAGAAAAATCTGAAAACTATGCTACTAATTGCACTGATTAGAAAATCTAAATTACTTTCATATAACTGATCTGTGGTACCTAACCTCTTGTAGTTTCTATGCTTTCTTTCTAAGTGTCTTCTAAAGAAACTGAGGTGGAAAGTGAGTGGTCACCTGAGAAAGATCATTATGTTAAAGATAACTAAAAGTTTATAGTGGAATGTTCATTTTCGAAGTAAAAAATTAGTTACCCTTCTAATTTTTCAGTGATTCTTATAGCTTTTAGTAATACTTATATTTGGAGCACAAATATTTATTTAAAGGGTCACTACATGTCATACCAAAATTTAAAATACCCCAATTAGGGTTGGGGAAGTATTTCTCAGTCTGCTTTTGTGTAAGATCTATTTTGGGCATCTGGAAGCACGTAGGATGGGACAAGACACATGGTAGGCTTCGGTTAAGAACAGAGGAAGTAGGATAATGACATCACAAACTATCAGGAAACTGCCTTAGCTGGGCAAAATGGCCACTTGGTTAAGAGGAGGGGACAGTTTTGGTCACTGGTGATCAATGACTTTCTATTCTTAACCACTGATTTAAAAGACACAAAGAAAACTGAAGTGGGCCTGCAGTTAATACTAGTTGACTGTGCCAAGCATGTGGTAGCCTGAAACAGTATGGCTATAGAACCTAGAGGATCTTCATAAAGCCCTTACCTTTTCTTATTAAGGAGATAAAAGATGCTTGAGTAGTCCCTCCCTTACCATAGGGAACCTACCCAGCAGGTAGTTGGCAGGGTAAGGATGTGCACACAGATAAACCCAAGGATTCACATTTGGCACAATTCAAGCCTTTTAGGAAGTTAGGAGAGAAGAAGATTTTCTTAACTAGAAATACTTTATGAAGGAGTTGGGCCTTGGGGGATAGATAAAATTTTTTAAAGGTGGAAGTGAGGGGATGAGGAAGATGAGTTCAGGAAATGAACTGGAGATTATTCCTTTTGTCTGGAGTGCTCATGACAGAGGGGTAATAAGATGAGACGAAGAAGATAGGCTGGAATCTGGAGAATTTTGAAAGCCCGACTGTCAAATGTAAAGTATTTTTTTATTGCAGTATTTGAAAAACTGCCGTTTAGTGATTTGTGACCAGCATTTTCTTTTTAAATGAAATAGAATAGGAAATATCAGAATACATTATTTTTATAAGGATTGTTTGTGAAACTTTTGCTCCAGGTATGTGTGTTACATGTATACACACATTTACTGGAACCTGATGTAAAGTTTCTAAAGGAGTCTTAGTCGAAGTTAGAAATCCGCTGCTTTACTTGACTATGAGGAACAGAGGATTTTAATTACAAGCATTAAAGGCTCAAAGCAAACTTGAAGATTAATTTGGCAAGATAGTACTATGAAGGAAAGCGAGAGTCCGGATGATGAGAGACGAGTTTGGAGGTTACTGCTGTGCTTCAGAATGATGTGTCCATAATGAGAATGATAGTTCTGGAAATGGAAAGGAATCAAGACTTGGGGAATGATAACCCTACTATATATGACAAATTGAATGTTCGCATGGAAAAGATGGGAGGGAGGAATCAAAAAAAAAGTGTAAGATTTGTAGCCTGGGTACTTGAATGATAATACAGTATCTTTAATAAGAGAATATTGGAAAAGTTAATTCTGTGAAGGCAAGATGTATAGGTAAGCTGAGTTGAAGTGTGCCTGGCACTGGTTCAGAAGGGCTAGGTCTGAAGATAAAGACTTGGTAGATGGCTATCTACATCTGACCATTGAACCTCTGCTGGTAGAAAGGGTTCATTACAAGAAGAGGTTTGAAGAGCCATTAAAATAGATTCTACAGAGTCCTCACTGTGTGGTAAGTATAAGCAGTTTTGTGCTGTCGAACCGTAACAAGTTAAATATTTTACCTGTAATCTTATTTGATGTTTGTGTGGATATAAACCTTTGACTATAAATACCATATCTAATAAGATCTTACGTTTTATTTCTCTTCTAGTCATTTTAGCTTTCTATTTTATAATTGCTTTAATGGTATGCTAACTCTGTAAAATAATTAGGTTTCAACAAGTCAAATACAATTATTTTGTAAACTTTAGAGATTTGCTGAAGGGAATTGTAAAAATAAAGATGCTTGCTCATTTATATGGCATGAAAAGTTTGAGTAGCTTGAATGGTTTTCTTTGAACAAATTAAAATTTTTATTGTCTTTAAGCAGTGAAGAATGACAAAGTGAAGCTTTCAGAATATTTATAAATCCATCTGTACTTAAAATAAAGATAGCTTATCTGGTTTAAAAAAAAGCCATTTCATAGCTGTTAAGTGAAATTTAAAGTGTGAAACTTTTTAAAAATATGAGAAAATGATATAGGTAATTTTAATCTTTATATATAGATTTCATTCAAAACATCTTGACTATTTGTATATTGCTATTATATAGAGATACAGGTAATATTTTACCAGAATCTACATGGGGGGGGGTACAAAAATATTTTGTTAACTCTCTATAAAATGAATATACTGCCCCAAATCACTTATCCTATCTGCTGGAGCCAAACAGAGCTAATATATAGCTTCTCAGCAGTGGATTAGCAAATGAAAAGAAGTGCTCTGAACCCAGTAGAGGAAAATAGGAAGTGTCAGGAAATACTCCCATCCCCCTTTCTTCTCTTCCAAGCTTGTAGATCTTTGTGTGACGAGGCCCCTTTGGGGTACTCTAGTAACTGTCTCTGAGCTGTGGCCAGGCTTTTAGATCTTTGTGTGACCAGGCCCCTTTGGGTACTCTAGTAACTGTCTCCGAGCTGTGGCCAGACTTTTAGATCTTTGTGTGACCAGGCCCCTTTGGGGTACTCTAGTAACTGTCTCCGAGCTGTGGCCAGGCTTTTAGATCTTTGTGTGACCAGGCCCCTTTGGGTACTCTAGTAACTGTCTCTGAGCTGTGGCTCCAGGCAGCAGAGCAAACTGGAGGTCTCTGGTGGCAGCAGCCTGGCTCTCTAGCTCCTTCATTCTTCCCTGCCCTTTGCTTGGTCATCCACCCCCTACTGGTTTCTTTCATAAATAGACTGAGCAAGTGGGCCCCCTACTCTAAAATATTAATCTCATGATCTGTCATTCCACCATTCTGGTTTCACTTCTTTGGATTTTTAAAAAGATTTTATCTGAAAGATCGCCTTTTAAAATGCAAATACCCCTGGGAGAGGTCTGACCTTAGTCCTCAGCTAACATCTTAATTATCAGTTAGTACCTAAGTTTGCCTTAGTACACATTTGCCTGAGAAGAACCCCTGGCTAAAAGTGATAAAACTAGAGAGAAGCTAGCATTTATAATATTAATATTAATAGTAGTAGTAGTAGTAATACTATTATTATTATTATTGGCAGGTAAGATGTACTAAGGGCCATATTATTAAGTGCCAGGAATTGTTGTAAGTGCTTTACAAATATAAATTTCCCTAATTCCCTCATCAACCCTATTGATGTTATTACTACTGTTATTTTACAGATAAGAAAACTGAGGTATGTGGAACATAAATAATTGTCTATGTCACGTAATAAATGCAGCCGAGTGGTAGACTCAGGCATTTGGATTCCTTAGGTCTGTTTTGCTGTGAGACCTCTTCCCTGCTATATTGCCTCTCAGAGAGATGGCATCTGATCAACATTTCACCCTTTTTACAATTTTGCATCAAATGGAATTATGCTATTTGATTATAGGCCACTTCCTGTTGAAGGTCAGGGGCCTTGCCATCATCTAAATAGATTTTTTAGTAACAACTGTAACGAAATAGGAAAATTCCTTATAACTAAGGGAATGTATTTGCGGGATATAGAGAAGAAGGAAGTAAAGAGACTAGTCTATAATCTAGCACTATCTTTCCTATTTAAAACTTATTTTGGGGAATTTAAAAATATGGATTAATAAAATAATTTGTAGTCCTAGTACCCCGAGATAACCCAAAAATGAATGAATATATATGTGTATATATACATATACACATACATATATGTGTGTGTGTGTGTGTGTGTATATATATTCTTTCTAGGTTTTTTTTCTTTTGAGCCTTATTTTCTAAATGTTCTGCAAGGTGTCAACTCATACCACCTCTTTAAAATTTTAGAATGAAATAATTTCCCTTGAGTATAAATAAACAGCATTTCCCACTTCATCTCTACGAGAAGTTGAACTAATAATTATTGTCTATGCCTTGCCAGAAACAAATGTTTAACTAAATTATCTCTGTGTTCTTTATATGATCCTTTTTAAGTAAAAGTAGATAAAAGAGAACCCTAGATTCTTCACTTAATCTCCATATTGAGTCAGTTCTTTCAACCAGTGTTTGGTCAGCACTAATCTACCTCTACTCCTGTCTTTGCTACAGCTTTAATTTCCTTGTAATATCTGGAGCAGTAGAGTCTCCTTTAATTACTCATCCCTCCTCTAGATCTGCCGTTCACATCCCTCTGTAACCTACATATCTGATTGTGTCATTCTCCTTTATAGACTTCTTCAGTGGCTTCTTATTGCTGGTATGCCCTGGAAGCAGGATTTGAGGATGACTGGGGCAGGGAATTCTCCAGGTCCCAAGTAGCAGTTTAAAAGGGGAGTTTGGGATGTATGCTTGTTCCAGATGGCCACATCCCTTGACTCTGCTGACTCCACATAATGAGGGCCAGACAGGGGCCCTCTAACGTGTCAGGTCTGGGCCCTCATTGTCTGGGTCTAAAGGCAGAGTGTGCTGCTGCTGTGTGGACAGTAAACTTTTGGTGGCAGCAAGGATCAAAGCTGGTAGACCATTTAGGAGCCTAATTGCAGTAATCCACTTGATTGTGGCTTGGTCCAGGGTGGTGGCAGTAGAGATAATAAGTAATCAGATTCTAGATATATTTTGAAGGTAGAGCCAAACATTCTTCCTAAAGGATTGATGTGGGGAGAGAGAAAGAAAGGAGACAAGTATGATTCCAAGATTATTAACCTCAGTACCTGGAAGGATTTAGGGTAATGGAGCATATTAATCACTGATGTCTTCCTTTTGCCATTAGCAGCTATTGTTGAATGCTAGTTCTAATAAAATACTATATTTGACCAGATTTTGGGCCTCAGGAAATTTTGAGGGAAGAGAAGTGAAGTGTGTGCAGTTGTGAGGGCTGGGGCTGGCAGTCTTAAATCTTTATTCAGCAAACCCTGTATTTAAGAGTTAAGAAATTGGTGGTGGGCAGGAGTATCTCTGATTGCTAGGAGATTTTACAAAAAAGAGGTGGGAAAAACCAAAAATCAACTTTACCTTTGCAGTTTTCTTAGGGCCTTGGGCAGCATCTGCAAGCAACATTGATATTCATATTGTCTTGCTGTCCTAAAAAATGTAAAGCATTGATCATGCTACACACAATGTTGTGAGTGCTCTGTATCTAGGTCCTCAGCTGCAACCTAAAATTTGTGTTCAATTTATGTTAAATCAATGAAGAAAATGTTTTGTGATTCCCTACTTTTTAACTAGATTTCGTTTCACTCTTTTTAGGTTCAGGTAGCAGATGTGTTTCTTTAACTGATAAAGGAACAAGTTTCTGGGTCAGAATCACATTTGTTTTGTTATGTTAAGTTTCTTTGGTGTGTGGGGTTTTTTGTTTTTGTTTTTTTACGGTATGCGGGCCTCTCACTGTTGTGGCCTCTCCCGTTGCGGAGCGCACAAGCTCCGGACGCGCAGGCTCAGCGGCCATGGCTCATGGGCCCAGCCGCTCCGCGGCATGTGGGATCCTCCCGGACCGGGGCACGAACCTGTGTCCCCCGCACCGGCAGGCGGACTCTCAACCACTGTGCCACCAGGGAAGCCCTGTGGGTTTGTTTTTTGAAATAAGCTTCTAATTTCAGATAATGCTTAGCCTGCCAGAATGTAGAAGTTCATTATATTGCCACTCCGTATTTTTCCTCTTTTTTCTTAATTTGCTTATACATCCTTGCACATTCCTGAGAGTCTATTCAAATACAAAGACAGAATGGGAGAATGCTTTTCTCTTTCCTTAAGGCAAACTGTCAAGTCTATCAAATCAGAGTCTATCGTTACAGAGCCATGAATTAAAGGTCATTATTGATTTACTACTGGAAAGCCAAATTTTAAATGGTAGTTAATTAGAATATTTAGTATTTTTATTTAGTATTATTTAAATAAATAGAATGTAATATTGAGTTGTTCACTATAGCTATGTGTAGATACTTATTGTTTACTGAGCATTTATATATCTCACAAAATATCTGAGCATACTATGTGCCAGATATTTTGTTATCTCAGTCCTTTAACAATTCTGGGAAGGTGGTATGATTTTCCCTGTTTTACAGATGAAGTTTAGAGAAGTTAGAATATTTGATCAAATCAGACATATAAACAGTATGTGGCAGAGGTAGCTTCAAACCTAAGTTCTTCTACTTCAAAACCCATGCTTTTAACTATGATTATATTTTAGTAACTCCACTTAGGGCTCTCAGAATATAGACACTAATGAGATGTATTTGGGTCTTGCCAGTCCCAATTTTTAAGAAAATGAATATTTTTGTAAACTGCCTTCAGACTATTGGATAAAAGGGGATGTGAAAAGGGATTGCTACCCATTCTTTACCAGTAGATAGTGGCATAAAATTAAAAACAAAGTTTTTAAAAGGAACCATCAGAGAAAGTTAGGTGATGTGTGTGTGCTTTCAGAGCAAGGTGGATGAAAGATTAGTGAAGTCTAGAGTAAATGAAAAGTGAGAACTGCCTATGATATTATGACAGGCAGCCCAAGTACTGGGAGCAGAGAGAGCAATTTTATTAAATTATTCCTGGAAAAATAAAATAATTCCTGGAAAAAATACCTTGTGAAAAAGAAAAATATTGGCTTTTTGTTTTTCTTTTATTAAAAATTGACATTGTTCTGCTTAGTTTTCAGATGCTTCAAATGTTATGAACAGAGACTTGTTTGGATTATGTGTTTCTCAGCTAGACTAAATAAATGCTAACAATGGATAAGTGCAAACACATTGGGCAGTTGCGGCTTGCTCAAGACCATTCCATCCTCAACCCTCAGAAATGGCATTGTGTGGACTGCAATACAACTGAGTCTATTTGGGCTTGCCTTAGCTGTTCCCATGTGGCCTGTGGAAGATATATTGAAGAACATGCACTCAGGCACTTTCAAGAAAGCAGTCATCCTGTTGCATTGGAGGTGAACGAGATGTATGTTTTTTGTTACCTTTGTGATGATTATGTTCTTAATGATAATGCAATTGGAGACCTGAAGTTACTACGAAGTACATTAAGTGCAATCAAAAGTCAAAATTATCACTGCACCACTCGTAGTGGAAGGGTTTTACGGTCTATGGGTACAAGTGATGATTCTTATTTCTTACATGATGGCACCCAATCTCTGCTTCAAAATGAAGATCAAATGTATACTGCTCTGTGGCACAGGAGAAGGATACTAATGGGTAAAATCTTTCGAACTTGGTTTGAACAGTCACCCACTGGAAGAAGGCGGCAAGAACAATTTCAGGAAAAAATAGCAAAAAGAGAAGTGAAGAAAAGACGGCAAGAATTAGAGTATCAAGTTAAAGCAGAATTGGAAAGTATGCCTCCAAGAAAGAGTTTACGTTTGCAAGGTCTAGCTGAGTCCACCACAGTAGAAATAGTTCCTGTTCAAGTACCACTGCAAGCCTCAGCATCACCAGCAAAGGATAAAGTAGTATCTACCTCAGAAGATGTAAGACTGAAAGAAGCCAGTGACTCCTCTGTTAAACGAAGACCAATAGTAACTCCTGGTGTAACAGGATTGAGAAATTTGGGAAATACTTGCTATATGAATTCTGTTCTTCAAGTGTTAAGTCATTTACTTATTTTTCGACAATGTTTTTTAAAACTTGATCTGAACCAATGGCTAGCTGTGACAGCTCGTGATAAAACAAGATCATCTTATAAGCATCCTCCAATCACAGATACAGTATATCAAATGAATGAATGCCAAGAAAAAGAAACATGCTCTGTTCGCTCCAGACATCCAAGTTTATCATCAGGACTAAGCGGTGGAGCATCAAAGAGTAGAAAGATGGAACTTATTCAGCCAAGGGAGCCAAGTTCACAATACATTTCTCTCTGTCATGAATTGCATACTTTGTTCCAAGTCATGTGGTCTGGAAAGTGGGCCTTGGTCTCACCATTTGCTATGCTACACTCAGTATGGAGACTAATTCCTGCTTTTCGTGGTTATGCCCAACAAGATGCTCAGGAATTTCTTTGTGAGCTTTTGGATAAAATACAACATGAACTAGAGACAACTGGTACCAGGTTACCAGCTCTTATCCCCACTTCTCAAAGGAAACTTATCAAGCAGGTTCTGAATGTTGTAAATAACATCTTTCATGGACAACTTCTTAGTCAGGTATGGATCTTTTAAAATCTTATTTTCATCTTGGGGAATTCATAAAGTGAAGCCTAAAAAATGTATATTCTCTGTATATCGAGTATATCGAGCACTAGTACTGTTGTCAGGTCAAAATTGGTCACTTTTACAATGTATGAAGAAGTCAGCTCACTCTTATAATTGCTTCCTTCATGAATCATTGGAAGTAGTTTTACATCCATGGTATTAAAGCTTTTTGATGGGGAGAGGGAATCAGGAAACAGCTTCTTAGGTTAATGATATTGCATTCGTTCTCTGAGGGATTGAGAAGAGTTTAATCCCACAAGGAACAGATTTGAAGATACTTTTTTTGCGATGCGCAGGCCTCTCACTGTTGTGGTCTCTCCCGTTGCGGAGCACAGGCCCCGTACGTGCAGGCTCAGTGGCCATGGCTCACGGGCCCAGCCGCTCCGCGGCATGTGGGATCTTCCTGGACCAGGGCACGAACCCGTGTCCCCTGCATCGGCAGGTGGACTCTCAACCACTGCGCCACCAGGGAAGCCCTGAAGATACTTTTGTACTGGGAATGGATTTGGTGTACACTTGAGAAATTTCAGGGACCAAGGAGTAGCCCTGGAGGATTTCCTATAGAACCAAAGGGGGCAAGGTTTGAAAACTTTAACAAGTAGGTAGCAAAATTTTAAGGTAAATAAATGTGATTTCATCTAGAAAGATCCTAAATGGTTTTCCTTTATTTTAATTACACCTGCAAAAATTTCCCTTGTGAAAGTCACAGAACCAGAATCTTCCATCTAATTGATGATTCTCTAGAATGAGTGGACTTGTTGGTAGACTATTACTAGACATCGGCTCTCTACTTTTCCAGAGCATAGAGCTTTAAAAAAAGTTTATTCAAAATTGAGTTATTTGTAGTGAAGTGGATGGACCTAGAGTCTGTCATACAGAGTGAAGTAAGTCAATAGGCATATGGCTGATTCGCTTTGTTGTGCAACAGAAACTAACACAGTATTGTGAAGTAATTATACTCCAATAAAGATCTATTAAAAAGTTTATTTGCAAGAGGGATGAGATATGGGGATATATGTATATGTATAGCTGATTCACTTTGTTATAAAGCAGAAACTAACACACCATTGTAAAGCAATTATACTCCAATAAAGATGTTAAAAAAAAAGTTTTATTTTTTAACTGAGGCAATTAGGCCCCTATACACATGCTTCTGTTCCTCAGTTCAACTTTCATGGTAATGATACCACCTTTTGTTTTTATAGCATACTTTTCTGGAATGTAGTTTAAATATTTCAAAAGTATTTCTTAGGGAATATCTATGAAGTTTATTTCCCTTCATATTTCAGAAATGTATAGATTCTACATTGTGTCAATTAGCAGATAAGAGTTGTGCTTCTTGTGTTGCATGCAATTTTATTTTTCCACTATCTTTCTCTGCCATTTTTAACTTTTTATGCAAAAGTTAAAATACACAATTATAAAGAAAATAATATATACCGTATAGAAAATCTATATGGTATAGTAAATCTATGCAGAAGAAAAATCATCCCTTAGTACTATAACTCCACATAACCCACACATAAAACTATTAATATTTTGGTATATTTCCATCTAGGTTTTTTTTTCTTCTGAATATTTATACATATTTTTCCCACTAATTGTATGGTCATGTTGAATTTACCTGCTTTTTTTCACTTTTTCATTTAATAATGTAAGGATTTTTCATAGTCATCAAAATATTTGATCATTTTTTTCACAACATTTCAGTGTCCATCATATATATATACCATAATTTATTTAATCATTTCCATATTGTTGACTTGTAAACTGTTTCCAGACATCATTATAATGTCATGATCAATTAATATGGTTTTTCTAATGATTTCCTTAGGACAGAGTCCTAGAAGTAGAATTACTTTGTCAAAGATTAGGACTTTTGATACTTGGCTGCAAATTTCTTTCCAGAAAGTTGCCATTTTATATTTTGAATAGTGCAAGAGTGGTTATGTGCTTGTTTTTTCCTTTATGGATGAATTTTGAAATTAATAAAAATTGTTGTGCTAGCATTTTGCTTTCTTCGTTTCAATGTGTAATAAACACTTAGGAAACTGGTCATCTCAGGAGATTCAGAGGTTGGAATGCCCCGCCCTGCCCCACCCCCACACCAAATTCAAGAAACTGTTCTCAAAAGGTCAGACTATGGTCCTAGTGAGTTCCCAAACTAAACACCAGGAGTATTATTTTCTTTGTGTCATTGTGTTAAATCTAAAATCTACATTAAAATTGGCCTCTTTATTTTTTTGTTTGTTCCAGGAATATAGCTTTTATGAAAGAGTTTAGTGATATTTCGTATCATGTGTGGATTTTTAGATCTACAGAGTCTGTCTTCAGTTATGGGCAGTGTTTGTTGGCATTAAATCCTGCTGAATGCTTTACTGAAATTATTATTCTTTCCTTTTCCAGTTACTCTGTTTCCTACATAAGTTGTTAGAAAGGCCTCATATTCTGTATGGTTCCTATATTTTGATGAGGATTTTAATGTAGTGATGTTTGCTTTAAGTGGGAGTATTTATATGTATAATATTTATATTATATGTATATTTATGTTATATGTACTATCCTTTGAAATTATCAGTTGGTAAGGCTTCAAAGTATATACTAAATATACCATATATAAAAATATACTATATTTTAAAATCTGTATATAAAAATATACTAGTAGTATTTTACTTGTATCATGGTTAAGAGGTTATAGGGATTTGGGGAGAGAAAATCAATCAGTGAAAGATGAGGAAGGAAAAGGGGCAAAGAACCTCAAGTCTAATAATCTAAACACATTAAATTTATATAAATATATATCATATATATTATATATGTATAGACGCACATACACACACACATATATATACACACAATGGGTATATAACTGAGTCCATGGTTTGGTTTTCTACTAGATTCAGACTTGACTAATGCCCTTGGAGCTTTTCGAATGCCTAGTAGTTAAAGCCCATCAATGCATGATGGATTTACGGAAGAAAAAAATTATTCTCTGAAAATAATATAAAACAGATTATTCAGAATTCTGATAGTGCATCTTCAGAAGAAGAGCTAATTTACTGGCAGTGACTTCTAGTGAAAGGAATAAATATTTTGACAGAAGGATTGTAATCTGAGAAACTAATATTTTTATTTGCAGGTTACATGTCTTGCATGTGACAACAAATCAAACACCATAGAACCTTTCTGGGACTTGTCACTGGAATTTCCAGAAAGATACCAATGCAGTGGAAAAGATATTGCTTCCCAGCCATGTCTGGTTACTGAAATGTTGGCCAAATTCACAGAAACCGAAGCTTTAGAAGGAAAAGTCTACATATGTGACCAGTGCAATTGTAAGTAGAAGCTGTATATTCTCTTTGCTTTTCTAAGGTTAGCAAAGAGAAACACAAATGAAGGAAGCTGGAATAAATTCCTTTAGTAGCAGGTATAGAAATAAACTGTTAGTTTATCAAAAGAAACTTGGCTGGATAGTTCTACTTTTTAATTGGCATTTGTGAACTATGTGTTTGTTTTCCCTTATTGATGACATTAAAAATGTTTTGATCCTATAGTAAATTATAGAAAGAATTCATAAAATAAAATTTAAATTTAATATGTGAGGGCAGAATAAAGTAGCAAAGGGGAATAGTAAAAGGTAACCATGTTATTTAGTACTGAGTGAAATGTTTGCTTTATGAGTCTTTTTGCTACATATCAAAACACTGATATATATATAATGTATGTGTGTGTGTGTGTGTGTGTGTGTGTGTGTGTGTGTGTCTGCATACTTATATAATAGGAAATAAGACATATAGCTGGACTGCTGCTATGGACTTTGGCTTCATAAAGACAAAAATTTATTCAAAAACCATCTACTGACTGTCTCTTCTATATTAGTAATTGTTCTAGTTGCTGTGGATAGACGTAAGACACTTTCAAGATGCTCACATACCTAATGGAGGAAACAGACAATTAAGATCTACTATGATAAGCTCTCTGATAGAGGCGAGCGTAGGAACCCAGCACTGGGGGATGAAATAGCCATTTCAATTAAAGAAGCATCATCCTCCGGGCAACGGTATACAAAACCACATCGGATCTTCTGTGTCTTTATCCAGTTTCTTTATCTCTGTCGATGTGTACATGGCATTTTAGTGTTTATACTTTATATTTGCAGATATTCTCCTTAAGCTCCATGTCTGAAAAAATGATTCTAGGGCTTTAGATACTAAACTTCTAAGGTAATATAAAAGAAACATTGGCTGTTCCAGCATTGAAAAAATGGCACATCAGTTGATAGTATTCTAGAACAACTTATACTAACATTGTTTTCTGTGTGCTGCCTAATATAAAATCTGTTAATTTATAGGAGCCTAAGATTTATAAGGTTAAAAGAAAATAAACCTTTATCAAATTTGTATAGTGAAGTATTTTTTTTCTTGGACATAAATGTGAATGGTCCTAGATGCTTCTATCACCAAATCTGGGAGTAGAAAGATATGAATAAATGCAGAATATGGCTTTATAACATGTTTGTGTGTGTCTCCTCGGTCCACCAAATAAGGGCCTAAAAGAGCTGCTTTAATTTAATACATAATGGTGAATGTTTAAAATTATAATTCAAGGAGTTAACATCATTTATGTAGCTACACTTGGACCATATATTTCTGGATGACAATCCAAAGGTAGGTCTTTGACATTCAGCAGCAGCCCGATACCTGGATCTCAGGGGCATAGACCTGGAGGAAAGGCTTCTGGTAGCAAGAGGAGATGGGTTAGAGGACAGCCTCATGGTGGACTGATTCTACTTCCTACATGAGAAGCAGCTGCTGCTACGGCTGGAGTCGCAGTTGTTGTACAAGTTGAAGAATAGCTCCTGGACATCAAGAGCGAATTTTGGTAGCCAATGGCCCAGCCAGGACAAGGTCCATAGGTGGACCTCTAGAGAAGCAGGGGGGTAAACAAAAAGAATCCTCATTTCCACTTGTTTAAGATTTGGTACTAAAATAGCAAGATACTGAGGGAGACCTCAGATGCTGAGCTAGTAAAGGCTTGCTTTCTTGGGCAGTGCTGGGGTGGATCCCCAGGAAGCAGGGATGGGTGTTCTTGGAAGGAAGATCCCATGCCCCCGGGATCCTGATTAGCCTCAAGAAATGAACTGACCATGAAACGTTTTAATTAGACTCAGAGTATATTAAAGTATGTTTAGGGAGAGTTTTAACTTTTCCTGTTAGCTGGCATGGCCAAATCCATTTAAAAATGTTATAGCACAGTATCATTCTGTTGCCTTATTTTCAGGATTATATTAAATCATGTACAGTATATATGGGGGATTGGTTCCAGGAGCGCCCACTTTTATACCAAAATCTACCGATGCTCAAATTCCATAGTAGGTCATCTGTATCTGCAGATTTCGCATCAGCGGATTCAACCAACTGCGGATGTAAATTTCGATCCATGGTTGAATCTGTGCATGCGAAACCTGCAGAGGGCCGACTGTACATGTATTGAAAAAAATAATAATCTGCATGTAAGTGGACCCGTGTAATCCAAGCCTTTATTGTTCAAGAGTCAATGTGCTTATTTGTTTACATGTCTGTATACCTTGACTAGCTCATAAGTTTTGTGTGTTTACATGATTCTAAGTGTCTTGAGGGCAAGGCCATGCCTTTATCTCTAACACAGTAAAATGCCTGTAATGCAGTAGATGTTTAATTGATAATGCATGTCTGAATTATTTTGAGTTTACTCAGCTTTTCCTTGTATCCTTAAATTTGCATCTCATTCTGTCTTTAATATCACAGCAAAGCATAGAAAGTTTTCCTCAAAACCAGTTGTACTCACAGAAGCCCACAAACAGCTTATGATTTGCCACCTACCTCAGGTTCTCAGACTACATCTCAAACGATTCAGGTTAGTAGTAGAATAAATTTTAATACTTGGCTAGATGACTTATCTACTTTTTTTTTTTTTTTAAGGGAAAAAAATTCTGTCATTGTCTCTAGCCCTAATCACAGACACCATGTTCAGTAACTCTCCTTGATTATCTTCCCTTGCAGAATGTACTGCTGATCAGCAGACCCCTCGCATTTCGGTCTGCTAGTATCATTCTCCTTGTAAGTCCCTGCTTATAGTGTTTGATCTTCAGCATATTTTAGGTATAAAAATTTTAAGATTTAAAAAAAATGTTTAAGATTTAAATCTATAACTTGAGAGTATTTGATTTGAGAGTATTCAGCATATTTTAGGCATAAAATTTTTTTAATTTAAATCTATAACTTGAGAGTATTTGACCCAACTGCTTCATGCTTGGAAAATATTTGAACAATGGTATAGCAGTTCAGTTCCAAGCAGTTAAAAACAAAAACAAAAAGCTTTAGTTTTCAGAAATGTATTTAGATAAATTAGTTGGCAAATCTGTTGGTTAATCAAAGCATATGGATTCATACCTTGTAATAACCATGTTAACTTGAGAGTTTATTTTTCTCTTAAAAAATGAGAAGTTACTTTATGTGCTATGATTTGAAAACTATTGAGATCATGTTTCTTGTACATATTAGTTGTTGCCGGTTTCTTTCTTTTTTAAATTAAAGGAATACATGTTAAAAAAAATTCAAACATTACAGAAGGTACTGTAAAAGCCCAAACTAAAAGTACCTCTTTCTCTGTCCCACTTCCCAGAGATAATCACTGTTAATGGAAATAATTGACTAAAGTTATTTATTTAAGCTGTTAAAAGTACAGTCAGCAGATACCATGTGAGTGTTTTTTAATGCCAGATGTTGTTTCATATTCTTTGGGGAATATAAGGTTGGATTCTTTTCTCAACAAGATTATAATCAGGCATGCACAGAAATAATGGTGAAGTAGAAATACCAAGTATCACAAACTATATACAAAATGATTTATCAGCGCCTTGGAGGAGGGAGTTAGGCAAAATCTAAACATTCCCAAAGTCTCTCTAATGGCATAGAGGACTTTGTATAATTTAAATCTCAGTTCATATTTCATCTCTTTAGAGGACTTCCCTGACCATCCTATTTAAAAGTAGCACCACCCAACCTTCAGTGTCACGTTACCTACCCTATTTTTGCTTCATGGCAAAAACCACTATCTGCAATAGTTTATTATTTCTCTCCCCACAAACAGAAACTCAGTAATGACATGGATCTTGTCTTTTTCATTCCTATATTCCAAAGCCTAGAACTGAGTACATAGTAGATGCCCCAAAATATTAAGTGAATGAATGGGGTGTATACAGGAGGAGGACTTTAGCCTGAGAGCAACCTGAACAAAGGTATGAAGGAAGGAAAGGGTATATAACAAAAGTTTAGTGAAAAGTCTGGTGAGACCTGCCATGGTGTGTAAAATCAAGTGGAATGAAAACAGGAAGATTGTTAGGAGGTGAATATTGTTCAGGGCCAGGTAGCATGGAGAGGTGAGAACATATAAGATTCCATAAAGACAGCATTGAAAGGACTTAAATTTATGGTACTTAAATTGGTACTTAATTGGCTACTATAAATTGTTGAAGAACCTCCTGTTCTTCATAATTGACTCTTTAATCTGCCATTTAAAGCTCACCTTAATTTAAACCTATTTGACCCCCTTCCATCTTCTGCCCAAAACATTTTTGACGCTTCATGCCATATTTCTGATTCAGAGACCATTTTTATGCAGCATTACCACCACATTTATCTCTTTCCTTTCTCTTCATCTATTCAAAAAGTACTATTGTATTTGCCAGTGTATACAATACATAGGGTATATAAGATAAAAGGGAGAATGGGATTGGGGAGGGGCGCCCAAGAGCTTTTAAGAAGCATAAGAAACAACATTTCTAATACCTTAGAAGCTCCGATGTGTGTGCCTCCTAGTCCTATTCCTGCTCCCTCTCAGAAGTAAACCATTATGAATTTTGGATATACTGTTATCTTTTTCTTTATCATTTTACTGTATTTTTATCAGCAGAAAATAATGGGTACCCACCTATTGATAGAAATGAATATTTTTTTCTTTAATTTTTATTTTATATTGGAGTATAGTTGATTTACAATGTTGTGCTAGTTTTAGGTGTACAGCAAAGTGATTCAGTTATACATATACATATACCTATTGTTTTTCAGATTCTTTTCCCACATAGGTTATTACAGAGTATTGAGTAGAGTTCCCTGTGCTATATAGTAGGTCCTTGTTGATTATCTATTTTATATATAGTGGTGTGTATAGGTTAATCCCAACCTCCTAATTTCTCCCTCCCCCGTATCTTTCCCCTTTGGTAACAATAAATTTGTTTTCAAAGTCTGTGAGTCTGTTTCTGTTTTGTAAATAAGTTCATTTGTGTCATTTTAGATTCCACATTTAAGTGATGTCATATGATATTCGTCTTTCTCTGACTTCACTTAGTATGATGATCTCTAGGTCCAGCCATATTGCTGCAAATGGCAGAAATGAATATTTTCTAATTAGATAACTTTTTAGCATAATTAAATAATTTAAGGTTTGACTTTTATGGTAAAATAAAAGGGAGATAAAGTGAGAATGACAGGAACTTAGGTTAAGCAAGTCCCGTTATTTTCCATGCTTGGTCTTCCATCTTTACTAAGATTAAAGGTACACTGGATACAGGATTTTTTTATATATTTAATAGGGAAAGATTGGGATATGGCTTCTAGTCCAGCAGATGACATAATCTGCAAGTCTCACCTTTAGTTCCATACCACATTTTACATCATACTAATAAGCATTTTCACATTTTTTTCCTTCATAAAACCTGTCTATATGCCCCTCTCCCTTCTCTACCTCCTGCTGTCTTAACCTCATGTTTTAACACTTTTTAAAAAAATTTATTTATTTTTGGCTGCATTGGGTCTTTGTTGCTGCGCACAGGCTTTCTCTAGTTGTGGCGAGAGGGGACTACTCTTCATTGCAGTGCGCGGGCTTCTCATTGTGGTGGCTTCTCTTGTTGTGGAGCACGGGCTCTAGGTGTGTGGGCTTCAGTAGTTGTGGCACGTGGGCTCAGTAGTTGTGGTTTGCGGGCTCTAGAGCACAGGCTCAGTGTGGCACATGGGCTTAGTTGCTCTGCAGCATGTGGGATCTGCCCTGATCAGGGCTCAAACCCGTGTCCCCTGCATTAGCAGGCAGATTCTTAACCCCTGCGCCACCAGGGAAGCCCCAATACTTTAATACTATATTTTCATGTCTCTCTTTTGTCTCTGCACCATACCACCCCAAGTTGGATTATAATCTCTTGAAAGAATTAACATATATTACATTATTTTTCTCCTGTAGCACCAATTCATACTATGCACAAGATGAAAACATTGCTTTACATGCATAGACCCCGTATTGGGAAGCATGACCAACAGATTGAGAAACTGACAGTACAGGGACATTGAGTTTTGTCACTAACAGGTGTTATACTGATTTACACACAGGGAAGGGTCACAGTTTCTTTTTAGTATGAAGAGCTCTGAAATGTTCTGAGGAATTAGAGGTGCCCTGTTTTGTTTTTTCTCCACCCCTGGCCAAGAAAGGTCCAGGTTATGTCTCCCAGGAACAAACTCTAGGTTCTGGAACATCCTCCTCAAAGTATGGACAAGACAGTAAGAATTAAAAACCCTTTGGTGTGTTGAATTTCTCTCTTCAAAGGGGGAAAATGCCATAGTGCCATATTTTTCTGAAAGTTAATTTTCTTCCTATACTGTCATCTAACTACAGAAGCCAAATAATTTATTTTACAACCTGACTGTACCTGTTCGGTAAATAAGCCTACATTCCTCTATTTATAGCCAACTTTAGCATTGAAAGGATTTTCTATTTACACTATTTATTATATATGATTGTACTCTACGCTGAGGCCTTCTATTATTATGAGTTTGGACCTAGTACATGGTTATTTTCCCTTGATTTTGTTGATAATTTTACCCTGATTTGTTCGTAGGTGGTCAGGACATAATAACCGAGAGAAGATTGGTGTTCATGTTGGCTTTGAAGAAATCTTAAACATGGAGCCCTATTGCTGCAGGGAATCCCTGAAATCCCTCAGACCAGAATGTTTTATCTATGATTTATCTGCTGTAGTAATGCACCACGGGAAAGGATTTGGCTCAGGACACTACACTGCCTACTGTTACAATTCCGAAGGAGGTAGAGACGAGAAAAAGTATTTTATCTTGGGTTAGACTTTTGGAAGCCAGAGTTCAGGCTTTCAGGGTTTCTAAACTGACCACTAAGTAATCTTAAGCAAAGCCACTTGACCTCTGTTTTCTTTCAAGAAGAATGCTTCTGCAGTGTTGTTCATAAAAAACAGGGGGTTTTGTGCAGAAAATGGGATATTTTATGCAGGATTGTGGTAGTTTTGACTTATAAGAGCTGAAGGGATAAAATAGTAAGGATGGTCTCAGTAATTAAAGGTCAGAGAGTGCTAAAGGCACACTTCCAAGAGTAGATCCTCTGTTTTAACTGGTTTAATTCAGTTACTTTCGTTAAAGAACAAAGCATCTAACGAACTGGCAGATCACAGATATTTGGAACAAACTTTGAGTTCAAGTTCTAACATATAAAACTTTTACTTACTGCCTCCATGAACCTTAGAAAAAAGAGGTATGGACAAAAGGCCCCAAATAACCCATGAAGGCAATTAATTTAACACTACCATGAGTTGTACACTATTTGCTTTACAGTATAATTACCAGCAAAGCATGAACTGGTAAGATTATCCCAGGAATTAAAGCTAGTGTCAAGTGAACCAATCGGTCAGATTCTGTAACTTCAAATTACTTCTAGGATAAAGGTAGATAATTCCAGAGTAACATACTGCGCAAGCTGTATTTCTAATTTAAAGAAATAAATTGGCTAGACTATTATTTTCCCTTTGAAAAAAGCTTAGCTCTCACTAAAACTGTCTTTAAATCCGTGTTTTCATTTATACTAGAAACTTCTAAAGTTCCTTTGTAAACATTAAGATGTATTTCTGTGCTTCACTCTAGGGTTCTGGGTACACTGCAATGATTCCAAGCTAAGCATGTGCACTATGGATGAAGTATGCAAGGCCCAAGCTTATATCTTGTTTTATACCCAGCGAGTTACTGAGAATGGACATTCTAAACTCTTGCCTCCAGAACTCCTGTCTGGTAGCCAACATCCCAATGAAGAAGCTGATGCCTCTTCTAATGAAATCCTTAGCTGATCCAAAGACAGTGGGGCTTTCTTCTTGTGATTTGTATATATACTTTTTAAAAGGGCTGACTTAATTTTGAGCTTCATTGTTTTTATTTTTACTTACTAATCAGTGCACACTATGTTTACATATTTTGTATCTAACTACAACAAATCTCTTTTTTACAGAGGAAGTTAGCATAAGTATATGTGTATCAATGTCAGCAGGTAACTAAACGTTTTTCAAGTACTTGGGAGTTTTAAACTTTTAGTGTTTACCTCAGACTGGTGTTACCTCTTTTATATTTCGATGTCTTAATTGGCTCAGATCATGAATTTGTGCAATCTTCTACCGAAGAAGTTCAGGTGGCATCATTTTATACATTTCTTATTTATCTTTTATAGCTATTTTCTATACAAATTCTTATCAGACAGAATATTAGACTTTTTTCACTAATAGTCTTACCCAAAAAAAAAGGCATTTCTTTCAGATTTGTATACTGAAGTCACCTTTGCCCTCTAAAGGGAGTTAAACTACTACAAAGTGAAATATCAAGGTATCACTTAAATACTCACTGATCACACTCATTAATATTCCTGAGGCTTTGTGTGTTACAGGGCTCAGAACAGACATTATTTTGGTTATTGGAACTTCCTTTTTTCAAAAATTTATTAAGTTTTAATAATTGTTCTTTATTTGGCATAGTCAAACTGTATACAAATGAAGATGACAGCTTTATAAATAGCATGTTTAAATGACTTCAGTACTATGGACATGAAAACAACGCTGGCCGAGATTTATAATGATTGGCAGTAAATAGGTTTGTCCAGATTCTAATAAAGCAGTCATAAAAAACTGAATGTAGCAAACAGTATATTATGATATAATACAAGTACAGTTCAACTTGGATATGAGTTCATTTCATATATTTAACATTAGATCTCTTAAAGCTTTGTACTATATTGTATCTTGAAATTTTTAGTTTAAAGGGATAAAAATAAGTCGAGGAAAAAAAATTGCATAGGACATACAAGATATTGGCATCTGGGCAAAATATTCAGTATCTCATTTTTCTAAATAACTAAAGCCTGGATTAAGTTACTCTTGCTAGGATTATGTGAATACTAAGAGCCTCTTAGATATTCAAACACTGGGCCCTGACTTTTTTAAAATTAAAAAAAATTACACTTGCATTTTATTAAAAATATGGTATGTAATACTCTTTGCTCTTCCCTAACAACCTTATTAGATCTCTTTAAAGTCCTACAGCTGCTAATTTAATTTTATTCAGAAAGATGAGAATCCATTAACCTCTATAGAAGAGCTATGTAATATCTTAGCTAAGTGTTAACCACTGGAAGATGATTTATCTTTTTTCTTAAGTGGGTTTTGCTTGCAGGTTGAAATCATTTCAGGCAGCTGATCGTGAAGTGCAATGAGAATTTATCACTGAACAAATCATTCATGCCAAAACTACAGCTCGAGTATTAAATGGCTAAGGTTTAAAATCATTCATCTATTAAATACCTATGCAAGTTGTTACCTCAACTGTTAACATTATTATACCTCATTAAAGATTTACTGTGGTCAAGATACCTGAGTCTAGCGTTTCTTAATGTCAAGGATTACTTTATACTTAAACTGCTACACCATTTAGTACCTAATTTTAGTGGAACAGTTAAAAACAACTGGAAGCTATGTTGTTTACAATGGTATAGTTGTTTCAGTACTTACTTCAATGTAAATACATACGAGAAAGTAGTAAGTGACTTAGCCCTTTACTTTTTAAATCCTTAAAACTAAAACCTATGGGGGAGGCTCTGTGTTTCTGAAGTCGAGGAAGGGGGTACATGGGAACTCTGTACTTTACGCTCAGTTTTGCTACAAACCTAAAACTGATCTAAAAAAATGAAGGCTATTAAAATAACAAAACTGAAACCTAGTCAATGAACAGAAACTTAGATTTCTTACAGTACATCTCATTGTGGACTTATACATTCTGCTAAGTTGATCTAACAAAAAACAACGTGTTTTGGTTGTAAAATAATTTACTAAAGGCACTATTGTTAAACATCAAGCTAATAATTTGTTACCAATAAGGTACATCATTGTAAACATGACAAAATGATTTCAAGAGATACATGGCTAGTAGGTGAACAATACAATTTTTAAGTAACAGCTTTCCTATTTACAAGATCATATCCCTTGCCATTCCGGGGCATGCAGCGATGCCACTGCTCCCAACTTGGGAAGGGAGCTTCAAGCTTATAATTGGTTTGAGATCACTACTGCTAAAGAGGTTTTACAAAGCTACAAATTCTTGACTCAATTCGAAAGTTCTTGGGTTTAGAAATCAAGATACTTTATACCTCCCACCAAAGCACATCAGAAAGGTATGGACTCAAAACCCCAAAAGAGCTAGCTGGAGGGCACAAGCCCTGTAACATGTCCAGGCGTGAACTGGTGAGCTCTGCCACTTGCACATCATCAGAGGAAATGGAGAGATTATTCAAAGGTAGCTATTGAACATTAGCACCATAATAAACATGGCTCATATAGCTAAAAACTATACTGTTTATCCCGTAAGATAACATTTATAGTTCTAATCTGAAAGAGAAACTTTTTAATGTATAATAAATGATTTAGTATAGAAGTCAGGTTTCTTAGGAGCAAAATGTTAAACAAAATACAAACTAAACAGCATCCCAGAGGCAATCTTATTGTGCTAAAGCATATACAAATTAAGGCTTTACCCTGGTACATAACAATTTTGAAATGACATGGGAACATTCCCAACGAATCATTTACACGGAATTCAAGCAATCTGCTCAAGAACTGTGGGGCTCAGTTCAAACAAGTATTAGGCATCTCACATTTAACTTCTGCACTTAGCTGCTATGAGCATCATTGTAACCTCACTTCCTGAAATACCGCCCATGATGTTATGAATTCAAGCCAGTACAGGGGCAGGGTGTTAAGAGAATTTGGTTCACTAATGAAAAAGCCTAAAAATTAACTAGAACAAGATCCAAACATGGGAAGTACTCCTGTTTTTCTTTATTTGTGTGGTTTTAAGCGCCCTTTTCACTTATTAAGCGGAATACATTTCTCAATAAATAACTACCACTGGACAAAGGATCTAAAGGTTGAGATTTTAGTAAATCAAGGTTTTAAGTTGGTACAATGTTCCTACTAATATGTTTTAATTAGATCTTTCCAATGTCAGGAGAAAAATAAGAGACAAGGACTAATATGGTCCTAAAAAGAAAATAAAGGTAAAATATGCCTAAAGCTGTATATTAATTTATGAAGATTCTCCTCCCACTTTATGCATGTATAGATCTTGTTTTAGCCACTACGTCAGAAGAAAAGTTGCAGTGTGGAGGTCTACAATCCAGATAAAAGGCTCTACATTTTCCTACATTAAGCTAAACTATTTCCTGTACAGAATTATAACCACAGACATTGAAATATAGCTCTCAGATCTGAAAATGTCTTTATTTTTTAGAAAATGGATTCCAGGAAGGTTAAAAAGCAATACCAGAGGGTATAAGTGCAGAACTGGATGTAGTCATTCAAAGCATTCAATTAAGAATATGGCAATATAAATATCTGAAAAGCATCTCTTAGGTGTTTGAAACAAAATGTATTAGGTCATTCCTAATTAATTGGAGCTTTATAGCATTTCCTAGACAGAAGGAAAACAGTTAACATTTCAAAGTCCTGAAAGCTTTTTCCTTGGTTAATTACATGAAATGGTTTGCCTTCGATCAAATTCCTTCCTTTTTAAACATGGATAAAAGTATTATATAGGTCCACTGTTAAAGACAACAGGTTGCAAATTAATTCTGGTATAATGTATTCCAACAAAGCTTAGAAAATAAAAGGTGTTGCGGTGGCTCTGGACTAAGTTTAATAGTCATCTCCTCTGCTGACAATTTCTTTACATGTTGGACGCAAAAGTATGGTATGTTCAAACTGCGCTGTATATGATCCTTTAATGTCACATAATGGTGGATATGGATCTACAATACCCAAGTCACACAGATTCTTCAGAGCCATCAAGTATTTACTTTCTCCCAAACGATCCAGCCATCTGCGGCAGAAGGCAAGGGTGCCAAAGTTTTCATTGATGACATTTAACAAGTGTTTTGTTCTTGGAAGCCTAAGACAAGAAAATCCAAGATTAATAGTTGGCTAAAAAGTTAGCAACTCATTTCCCTCATTAAGGAAAACTCAAACCAAAGCTATGACTTCACTTAGTAATTAAAGTTCAAAAAACTCTTTTTTGCTGCCTCTTTCAACATTCAAAAACCAGAATGTATAATACCTAATTATAGACGGCAGATGAATAGGAGACCAGATGAAGGCTACCTTATATCTATGTGTCCATGCGTGTGTGTGTTAAATTCCAAGTACAGACTCATCAATAGTATGAAGGTGGGAATTTCCCTTTTGGGGGAAATTTCGGCAGTAAACTGAAAGACCTGAACAAAAAGTAGACACTTCAGCCATCTCCGAAAAGTAAAAAAAAAAAGTAAATAAAAATATAATATAGCAGAGGGAGGAACACTCCCAAATTCCTTCTACGAGGCCATCATCACCTTGATACCAAAACCAGACAAGGATGTCACAAAGAAAGAAAAATACAGGCCAATATCACTGATGAACATAGATGCAAAAATCCTCAACAAAATACTAGCAAACAGAATCCAACAGCACATTAAAAGGATCATACACCATGATCAAGTGGGGTTTATTCCAGGAATGCAAGGATTCTTCAATATACGCAAATCTATCAATGTGATAAACCATACTAACAAATTGAAGGAGAAAAACCATATGATCATCTCAACAGATGCAGAGAAAGCTTTTGACAAAATTCAACACCCATTTATGATAAAAACCCTGCAGAAAGTAGGCATAGAGGGAAATTTCCTCAACATAATAAAGGCCATATATGACAAGTCCACAGCCAACATCATCCTCAATGGTGAAAACCCGAAAGCATTTCCACTAAGATCAGGAACAAGACAAGGTTGCCCACTCTCACCACTATTATTCAACATAGTTTTGCAAGTTTTAGCCACAGCAATCAGAGAAGAAAAGGAAATAAAAGGAATCCAAATTGGAAAAGAAAAAGTAAAGCTGTCACTTTGCAGATGACATGATACTATACATAGAGAATCCTAAAGATGCTACCAGAAAACCACTAGAGCTAATCAATGAATTTGGTAAAGTAGCAGGATACAAAATTAATGCACAGAAATCTCTGGCAATCCTATATACTAATGATGAAAAACCTGAAAGTGAAATCAAGAAAACACTCCCATTTTCCATTGCAACAAAAAGAATAAAATATCTAGGAATAAACCTACCTAAGGAGACAAAAGACCTGTACGCAGAAAACTATAAGACACTGATGAAAGAAATTAAAGATGATACAAATAGATGGAGAGATATACCATGTTCGTGGATTGGAAGAATGAACATTGTGAAAATGACTCTACTACCCAAAGCAATCTATAGATTCAATGCAATCCCTATCAAACTACCACTGGAATTTTTCACAGAACTAGAACAAAAAATTTCACAATTTGTATGGAAACACAAAAGACCCCGAATAGCCAAAGCAATCTTGAGAACGAAAAACGGAGCTGGAAGAATCAGGCTCCCTGACTTCAGACTATACTACAAAGCTACAGTAATCAAGACAGTATGGTACTGGCACAAAAACAGAACTATAGATCAATGGAACAGGATAGAAAGCCCAGAGATAAACCCACGCACATATGGACACCTTATCTTTGATAAACGTGGCAGGAATGTACAGTGGAGAAAGGACAGCCTCTTCAATAAGTGGTGCTGGGAAAACTGGACAGGTACATGTAAAAGTATGAGATTAGATCACTCCCTAACACCATACACAAAAATAAGTTCAAAATTGATTAAAGACCTAAATGTAAGGCCAGAAACTATCAAACTCTTAGAGGAAAACATAGGCAGAACACTCTATGACATAAATCACAGCAAGATCCTTTCTGACCCACCTCCTAGAGAAATGGAAATAAAAACAAAAATAAACAAATGGGACCTAATGAAACTTCAAAGCTTTTGCACAGCAAAGGAAACCATAAACAAGACCAAAAGACAACCCTCAGAATGGGAGAAAATATTTGCAAATGAAGCAACTGACAAAGGATTAATCTCCAAAATATATAAGCAGCACATGCAGCTCAATAACAAAAAGCAAACAACCCAATCCAAAAATGGGCAGAAGACCTAAATAGACATTTCTCCAAAGAAGATATACAGACTGCTAACAAACACATGAAAGAATGCTCAACATCATTAATCATTAGAGAAATGCAAATCAAAACTAGAATGAGATATCATCTCACACCAGTCAGAATGGCCATCATCAAAAAATCTAGAAACAATAAATGCTGGAGAGGGTGTAGAGAAAAGGGAACACTCTTGCACTGCTGGTGGGAATGTGAATTGGTTCAACCACTATGGAGAACAGTATGGACGTTCCTTAAAAAACTACAAATAGAACTACCATACAACCCAGCAATCCCACTACTGGGCATATACCCTGAGAAAACCAAAATTCAAAAAGAGTCATGTACCAAAATGTTCATTGCAGCTCTATTTACAATAGCCCGGAGATAGAAACAACCTAAGTGCCCATCATCGGATGAATGGATAAAGAAGATGTGGCACATATATACAAAGGAATATTACTCAGCCATAAAAAGAAACGAAATTGAGCTATTTGTAATGAGGTGGATAGACCTAGAGTCTGTCATACAGAGTGAAGTAAGTCAGAAAGAAAAAGACAAATACCGTATGCTAACACATATATATGGAATTTAAGAAAAAAAAAAAAAGAAGTCATGAAGAACCTAGGGGTAAGACAGGAATAAAGACACAGACCTACTGGAGAACGGACTTGAGGATATGGGGAGGGGGAAGGGTGAGCTGTGACAGGGCGAGAGAGAGGCATGGACATATACACACTAGCAAACGTAAGGTAGATAGCTAGTGGGAAGCAGCCGCATGGCACAGGGATATCGGCTCGGTGCTTTGTGACCGCCTGGAGGGGTGGGATAGGGAGGGTGGGAGGGAGGGAGACGCAAGAGGGAAGAGATATGGGAACATATGTATATGTATAACTGATTCACTTTGTTATAAAGCAGAAACTAACACACCATTGTAAAGCAATTATACCCCAATAAAGATGTTAAAAAAAAATAAAAATAAATTAAAAAATACAAAGTTTACCAAGGGGAAAATACTAAGAACAAAAACCTAGGAATGCCAGCAAAATGATAATCTCTGAAATTATTACGCTTGTTGGAAACTGGATATGAAGTGAATACTTACTTACATCATTCTCATCTCAGTTAAAATTTTTAACAGGACAATTTTTCTGCTGAATTATAGAAATCCACAGAACTTATTTTTAGGCCATAGAACTGTGCATTTATGAATGTGCCACTGTGGATGTCCGTTACACTTTTTAAAATGCTGTTAACTGGGAAGAGAAACTCATCAGTCATATAAAAACTATAGTCTCTCACCTTATTGGCACGTGTCCAACATCAAAATTTTTCATGTAATGTGAACATTCCATATCATCATGAACCACGCCTTTTCCTGTGCTACCAAAGGTTTCAATGGCATATACTTCTCCTTCCTAAAAATATATATAAGGGTCAAGGGTAGAGAAGAAAAATTCAGAAATTCAGAACTAATTAAAATTCCCATCTCAACTTCAGGCTGAAGTAGTCCCATACCTGGCAGTCCTTATCTACCTTTTCCTGCTTTATCTCCTTAGCACTTTTGGTCTTTGTGTCATCTATTAAAATGTTAAGTTTTACATGAGCAGGGAATTTTGTTTGCTACTACTGAATACATTCCAGTGCCTACTAAAGAGACGGGCACCTACGAGATGCCCGAAATATTCATGAAGTGTTGAATGAACCTTTGACATGCCTCACTTCCACAGCTGACTGAGCCCCAGTATGACCAGACACAATCTGCACACTCACATAGCCCATTTCCTGTCGGGGTGAGAATGGATGGCAAGTTAATTTTGCGCAACATACTATATACTCAACTACTACTAGCTTCATAGTTTGGTAGGAAAAAAAAAGTCAAAATGCTTCACAAAAGAACAGTGTTAATGGCATACATACCTCCATTCTTGTTGCCTCTCCTCCTTTCACAATGGGCACGGTTTTCCCAGCATGTATTCTATATGGCCCAATTGAATGGCCATTTAGATTACGGATTGGTTTCACTGGCATAAGAGGAAAAAAAAAAAGTTATTCAGGGGCTTCCCTGGTGGCGCAGTGGTTGAGAGTCCGCCTGCCGATGCAGGGGACACGGGTTCATGCCCTGGTCCGGGAGGATCCCACATGCCGCGGAGCGGCTGGGCCCGTGAGCCATGGCCGCTGAGCCTGCGCGTCCGGAGCCTGTGCTCCGCAACGGGAGAGGCCACGACAGTGAGAGGCCCACGTACGGCAAAAAAAAAAAAAAAAAAAAAAAAAAGTTATTCAGGGTCTCTAAAAGCACAAACAGGTATGGCTCTATTAAATAACCCCACATTAAGATAATTAAATACAGACTGGAAAACTACTGGGATACTGCAATGTTACTGATTAAAAACTAGAAGGAGTAGGGAAAATGATGGAAAAAGAATAAACTATGTGATGAGGACATGATGGGTGGGGGTCCATCTAGGGAGTTATTGTTAATAAAAATACAGTCATAAAATATCATGTATATAAGCATTACAAACATGAAAAATATGTATTTTCATGGTTATGGACCAAAAGGTAATTTGAAAATGAGGATTCTGTGTCAAAATAATAGAAATAAAAAACCTTAAATTTTATTATTACATCAACATTTCAAATGTTAAAAAAGAAAATCTAAACAATCCCAAGGTCCTGGGATCACTGACAGAATAAACAAATTGTTGAGTACATTCACACAATGGAACACTTACTCAACAATAAAAATGAAAAGCTACAGATACACTGACCTGAAATAAACCAAATGAGCAAAAGATGGCACAATTATATACATACGGTGCAATTCCATACACACATACACACACACACACACACACACACACACACAGAGTTCAAAATTAAGCATAATTAAACTAATGTTTAGGGATGCATAACAGATGGTAAAGACAAAGAAAAGGAAATGCCAATCCTTAGTACTGAAGACAGTGGCTTATTAGAAGAAGGCTTCTGTAATGTAACTGAGAAGGAGTATATAGAATGGGGGGGGCTTCTGTAATGCTGGCAGTATTCTATTTGTCAAGAGGTAAGGTTAGGGCTTCCCTGGTGGCGCAGTGGTTGAGAGTCCGCCTGCCGAGGCAGGGGATGTGGGTTCGTAACCCGGCCCGGGAAGATCCCACATGCCGCGGAGCGGCTGGGCCCGTGAGCCATGGCCGCTGAGCCTGTGAGTCCGGAGCCTGTGCTCCGCAAAGGGAAAGGCCACAACAGTTAGAGGTACCGCAAAAAAAAAAAAAAAGAGGTAAGGTTATGTAGCTTTTACAATTGTTCAGTTGAAGTTTTACATTGTGTGTATTTTCAGTTTTTATTATATTCCACAATAAACGTTAAAAGAAAAAAAATCTAGTTCTACAGTGCTAGAATCTTCAGTGTGAGTTACCATTCTTCTAGGGCAGAATTAGGTAGCAAAGTTTTTTTTCAAATCTTTAATAATGACAAGCATATTACAAATTTAGGGGGTGGTAGAGAAAAATAAGACTCTTAATTAGCTCCTAAAAAACAACTTCCTTCTTATATAAATGATAAGCTAAATTTATTTTAAAATTCAGCAAGCATTATTATTCCTCTAACACCTGACAAACTTACCCTCCAGGTCAACCAAAAATACATTTAAATAAAAAGATTTCTTAGCCATACCAACCTAACACATATAACTAAGTTACATAGAAGAAGCAGGGCTCAGGGGTATCCATTTTTGTAGTATACAGGTTGTGTACAGTGGCAGGCTAATTCTGGAACGAACGGCTATAAAGGTAATTTTCCAATTCTATAGCTTCTTGATCAAGGTAAATAAAACCACTCCTTTGATGGCCTGGCCCGGTTCTGTAATGTGGTTTTTGGGAATTGCTTCTTAAAGTTCAGCCTATAGTCCATTTCTTCATCTTCCCAATATCATGATTTGTCTATACTCTTTACACTTAAACTAGTAAAAATGAATTCTGTCACCCTCAACTAAGAACCCTGATCAACAAAATAACTGGTATAAAAAGGTGGGTACCAAAATAATAGAACCTAAAATGTTGCATTGGCTTAGTGGAAGAGGTAAGAAAGTAGATATTAAGGGTTCCAACACTGCAGGCTAGAACTGCTATGTGGCGACTAAACATTAAGTCAAATTGTCACCTAATATACCTTGAAAGGCAGACCACATGTCAACCAAAGTTGTAGAATTAGGAGAAAATAGAAGGGAAAGATGATTTGAGAGAGATGTGAATACATATTTGTTGTGGCACCGATCTCAAAACTGAGGGTGGGAAACAACAAATATTTGTTGAATACTAATAAATTCCAGGCACTGTCATAAAATTTATATTTCTCAAAAACAAAACACGGTATCTTGAATCCTATTACAATCAAAGAAACCTGGGTTTCTTAGAGGGACTTCCTTGGTGGTGCAGTGGTTAAGAATCCGCCTACCAATGCAGGAGACACCGGTTCGATCCCTGGTCCGGGAAGATCCCACATGCCACGGAGCAGCTAAGCTCGTGAATCACAACTACTGAAGCCTGCGTGCCTAGAGCCCAAGCTCCGCAACAAGAGAAGCCACGGCAATGAGAAGCACATGCACCACAACAAAGAGCAGCCCCCTCTCGCCACAACTGGAGAAAGCCTGTGCACATCAACAAAGACCCAATGCAGGCCAAAATAAATAAAATTAAATCTTTAAAGAAGAAAACTCTTTGAAAAGAAAGTTGGGTTCTTAGAGGTGACAGAATTTATCTAAACTCAAAGATAGACCTGCCTAACCCCAAAGCATGTTTTCTTCATTAGCCCGTAACACCTCCCATCCAAGTGTGAGAAGTCTTAAGAATTTTTGACTTGTACAGACATTCACAGGTTTAAGGATCTGCAAGAGAGCAACAAGGACAGGCTCTGTGTCAGGTCTTAGAACCACTGTGCAGTTGGTAGACCACCACAGTCCAAAAGTATCTACAGGGGAATGCAAAGAATGGTGAATGATGTGAATTTACTGAGGGACAAGGAAGCGTGAGCGTCTCCATGCTAAATTAGATTACAAAGGAGTCAGGATTTGGTTAAAGGAAATGTAGGAAACATTCTATAAGAAAGTTTTTAAGACAGGAGTTACAGACAGCATGAGCACAGATTAGGAAGGAGAATGGTGGCTGGAGAGTGGTCAGATAAACCCTGCGAGTTGGAGAAAGGCTGGGCTGACAACACGAGAAAGCACAGGTGACTCTGGGATTGTGTACACAGGCACTGGCTGGGAAAGATTAGGCAGCAAGGGGAATAAGATTAAAGGAAGGACACACAAGGAATTAACTAGCCTCTAAATTTTGAATTCAACTTAAAAAAATGGTGGGGAGAGTCATCAATGAAAAGGGTCTCTGGCTTCTGTCTGAGCCTGTGATTAGTCACAGAAAATCTAGCCTGGGCTTCCCTGGTGGCACAGTGGTTGAGAGTCCGCCTGCCGATGCAGGAGGCATGGGTTCGTGCCCCGGTCTGGGAAGATCCCACATGCCGCGGAGCGGCTAGGCCCATGAGCCATGGCCACTGAGCCTGCGCATCCGGAGCCTGTGCTCCACAACTGGAGAGGCCACAACAGTGAGACGCCCACGTACTGCAAAAAAAAAAAAAATCTAGCCTACATTTCAGCCATCCTGAGATAAATTCCCAGGTGTCTTCTTATCAGCTACCAGGGTAGATGACAACAATTCCCACCAGCTAGCTACCACAGAATTCCTACCATGAACAGGTCATTTCCCTTGTTTTTCCTCTTTATGTTCCCAATTCCCAAGAGATAAAGATGAAGCAGCTGATCTAAAGAAAGAACTCAACACTATCTTGCAAAATTATTTCTGCCAAGGTCACAGACATTTCAAAATAAGATGCATTTTTAGAGAACATACCTTGATATGTCTTCCCATCTATTTCAACTTCGTAGGATTCCATAACTTCTTGGATGGCCTCACCAACATCACACAGACGGACATCGATTCCAGCACACTAAAAACAGAATCATGTATACTCTGTTATTCAAAGTGTAGAATTTTACAGCAACTTAACTTCTTAATATCTTAAAATAAGGGACAAGCAGAAATGACTTCCTCTATAAAAGCCTTCCATACACTGTATTACAATAACCCACTTAAAACCCTAAGGGTGGTGGACCAGTCTTACATAACCCAAACAGGCTATAAAGTGCTCAAAATATGTTGAATGAAATGGCGCTTACAGTTCACATACCTTTATTCCAGTGTTAGTGGCATCTTTTACAGCTTTTAATAATGTATCATATTTGGGATTAAAAGTGACAGTAAAAGCGCAGTCAATAATCCTACCTGAAAGAGAAAATTTGTCTTTAAGTTTACTTATCAGCTAGTCAAATGATCTACTTTATAGTATCTACTCTATTAATTAACCTTGCTAGTTAACAGAAACATAAAATGATGGGCTCAGGGGCTTTCCTGGTGGCGCAGTGGTTGAGAGTCCGCCTGCCGGTGCAGGGGACACAGGTTCGTGCCCCAGTCCGGGAAGATCCCACATGCCGCGGAGCAGCTAGGCCCGTGAGCCATGGCCGCCGAGCCTGCGCATCCAGAGCCTGTGCTCCGCAACGGGAGAGGCCACAACAGTGAGAGGCCCGCGTACCGCAAAAAAAAAAAAAAAAAATGATGGGCTCAAATGAAGGCAGCACATCAAGTACCCACACAGCAATCATAATCAAAGGGAAAAAAAGTGTAAGTTATACAAAGGTTTTGAAATGGAAAAATTAATTCCAGGGTTGGTATATACTACTTCAAGACAGCACCAATTCAATATTCACCCAGGCAGTTATAGAAAATATATAAACAGAAACAAATCAAAGTGAGAAAAGCCTGGGGAACTAAGGAACAGCACGGTGGGCAGAGAAAATGTATAGGTCCACAGGACACTAACCATCAGACTAGCTTCTCCAATTTAGTAAAACCTCAGGTAAGTATTTAAACCTAAGCTTTGCTTTCTCACCTGTTAAGTGAAAGTAAAAGGTACTTACCTAACAGGGTTTGGGAGAGAATATAGAAAAGTTAATTATATATAAAGGTTGGTAAACTCAAAGGTTCTAAGTAAATGCTTTTTGTTGTTATATGAATAAAAAGTGTCTACAACAATGAACTGAATGAGATGTAAGATTCTATTTTTCATGCCTTGATACAATAGGTAATAAACCTCAATTACCCAACAGTTTTCACTGTACTCCACTAAGTAGGATGCTTTAAAGTAAATCTCAAAATCTACCTCAACATAGCTCTACTGAAAAGTGAGGCATCAAGAAGAAAACGTGAGAGTTCAGTATCTACAGCCCCACCCAACAGGGACAAGACTAGAGTTTTCAGGAGGAGGGTGGAGTGGGAATTATTTCTAACAACTCACCACTTATATGTGTTCCAAAGTCTATCTTACAGATGTCATCATACTGTAATACTGTTGTGTCACCAGCATTGGGAGTATAATGGGCAGCACAGTTATTCAGAGAACACCCAGTAGGAAATGCCAGGCCTGCATTTAATCCATTCTCTTTTATTAACTTCCGTGAACAGTCTTCCAACTTTTCACTTAAAAAAAAAAAAAAAAAGGCATTTATTTACTTTTATGTTCCTACCCGTATATACCTTACAATTCATCAACTCCAAAAAGTTTACTAAAACTCTTAAATTACTTTCTGGGAGTGATCTGAGCACTTTCTGCATGTGACTAAATAACAGTCCTTTGACGTTATGAACACAGTAGTTCATCTCTAAAAAATAAAGAGAATTTAATTCCACTAGAAATCTGGAGAAACAGAAAAACACGATCCACTTCCAACTTGATTTACCAGGAAATAAGACTCTTGACTTAGACTAATTTAAATGCTGATTACGTTTTATTTTCTCAATGCTGCATGTTTTGAATATTCTTGGGATCAGAGTATTAAGTTGCCCTATAGCTTATTATTTCTCAAGGGGAAAGCTGGAGAAATAATTACTTTTATTGATTTCTTCATTGCATTATAAATGTTTTGTGTCCCAGAATTTTAATTTAATACGATTTACTGGATAGCAAAGTAACAGATTTCCAAACAGAAAATAATCAGTAATGTGTACATTTGTACACATGAGAGTACATCAGTACAAAATAGGGTGAATGAAGTTGCAAATGTCCTCTTACGGTTTCCTCATTACATCTACACTACAAGAATTTAGAAGGCATTTCTAGAACCTTCACTTAAAGTTTTTTGGCAAAGCATTATATAATGAAAGCCATACATTGCAATTGGAGAGTTAGCTCTAAACAATTTTTTTTATCATGTTCTTACAAAAACATATCCCTTTTACCAGATTTCTATCATTGTCATCCCAGGCTTGATCCAGCTCATGACATATTTTCTAACTTGTCGATGTGCTTCTGCAGCTTCTCGAAAATCGTTCCAAATCTCTTCACTAGCTTGATCTAATGCTTTCTTTTCTTCACTTGTAGTTCTCCAAGCAGCTGTTCGCCTTTATAGTATGCATAGTATAGCATTAGTCATTTAATAAACAGCAAAATAAGCATAACAGCTGAGAGATAAAAATACACTAAGATATTTTGGACAAAAAAATTACATACTCAGTTTCTTTTATTAAAAGCCGGCAAAGTTTCTGAAATACAAGTACCCACACAGGTACAACCAAACCTAATCAAGTTAAACCTTTTGTAAGACTCTTAGAAAAAAAACAATCCTCAAGCGAGATTTTATTCACAGTCAGAGGGACTAATAGCCTACACCACATAAAATAACACAAAAGTAGAGAACCAGAAAAATCAGAAAAGAGTCCTAGAAACAAAGCAGAGGGGAGGAAAAAAAGTCACCCTTCCCCTTGAGGTAATATAAATTTTAAGGATGCACCAAATATTAACATTTAACTTCACCAACAGGGCAAGTACTAATCCAAAGACTTGACCTGACAACCTGCATATACCTTTCTCAAAACATAAAATATTATGTGCTTTCACAGGATTTTTCTAATTGTATATATATTAGAGGTAATCTTCCTTGAAGGAGATGGCTCATATTTTAAAACTGCCAAGGATAACAAAGATTTTTATATTCAGTATTTGCAAATGAGAAAATCTACTAAGTCCCTTTTTAAGCAGTACATTTCAAAAATAATAACTGCTTCAAGTGAAAATCTTTTTTGAAGTTATAGCTTTCACAGATTCTTAAGCAATACTGAATACAGAATTCACAAGTCAGTGATCACGCAAGTATAAATTACACTTAGTATAAAAGTGATGCCTTCAAGAAATAACTCTCATTTGCCTCAAAGCCAGTGGTCAGCAAACTACAGCCTGCAGGCAAATCCAGCCTGGCACTTGTTTTGTAAATAAAATTTTTTTGCAACAGGACTTCCCTGGTGGCACAGTGGTTAAGAATCCACCTGCCAATGCAGGGGACTCGGGCTCGAGCCCTGGTCCGGGAAGATCCCACATGCTGAAGAGCAACTTTAGCCTGTGCGCCACAACTACTGAGCCTGCGCTCTAGAGCCCACGAGCCACAACTACTGAAGCTCATGTGCCTACAGCCCGTGGTCTGCAACAGGAGAAGCCACTGCAATGAGAAGCCTGCACACTGCAAGGAAGAGTAACCCCTGCTCGCCACAACCAGAGAAAGCCCACACACAGCAACGAAGACCCAACACAGCCAAAAATAAATAAAATAAAATTAATTAAACAAAAAAAGAATCCGCCTGCCAATGCAGGGGACAGGGGTTCAATCCCTGGTCCAGGAAGATCCCACATGCCGTGCAGCAGCTAAGCCCGTGAGCCACATCTACTGAGCCCAGGTGCCACAACTACTGAAGCCCGCGCACCTAGAGCCCATGCTCCGCAACAAGAGAAGCCACCACAATAAGAAGCCCGTGCACCGCAACAAAAACTAGCCCCCACTCGTTGCAACCAGATAAAGCCTGTGCGCAGCAACGAAAACCCAATGCAACCAAAAATAAATAAACAAAAATAAAACTAAAAAATAAAAAGTCAAAAAAAATTTTTTTTGCAACATAGCTATGCTCATTCATTTATATACCATCTATACCTACTTTAATGCTACAACAGCAGAAGTGAATTAACATTCAAGACCTGAAATATTTACAATATGACCCTCTATAAAAAAGAGTTTACCCAACTGCTTTAAACTACAGCCCCCTAAGTTAATGCCCCAAAATGCTTTCAGAGTTTCTCTGTGTGTCAGCATCAAGTTCATCATTATTACTTCTTATTGCAGCAGCTACCTGTGCCAACATCTACTTCCTCTGATTTGCTACAAAGGCCCAAAGGAGCTGTCCTATGTGAAACTGAGGGTATTTAAGAGTCACAGAGGCTTCTATAGCTTATTTACTGTTTGGAATTATATTTTGGATCTATCTACTGCTGTTATTAGAAAACTGAAATATTATCAGTTTAAGGTCAATTTTAAACCCCTTACATACTTAAATGTGTTATCAATTACTTTTATAGGAATAGTAAAAACTAAGAGGCAACTTGTAATCAAAGTATTCAAACAAACAGCCTCAGAGCAGAAAATAACAGGATAAGATCCTTTAAAAAGTATATTCTAGGGCTTCCCTGGTGGTGCAGTGGTTGAGAGTCTGCCTGCCGATGCAGGGGACACGGGTTCGTGCCCCGGTCCGGGAAGATCCCACATGCCGCGGAGCGGCTGGGCCCGTGAGCCATGGCCGCTGAGTCTGCGTGTCCAGAGCCTGTGCTCCGCAACAGGAGAGGCCACAACAGTGAGAGGCCCACATACAGAAGAAAAAAAAAAAAAAAAAAGTATATTCTAAAGATGTGACTCAAACTTTTTCAGCTGCAGTACACTTATAGTTGCTCGCTCCATGCTCGGACAGACAAGCCACAATCTCCTGACCTCTAGTTGTAACTCTAGCCCTGTCTCTCCCAAAAGTCCAAAAATCTTTCCTGAAAACTAGGAATCCAAACATTCTAAGAATAAATCATCTTAGGCACAAGAGTACTAGCTTTATTCTCAGATCAATCTTTAAGCAAAATAAATCACAATTCTTCATCTTTTACATGGTCCATAATCCTGGCACATATACCTACAGCCACACTGACAGTAAAGTCTGAAAGCACCTTCTGCTTCAAAAGCCAAAGATTTCTGTGGAAAGTAAAAATACCAGCTAATATTTACTCTAGGGTAGTAGATAAAAGACTATGTCCACAGGGAACTGATGGATATTATGCATGTAGGGATGTGAAAAGGGAATTGGTCATTATCAATTCCCATTTCTTCTCCTCAGTCTAAACCTTAAGATTCTTCAAATCGACTTCTTATAGGTTAAAACATAAGTGTAGGGCTTCCCTCGTGGCGCAGTGGCTGGGAGTCCGCCTGCCGATGCAGGGTACACGGGTTTGCGCCCTGGTCCGGGAAGATCCCACGTGCCGCGGAGCGGCTAGACCCATGAGCCATGGCTGCTGAGCCTGCACGTCCGGAGCCTCTGCTCCGCAGCGGGAGAGGCCACAACAGTGAAAGGCCCGCGAACCCCCCCCCAAAAAAAAAAAAACCGTAAGTGTAATTAAATTTCAAATGCTATTTGACATTTTAGAATCAGAACATAATAAAGATCCCCAATACTGAAATCAATAGATCTCATGACTATCTTACACTCCTGAAGGTTGAATGGCTCTTTTTTTTTTTTTTGGTCTCAGGGTGGCATGTGGGATCTTAGTTCCCTGACCAGGGATCGAATCCACACCCCTTGCAGTGGAAGCAGGGAGTCTTAACCATTGGACTGCCAGGGAAGTCCCTGGCTAACTCTTAGAAGCAGTGGATTCTTCAAAAGATTATGGAATGTTTTGTTAGTAAAGAACTATCAATCAATTGAATTAAATAAATTCTTTTGCTAAGTCTTGAGTTCAAGTTGAAAATCATTAGTGATATTCGAGAGCTTACTGCCAGGGTCTTTAATTATAATTACAGGCCCAAATGAAAGAAAAAGATTTTGAAGGAGTCTTCCCTTTACCTAAATTTGAATTTTTGACAGTCTATTTAACAAAAATTTATAAATAAGATGAAAAAAATCATTCTAAGTCATACCAATTATTCCAAAAGGCAGTTAAACTGAGAGTCAGGTGAGGCATGTTTTAAAAAAAATTTATGTCTGTAAAACAAAACTATCAAAACAACTGCTTGAAAGAGAATCTTTATAGGAAGTGTTTATAGAATATATAGGGACTTCCCTGGTGGTCCAGTGGTTAAGAATCCACCTTCCAACGCAAGGGACATGGGTTCGATCCCTGGTCAGGGAACTAAGATCCCACATGCTGTGGGGCAACTAAGCGCACACGCTATACTAGAGTGCCCACGCGCCGCAATGAAGAGCCTGCATGCCACAATGAAAGATCCCATGTGCCACAACTAAGACCCAACGCAGCCAAAAGTAAATAAATATTTTAAAATAATAATAATATAGAGTATGTAAATTCTTTGCACCTCTTTGATATTTCTGAGTCTTTTTAATATTTCGTCTTTACTGGTGGATGTATTAAAAGCAGGAAAATATAAGTAAAATCAAAAGATACAAAGATACATAAATATCTATTAATTTCTAATAGTCATAAATGTTTCTGAACTCATTGCACAGATAACTTAAAAGTGATTATAAGTGCATTCCTAAAGCACTATATGACACATTTACAAAAACCATTTAAAATGCATACCTATTAAAAAAATACATATCTTTAGCCCAGAAATAATTAAGAATGATGTAGATATGACACCAATTCCTTCCTCTGGAAACTGGTATTTAAAGAGAAAAAAAAGGGAACTCCCTGGCGGTCCAGAGGTTAGGACTCTGGGCTCTCACTGCCAAAGGCCTGGGTCCAATCTGATTGGGGAACTAAGATCCCACAAGCCACGAAGCACGGCCCAAAAAAGAAAAAAAGAGAGAGAGAGAGAGAAAGCATGTTTAACTGCCTATAAGAAAAAATTAGTTGATCCCCAGCTGGTAAAGGAAAATTCTTCTTATAGAATAGTGTCAGCAAATAAATGTAGAAGGCATGACAGAATTAGAAATTCACCATTATTAAGTCCTCACAAAATAACTGATAAAGCAAGGATCATCAATGGATATTAAAATAATTAAGTGAAAGGTTGTTAAAAAAAGGATTTTCCAACAGTACCAAAGTATCCCACAGATTACCTGGAAACTGCAAATAGAACAAAGTACCTTTAAAAAAGAAACAGCTGGCTGTCACCACATTAACCAAGTGATCAAATACAGTAAAATAGTAGACAGTAAACAGTGGTTTTAAATCACAGGCAGAATTAAGGAAATTTTTACTTTCTTCTTTTTGCTTATCTATGTTTCCTATCTGTCCTATAATGAACATGTATTGCTTGTAAAATTAACAAGTATCTCAAAAAATTGCCTACTGAATTTAGAAATATATATCAAGAATTTCAAAATAATTCTTTGTTCTATTTCTAGAGAGCTAGAAAAAAGGAAAAATCAGATCCAATTAACATACCAAGATGTTCATCACAGAAATTTTTCTAGTGGCAAAAAATTGAACAGTACTAATGTTCAAAAATAGGGTAATAGCTAATAAAGTTATGCTACATACAGAACAGAACAGCATTATAGCTATTAAAATTGGTTTCAAAAAATTTTAATGACACAGGAAATGCACACAGAATGTTAAATTTTTTTAAAGAGCAACAACCATCCTAGTAAAAACTGATTAAAAAAATCATGGATTTCCACACGTAAGGAAGATGTTCCTAAGGAATCAGATATTTACATTCTCAAAATAATTTCCCACAAATTACTAATTACAAGAGGAAAAACAATAATGATATAATAGAGAAACTGATTAATACTTTATCCAAGTGAAAGAAATTGACATCATGTGCCTTAATATTTGACAACCCTGAAAAGGACACAATATCTACTTATCTAGTAACCCACCCCAAAATGCACAACCTACTCTCAAATACTTCAGAAAAACAGTATGTGTACAGATTCACCAATATAACATTTTTCCACATTTGCCTTCTATCTTTCTATCTTCCAAGGAGAAAATGGAGTGTTATTTGTATACTATACATAAGTGTCATATTCCATTGAGATTAAGAACGATAAAGCAAATGTGACAAAATGTTAAAGATACTCTGAGAAAGGTATGCAGGAGCTCTGTGTACTAGTCTCACAGAATGGCATTACTTCTGTTAAGTATGAAATTACTTCAAAATAAAAAGTTAATAAAAAGTTAACATAATGCACTCAACCTGGGTGGCAGTTACACAGGTAAGTTCTATGTAATAATTCATGTAATTTTCAATCAAGGAAGGCAAGATACAAAACTATATTTAATACTTTACCAAATCTGTAAGAATATTGATTGTAATCTATTTGCAAGTAGTCAAAACTGATTATATGAATCTCAAAAAAATTGAGATTTATTAAAGAACAAACATAACAACAGTATCTTAATTTCTTTTGTATTTCTCCAGGACAGCACACAACATTGCTTTCAATATTTAAGAAAAGTATTATCCCAAGAGATATTATAATATATAATTAATATCTTCCTGCATTGTCTCAAAAATGGAACTTATTCCACCTATACAATGTTCAGTTTGCATTAGAAAATGATAGCAAAAAGGAAAACGTAGTTTCTAAGATTTACAAAATATCAATTATTTTTTCTTGTATTAAACATTACTTCAAGTATTCCACCATATTCATGTTGTTAAAAATATTAACAATGGGGCTTCCCTGGTGGCACAGTGGTTGAGAGTCCGCCTGCCGATGCAGGGGACACGGGTTTGTGCCCCGGTCCGGGAGGATCCCACATGCCGCGGAGCGGCTGGGCCCAGGGGCCATGGCTGCTGGGCCTGCACGTCCGGAGCCTGTGCTCCGCAACGGGAGAGGCCACAACAGTGAGAGGCCCGTGTACGGCAAAAAAAAAAAAAAAAAGTTAAAAAAAAAATATATTAACAATGTGTTAACAAGTATAGGAAATCTATGGCTTTCTTCCCCTTTAGCAATAAGAAAACAGAAATGGGAATAAAAATACCTCGTTCACATCAGTAACAAAACAATAGAACACTTAAGAACAAACTTAACAAAAAAGGGACAGGACCTACATTTCAAAAAAAATCAGAATAAGGTGGAAAATATACAACAACAATGGAGAAGTCAATGTGATACACCTGTCAGTTTTCTGAAACATACATAAATATGATGTGACTCCAATAAGAAAGGCATTTTTCTGTGGGTATGTGCATTAAAACTAAAAATATGACCAAAAGTAGCTGAGAAAAATAAAAAAAGAACTGTTTGGTTGGGTGTGTGGCAGAGAAGAAACAACTGATTTATCAAACTATCAAAATAAACAGTATTAGTATAGAAATAGACAAACAGATGAGTGGAACAGAATAAATAATACAGAAATTGGTTCCATTATATAAGGTAACAGAGTTCCATTATATAAGAATAGTATATGGCAAAAGTGGTCATTCAATTAAATAGAATGAACTACTTAAGAAACAATTCTAGCACAACTAGCTATCCATTTGAAAGAAAGTAAAATTAGCACCCCCAACCTTAGACAAAAAATTCTAGACCAATTAAAGATGTAATAAAACATAAAATAAGAGTTTGAGAAAACAGAAGAGACTGCTAGGAACCCAGAAGTACAAAATATGAATATATACTGTTATATAAAATCTTTAAATGTCCATCAACAGACAAATGGATAAAGAAGATGTGGTACATATATACAACGGAATATTTCTCAGCCATAGAAAGGAATGAAATTCGCTCATTTGTAGAGACATGAATGGACCTAGAGACTGTCATACAGAGTGAAGTAAGTCAGAAAAATAAATATTGTATATTAACACATATATGTGGAATCTAGAAAAATGGTACAGATGAACCGGTTTGCAGGGCAGAAACAGAGACGCAGATGTAGAGAACAAATGTATGGACACCAAGGGGGGAAAGTGGCGGGTGGGGGTGGGATGAATTGGGATATTGGGATTGACATGTATACACTAATATGTATAAATAGATAACTAATAAGAACCTGCTATATAGCACAGGGAACTCTACTTCACTTCGCTGTACAGCAGAAACTAACACAACATTGTAAAACAACTATACCCCAATAAAAAATAAAAGTATAATCTTTAAACTTCTGTAAGAGCAAAAGAATAAAGCCAATAATCAAAAGATGCTCAAAAATCACTAGCAATCTGGGAATCATAAAGTATTAATATATTCTTTGATTCAGCAATCCCACTCCTGGAGAACTATCACATAATAAAACTGTCAGCACATAAGGAGATATATATGTGTATTCCCAGACACATATATGTATTTATACATATATATGTATATACTTAAGAGAGATCTTTATTGCAAATGCTTTATAACAGCAAAAAAAACAACTGGAGGCAAAGTGAATGCTCATCAATTACAAAATGGTGGAATAAAGTACGGTATATTCATGCCACAGATTATGAAGCCATTCAAAAGAATAACAGAGCTATTCTGATTAACTTAGAAGGACTTCCAAGATGCAGCCCTGATGAGAAAGGCATGGAGGAGGAAAGTGTGCCTACGATTCTGTTTTTGTAAACAAATAATGACCAAAACACTCTCCTTACACAAACAGAGATAGATGTACACATACATGAGCATAAAACATATGGAAGGCTACCTGCTAGGTGGTTACATGGGTCGGGAAGGAAGAGGAAACAAGCAAAAAAAAAAAAGATTACATTAAAAAATAAGTGTCATCACATCATATGTATTATGAAAATTTATGTAATTAATATAAAACTGCATGTTTGTGACACTTTAAAAATAAATGTTTTAAGACAGGGATAGTGACTGATGTATTCAAATTCAAACAAAAGATGCCCATGCCATAAAATATAACATCATGTTCCTTTCTAAGTTTAAAGAAAAACAACCATGTCTTTACAGGTCAAAGAAACAGTGCTACAGTAGAAGCTTTCTTAACCAACTATTGCAACCACTGGATTAACCAATGTGCCTGATCCCTCTGTAAACCATACAGACCAATGCCCACTGTAGTCTGAATACTAGTGGCTAGGTTCCTGTTTTGAATAATAATAATAATAGCAGCTAACACTTACCTAATGCTTACTATTTGTCTATCACTCTTCTAAATGCTTTACATATATTATTCCTCACAACAACCCTATGAAGAGCTCATTTTATGGATGAGGAAATGAAAGCACAGACATGATAAATTACTTGCCCAAGTCACAAAGCTAATAAGTGTTAGAACTGGGATTCAAATGCAGAGTTAGGTCCCAGCTTCCAGGCTCTTAACTAGTCTACATAATGCCACTTCAAGTGTCTGCTAACCAAATAAAATGCATTCTTTCAGAACACTTCCAAGAATCAGGTTATCTGTACCCAAACCTGTGTAAGTCATCTGTACTTGTTATTGTAATTATGTAGTTTAATTATACATTACATAAAAAGAATTGTTTCTATGAAAACTAAATTGACTACCCAGAGGAGTTTCAATAAAGGCAAGTCGTCAAAAAATACTTCTGTCAAATGGAACTGTAAATGATTTCAGGAAAAAAAAACAATGTAGGTATAGGCATCAGCTGCAGATTACTTAGTTCTTACTGTTCACAGAAACTCAAAATGGAACAGACCAGACAATGCATTATGGATTCAGCCCATGGAAAAAAAAAAAAGTGGAGTTCAATGCAATCCATGCTCAAAGATCAAGAATGATGAAAAACAAATGTTTGTTTTAAGTTAACTTTTATCAATAAAGATTAACCAACTACTGGTCCCAATCATTTTGGATAAGAGGGCTTCTACTGTATCTTCTCTGCAACAAATTCATAAGCTTTTTTATTAAGGTAGTGGAGCAAAGTCCTAAGAAAAATCAAATCTGCTTTATTGCTAAACTACAACTTTCAAAAGTCAAACTGGAAGTTATTTTATGATCCTTACCCATCTTGTGTGGGTGGGTACTCGCATTCTTGTCCTTTGGGAAATACACCATTAGGATACAGGTCACATATTGGAACTGAGGGAGGGTCTGTTTGAACTTTTGCTGTGAGATACAAATAAAGCATTAACTTCTGTAGTTAAAAACAAAATTAAGCAGTTAGCATTAGTTTTTCTCAGTTCCTAATTGTTATTATATGTCCTGACTTTAAGGAACCTCCCTGGTATCAATTTACAGTTAAAAACAGAAGATATTTCACAATAGCCACCTCTCGATTTATAATTAATTACTTGGGAATAAAAATATTCAACTCCTCAGAACTCCATTATGTATTTAAACAGTATATGCCTTGGCACAAAGAACACTTCTAATGTTTTTGTCTTCATTTACTATACTGGAAATGGAATAGCATACAGAGGCTGGCTTTCGCAAATAAAAATCAAAGAAGCAACAAGAAAATAAAGAAATCCTATAGCAATAAAGTAAAAATATAAAGCTATTATGTTTAATAAAATAGGTAAAAAACTTATTCCAAGGGTATATTATGTATAAAAGTTAGTATACATAGTATGTATATTATGTATACATACATACTTAGTATGTTAGTATGTATACATACCCCAGGGCTAAAAGACTTTAGGTAGCCATATACAAATTTCCAGATACTTGAAAAAAGTTACAGTACTTAGCATATGTTTCAAGGACACATTATTTCCCAAACTACATTCTAAGACACCAGTGTTCCAAAATGCTTTTTAAAAATATTTAGAGATGTGTCTTCTAAAAATCCGTTTAAATGCGTAAGAACTAGTTCTTATATAGTTCTTATTCTACAAAGAACTTTCTTTTAGTAACAAGTGCTGTATCCAAGGAATGTCAGGAAGTTACATAAGACTTAATTTATGCAATAATATATGACTTTCAATGTATACCTGCAGCATGTAACAACTACTGAGTTGAAGTGTGTGGTTTTCTTTTGATTTTAACCAGTCTTACGGGTTTTTATCTGAAATTTTAACACATATTTTAGATTTTTTTGTTCTGCAATGGGAAATAAAAGGATGCATATAAAGAAAAATTTGACAATTTACTGAGCCAAATCATTTATCTACAGAACCATTTTTTGGTTCCTTCTTTTAATCTGAATATTCAATATTTCACAAACACCCACCGTTTTCCTCTTTTTTATGTAATGCTTAGAAGTGTTCTACGGACAAATAAACTTGGGGAATGCTGTTTTAGGTTCCTCCGAAGAGGGAACGTTTAGAATTTGAAATCAAAAATGACCTTAGAGGTCATCTAATTTAGTTTCACACTCAAATCCAGGAATCCTCTAACACCCCTGACGGATGGCACTAAGTGCCTGACAGCGGAGGCAATCACTATTCCCAAGCTAAAATACATTCACTTGGGGAGAACTGTAACTGTTATAAAGCTCTTCCAACACTAATTCCCTGTTACTTTCATCTGTTAGTTCTACTTAACTCTTTGCAGTTAAAAAAAATTTACTTTTCATTTCTACTGCTTCCTTCCTCTCTATGATGAGAAACCACTTTAAGGGATGCAGTTCTTAACACTTTCACTCATATTCATCAACCTTGTCAGTGATCCTTTTAAGTTGGTACTAGAATTGACTTCTATTAATAGTTCAAATAAGGTACAATTAGTATAATACACTGTTGATTCTAAAAATCCTACTGCTACTGAAAGGTTAAGATTCCTAGCTTTTTGGTTCACACTGTATAAGCACTCAAAATCCTTAGGATTCTATCACCTTATACTAACTTTATATATGCTTATTTACATTTCAGCTTGTTAATATTAGCCTATTGTCTCAGTTTTTTTTGAAATCTTGATTTCTGGCAAAGTATTATCATCCTCAGCTTTATATTTCATCTACAAATCTAATAAAGATGCCTTTTATATTGTCCACAAATTATTAAGACAAAATAGTTAAAGGACTTAAGAAGTTCATTAGAGAAAAAATAAAGAATTTGTCATTGAAATAAGTTGAAGCCTAGCCTTTACCACTTATTAGCTGTGACTTGGACAAATGCCTAAATGTGCCAAGCCTCAGTTTCCTCATCTACAAAATGAGGAACTAGATGAAATCTTGGATAACCTTTGAAACTTATAACATACTATGTCCAAGTTATTATCTAAAACTATGAATAATTATAAATATCTGTATTGCAGTTATTGTTAACTATCACTTACAATTCTCTCACTTTATAGATGAGGAAAATGAGGGCAGTAAACTGCCCCTGATTACAGTATTTGGCTTATTTCATAAGTGATTTATGACAGCCTACACAAATAAGAGACATTCAAAGCAAATCAGAGAGCAAAAATCAAAACACTGAAAGAACCTAAAATAGAACCTGAAATAAGGCCAATACAAAACCAGATTTGGCTCTAAATCCTCTAGTAGCCAATATCAAAAAAAAAAAAAAAAAAAAGGCTAGGTTATTTGCATAGTTCATGGTGCTTCTACAATAAAACACATTAACTACTCAGGAAAAGCACAATTATTCTTGATACTAAGACCAGACAAAAAAGGGTCTCTCAAGACTGCTCATAAAGAAATATAATGAACAGTAAGTTCAACAACATCCTCAGAGGAGGCACAACAAAGGCTGATGGCATCATAATAAAACATCTGTCAGTGGAAGAATTCTACCAAGGGCAAATACAAAGCAGCCTCTTAATGCTCCTCCCTGCTTATCTACCTTCATTAGGAAGCAATTTTAGAGTATTTGGAGAAATAGATCTTTCTCAAGCCAATCTCAGGTAATACGTCTCACAAGCACACTATGAACAATTTTTGAATGGAAGGAACATGACATCATAATACCTGGAGATTCCTGGAATGCAAGTAATCTGTGCTCTTTAAATACAGATTATGCTAGGGGCAGAACTGACATCCTGAGTAGAAGGATCTAACCAGGATAGATGCCTGACTAGAAAGAAGGCTATTCCATCTCCACCTAGAGACATATCAGGGGAATGGCTGGCAGAGCCAATAGCTTTCTTAAAAAATAATTTAAGTATTTCAACCCAGAGATAAAAATGAAAGTCAAACCCTCAATATTCTCATTCATAAAATTTCAGCCTAAAGATTTTAAAGGAAGGTTTAGCCAGACACTCAATGGTCCCCAATAACCAAAGGGCATCCAAGATTAGAACTTGTTCTGATTCTCAACCCAAACTTTATTCCCCTTAGTCTATATACAGTCTCCTTAGTCTATACTATACAGTCTCCCCTTAGTCTCCCCTAAGAGCTTCAGGTCTATGAAGATGTTTGGTTATATCGTTTATAGAAATAAAATACAAGTAGGATCATATACTAAGTGAATCTGAAATACTACAAACATGTTATTAATAAAAATTCACCATACACACAAATTTTAAATAATGGGACTCCTCATTAAATATTCACCAAGAATCTTGTAATATCAAAACTGGCAGGTGAACTGCAAACTATGTTTATCCTATTACCACTTGGTGGCATTACTTTAGTCATCACTGACAAAACTATTTGAATTATTCAAATTTTAAATTATAAAGTTTTTAGGAACTCATCCCTAACATGCAGTAAAATACAACAAATTTATTATTAACATCCCCTGGCTGAATACAGCTAAAGAAAATAACAAGACTGTTAAACCAAAGTACTTGCCAAATAGCTGTGAGCTTCACTAAATTCTACTTCCATTAAGCCTACATTTATTTCCCTAACATATACCAGGATCTTAAGCAACTTCAAATCTACTCTTCAAACCTGCTGGTTAATAAACCACTTCTAATTTGGCAAGTAGGATTAACTAAAGACACTAACGTCCTCTCTTCTTCTTCTTCTTTTTCTTCTTCTTTCCAGTTGCTCCATCTCCATCACCATCTCCATCTAAGAAAAGACATGTCAAGTTCACTTAAGCCTTATAAGCAGAGGGATGAAACAAGCACAAGCAGACAAGTACACACACACACAATGCATCTTAAATAGCATACGACAAAGCTGACCCAATACTCTTAGAATTTTGTATATTGTTAGCTTTAAGTATCAGAATTTGACTTGTGCAATCAAAAGCACTAGTAAACTTTACTTTGACTTACTCTACTAAAAGAATTAAGATATTTTTAAGAATAAAACATGTATTAAATAACATCTTTTTTTTAAAGCAAAGAAAAATAACTAGTGTTACTGAAATACCTGTAATAATGACTATATGACTTCATCTGAAATAATAATAGTTTATATATGCTTTGCAGTTAAACACCTGTATTTCATGACCTCATGTGATCCTAAAGCAACCCTATGAGGTAACAAGGAATGTTTAAGGGACATGCCCAAGATAATCCTAACAGATAAATAGCAAAATTGAACCAAGAATATCACCTGATTCCTAATCCAGTGAGAGGTAAATGGGGTCTCATATTTTAAAATATCTTTTCCTGGGACTTCCCTGGTGGTCCAGTGGTAAAGAATCCACCTTCTAGTGCAGGGGACGCAGGTTCGATCCCTGGTTGGGGAACTAAGATCCCACATGCCGCGGGGCAACTAAACCCGTGCGCCACAACTAGAGAGAAGCCCACACGCTGCAACGAAGGGCCCATGCGCCACAATGAAAGATCCTGCATGCCTCAAAGAAAGAAGATTCTGTGTGCCGCAACTAAGACCAGTCGCAGCCAATATAAATAAATAAATAAATAAATAAAGTATCATAGTTGTTATTAGAGAAAAAGAGTTCTCCTTCTTTCTGGATCAAATTGTATACAAAAAAATTTCTACTTCTCCTAGGTTCACAGTTTTCAGATTTTCAAAAGAACCTGATGACCAAAAATAAGAACTATTTAAAAAAACAGCTGGCAAAAGAATATACAAAATAGCCATGATCTGCCTGTCGGTTTTCATAACAACTTTGCTTGAAGCTCAATGACCATACACTTAAACTTTGAGAAAAAATAAAGAATACGATTATGACCAAGATTAAACAGTGAGTTAAAATATTTTAAATAAAGGTATCAAAAATAGACCTAAGTGTCTGAATTTCTAAAAATGTTGCTCAATAAATTTCAACAATCATTTCTGAAGTATGCTAATCTACCCACAAATAACTAAAATAACTAAGAGCAAATAACTAGGATATTCACTAAGCTTATTTTGGTAATCATTTTATGATGTATCTAAGTCAAATCATTATGCTGTATACGTTAAACTCACACAGAACTGTATGCCAGTTATATCTCAATAAAACTGGAAGGAAACAAATAATGAATGAATAAACAAACGAAAGACGGGAAAAAAACTGCTCAAAAGCTCCCTCAATGAATCGTCTTATAATGAAGCCAGTTTGCACTGTTCACTACACTTTGTCCTGCCCCAAAATGGTCTCTTTTGTTTGGTTTTAAGTCCCATTCCTTCCAATGAGCTTTCCATCAGCATTCAGCCCACAATTCCACCTCCAAATTTCAATAAATTTTATTGCAGATACCAGTATATCTTTCCAACTCTATATTTTGTCTCTCCACAATAATCAGTTTTCCTTTAGAAAAAAGATATTGAAATATTAGCTTTCCATCTTCTCAGAGACTTCTCACAACAGTTTATTTTTTTTGCGGTACACGGGCCTCTCACTGTTGGGGCCTCTCACTGTTGTGGCCTCTCCCGTTACAGAGCATAGGCTCCGGATGCACAGGCTCAGCGGCCATGGCTCACGGGCCCAGCCGCTCCGCGGCATGTGGGATCTTCCCGGATTGGGGCACAAACCCGTGTCCCCTGCATCGGCAGGCGGACTCTCAACCACTGCGCCACCAGGGAAGCCCACAACAGTTTAACAGTACTGGTTGATCCTGATTATCAAAATGAATTAGGAAAACAATGAACCCAAACTGGAGAAAACTAAATTCCTAAATATTTGATATTCCTAAAATCTTCTTTAGTACACTGAAGATTTCCATTCTGACAAGCAAACTTTCCTCTTTCAATGTCAAGAGATTCATATAACTTTGCAGAGGTGTAATGAAACAAGGCAGGCACTGTCTTCAAATTAGCACTGTGATTGATATTCTACACACAGTGGGTCAACAGCAACCTATTATATTACCTTGAATTTACAAATACCTTTCTTGTTAAGAGTTCAAAATATGTTTATAATCTGAAGCATAGACCAAGGCAGAATGGACAAGAGATTTGCTTAAGGAAAAGGAAAAGCTAACTATTCCCTTGAATCTGAAACCAAGCAGGACCCTGTAGGGCCTTCTCAGGGACTGACCCCAAGTCTCCCACCTCTTTTGTAAAAAAGCTTTAGACTCTTAGGCTTTCCCTGAGTTCCAAAGAGCAAATTTAATCAGAGACATGAGAAAAATGCAAAAACAAAGGAAAACAATCAAACAAGACTAAATAATAATAGTTTGGCCATTAAAAACAAAGGACCTTTAGTTTCTCCTCAAGGGCTACAGATAATATCTTGAACCATATCCTTGAGTTGGTTTGCAGATACTAACCCCCCCAAACCAGGTGGAAAAAGTTAGCTGCATGCTGACCACCAGCACACAGACTCCAGATCAGTTGAAACCAGAAAACTATAACTGAGATTCCCAAAAAGTCACCCTGTTACTGCACAGCCAACCAATCAGAAGAATGTCCACAAGCTGATCAGGCACCTGGCAACCCTCACCTCTAATGTTGCCTTTAAAAACCCTTCTCTAAAAGCCTTCAGGTCTCTTGGGCGTGAGCTGCCTATTCTCCTTGCTTGGCATTTTGCAATAAACGCTGTACTTTCCTTTGCCGCAACCTGGTGTCCGGGTTTGGTAACAATTCTTGGCACTTTTTTCCACTAAATTTGACTGTAAGCTCCTTGAAGGCAGAGAATTTATCCTTCTAAAGGAAAAACAACTGCTCTGCATTATCCTAACATGATAAAGTACAGCACGTATTTGTTGCTAAGGACTGGAAGGCATAAGCCCAAGCTGGCAGTTCTTGAGGCAGAACAGTAGATCATAGCAATAGATAATTAAGAATGGGGAAGCCCTATCTCCTCTTCTGCCAAAAGAGGCTGTAGAATAAAAATAGTTCTCCTAACTAATCACTCCCTCCACTGTCTTACTGATAGCATCAATTCCTACAATTCCAAGAGTTGCTGTCTTTAAAGAAATCTTTGGCAAAAGCCCCAAAATACCACAAGGATCTGGGGTCAGGAAATTCATAATAGATTTGAGAAGCACTCCAACATGCTCCGTTGACAATAAAGAGAAGTACCTTTGATAGAGTAAAAGGAATAGACTTGGAATCAGGTGCTAGGTTTGAAACTCTGGCTCTGTTATTCTACACAAACTAGCTGTGTCACATTGGGCAAATCATATAACTATCATTTCCTGTTTGCTTGGTTTTTGTGAGTGTAAAATGAGAATGGATGAAAGTATCCTAAGTGCCTAGTACATATTAGCTGTTCAATAAAAGTTAGTTAAATAAACAGGCATTCAATTTTATCTTATTAATACCCACTACTCGGCCTTTTGTTAAGTACATTTTTTAAGTTGAGATCTGTGTTATTTGAGCATTCAACATATCCAACTTTTAAAAGAGTTGCTAATAACTAAATACTTTTTCCTTTTCATCTGTGACATTGAGGCTTTAACATCAGTTAAGTAAAACATCAGAGAATATTGGACTATATGGACAAATAAGCAACTTTGGTTAAAGAATGTCATATTTTCTTGCTTTCCTAACCACAAAAATCAAATTAACCATTTACCTTCATCGTCATCAAGTCTTTCTTTCTCTTCCAATGCTTGTCTTTCCAACTGTCTTGCTACCTCATCAACCGAGGCTCCTGATTCTTTATCAGGTTCCTGTTGCTCTGCTGATCAAATATAATAACATAAATCAAATCGAATAAAGATCTTCCCACTAAAATATGTTCTAAGGATTCTAAAAAACATGTTAAGTCTTCCTGATAAGTGTTCATAAAACAAAAGCAGAACATTACTTGAAGCAGAATAAAATTTATTTAAGAAAAATATTCCATATCTAAGTGGTACTGCCCGTTCAACAAAATACTCATTACACATTCTCTGTGCTAGGAGTTAAACTGTAAGTTGTTCCCTACCCTTAAGTAGTTTTAACTTTTTTAAAGTATTTAACAATTAGACTACAACAAATAATTTATTAACCAAGCAAGGACTTAAGATGGGCCATAAATGCTGAAGGCCTTAGTAAGAGTATTTCTGTGGGGCCCTGGGGGCTTCAGGGGTTCCGGAAGAAAGAAATTGTCAAGCCGGGCTGGGTAAAATAAAAATAAGTATGAAAAGACATTCCATTACTAAAAAACAAACTTCTCCAACAGCTAAGCACAAGAGCAGGCCCTGCTGTAGGAGTGGTAAGAATGTAGCTATATGAGTAATATGTATGCGTAAAAAGAGGTAGTATTACCGTGTAGCACATAATGAAGTGACATGCTGGCTATGCAGAGAATTCATCCTGAGAGATAGAACTGTTAAAGATATATTAGGGTCAGTCTGCTAAACACCTTAAAAGGACAAACTGAAGAGTCTGGATTTCATCTGAAAGCCAGGAACTGCCACCAGACTATATCCTGGGATTCAATTTTGCTCTGGAAGCATCCTAGCCCCTACAGCTCTCCCTCTTCAACTCCCATCTAATGAAAACTTCAAAAGGATACAGGTTAACCCTCTCTAACCTCTCTCAACTCCACTTTATCACTTCTGGCTTCTCCACTGTCCCTCTCACTCTTTCTGTGGCTGATTTTAACAGTACAAATAACTCTTCCTAAAACCAAGACCTTGATGCAACAAAAACAATGACTTCTCACAATCAAACAATTAAGTTTCTAACTCATAATATAATCCAACTGAAAACTTTCAGCTGTTTTCCTTGCCTTACCAGTAGATTTAGAAAAGCTCCATTCGGACCCACAGAATATCCTACCCAGACTGCCTACAAGTGGCATCATAATCCAGGCCTAAAAGCCCAAAAGCTTGACGATACTGTGGGATTAGGCAGGTGAAGAGTCGCACCACCGCACATCCTGCTATTACTACTCAGTAACAAGAGCGCGTGGGCATTCACACACATACACACACACCCCAAAAGGGCTGCGCGCCACACAAATCTCTCCGTAAACTGGGATGGTGGGGGGAGGTGCTGCTGAGGCGCTAAGACTCGGTTACTCCACCCCCAACCCTCGACGAAAATATGTCCCACGTTGCTCCAGCAAGGAGGCGGCAGTATGGGTCAGAACCAGATTTTTGACGAGGAGGCCAATCCGCGAGGAAGGTGAGAGGGCTGGGCCCTGGGCACGGCTTCAGGTCCGTCGCACTGTCTGCGTGGGAGCTAAGCGGCGGCAATGCAGGGGCTCCGGCCCAACGACCCCACAGAAGCTGAGGCACCCTCTTCTCCACCCCTCCCCCACCAGGTCCCTAATACCACGCGAGTAGCCGCCTCTCCCCGGGGCTGGAAATCTGCAGCTCGGCCCGGACACACGTTCAGTCCTGGGAATCAGTCCAGGATTCTAAGTCCCTAGTCCCTGTCAGCCCCGCCGGGCCTGAGTCGAGCCGTTCGGCCATCCCGGCGGGGACTGGGAAGACATAAAAACTCCCTTTACCTGTGGCAGCTCCTTTACTCTTCTTCTTCTTCCGTCTTTTTTTCTTGGCCGCCTCCTCAGCCGTAGAGGCAGCTCCCTCCTCCCTGTCGTCTGGATCCAGGTCGCCATTCAGGTGGTTCCCGCAGGACGCTGCCTCCTTCACACCCGCCATGTTGCCCGAGAGAGCGCGAGGAACTAAGACAGGGCGGCGAGGGCCCGCTCCTTCTTCACCCACCTACACCAGCGACGCCGGAAGCTGCTCTCGATGGTAGGGGCGCGGGGAATGCTGGGACGGTGGAGGACTCGACTGTGAGGATTGCGCGTGGAGCTGGGCCGGGCTCGTCTCAGGCGGGCGTGGCCGAGGAGGTCGGGAAAACCGCGCGAAATCTGACCACACCCTCGTCCCGCGTCTCGGGTAAACCTGCCTGCTAGGGTCAAGTTGAATTCCCGTGCCTGCCCTGTGGACAGGCGCTGCCCGCGCGCGGGAGAGGGGCCTCTCGACTGGAACCGGAAAGTTTTATATTCGTGGTTTTATACAGCGCACCGGAAGCGAGGAGAAGGGCGAAAAAATGCCTTCACATGTACACACTTCTTTTTTATGACTCAAAAGGACTGAGTTTTTATTCACAATTACAGCTCACGGTGAGGCTATCCAAACACTTAAGGAGATGTACCTACAAAGGGGCCTGACTGAAGAGGCAGTCAGAGGATAAGAGATCAGGAGGCGTCTATTATTAGAGAAGCCAAGGAAAGGCAGCGTCTCAAGGAGGAGGGAGTGATCAACTGCGTTGAGTGCTAAGAGGTCAAGTAAGAGGATGAAAAATGCCGGATGTATATATTGTAGTGACATGGAAACCACTGGTGACCTTAGCAAGAGCTATTTAGGTAGAGAGATGGAAGCCAGATTAGAGAGTTGAGGAACGAGAGGAAATAGAGAATCTCTTCATCTTTCAAGTTTCAGTTTAAATGCCACTCCCTCTGAGAATCCTTCCTCAACAATCTATATCAGGCCCTGCTCATACAACCACGCATTGAATTCTTAACTTTTTTTCATGGCAATTTGTAATTAATTTATTTGTGTGATTATTTGTTTTATGTGTGTCTCTCCAACTACCTTGAGCTCCATGAAGACAGGAACCTCGCCTGTTTTGTACTCTTATTCCCAGCACCTACCTCTAACCTAAAGCATTGTAGGAGCCCAGTAAATACTCATTGTATAAATAGCACTTAAGAAGTGCCAAGTACTTTACATTCATTATCTCATTTAATCCACTTTTGAGTTGGGGAAATTAGAGCTAGAGAGTTTTAGTCACTTGCACCAGGTCATACAGGAAGTAAATAGCAGAGTTAAAATCCAAACCCAAGTAATGAGGTGCCAGAAATTTAGTAATTCTGTATTGTGCCTTTCCAGTTGAAATTCCTAATCAGTTCAGTAAATATGTATTGATTGTAGACTAGAAGTAATTTTTCTTGGTGGAAGATACAAAAGTGAAAAAAAAGTACCCTCAAGAAAGTTTGGCATTCAATGAGACATATAAATAAATAAGAATAAAATAAAATGCTAATACTTTCCTTACAACATTTATTATTTTCTATTCCAAGTTAGTCTGTCATAAAGATGAAGATTTTTAAAAGGGTCTAAAAGGTCTTAAGATTGGGGGCAAGGATGTGGCTGTCAACCTCAGGAGGAATCAAAGCTCACCCTGGTTGTGGTGCAAAGCTACTGCCAAAAGCATCCTTATAACTAAGATCTGCTGTATGAAAAATGCCTTCAAGCTTTGTTGTGAATCTTCCCAGTTCCACTATAAGTTCTGGGAACACTTGGGCCATGGCTACTACCTCAGACCCAGTCCAGTAGACACAGGATCCTAGAGGGTCAGTAGATAAATTTTGACAAAGGGTGTTTGAGGTATAAGTTGATCTACAGAATTATCAATGTCAAAATTTGTTCAATGAAAAAAGTAATGCTAAAGTACACTGATAACACAAAATACTGTTTCTTTGCTGCAAAGGGATTGTACTCTACTTTTCCCCCTTTCTTTCTGAAAAGAGGCAAGAAAATGAAACTTTCAAGGTAATAGAAAAAAAAACATATCTTGACAGTACAGTAGTGAATATTTGCTGGATGATAATTTTCCAGGACACTGCAGAGTTTGAGATAACTGAATAATTATACTTAACAGCCCATCACTCCTTATTTTCACATTTTTCTTCATTTGGTTTTCTCTTTAAGAGGAAGTTGAATGGGGTAAAGGAATAAGAAATGTTGAAAACTTAAGTAAGAATCTAAAAGAACCTGTATTAAATATAATTCAATACCAGCATAGACGAGAATATTTTTTCTAGCTCATCACATGAAGTCATTTTGTCTTAGATGGTTAACTAGATAAGCAGACAAAAATAAGTTTTTTTTCCTTAGAGAGAGACTTTTCCTATTGTAAAATCAATGTAATAAGATATATTTATTATTTTGTCCCAAAAATGTATTTTTGGTGAGAAAATATTAATTCCAAACTGAGCAACATAATTAGCCTCCGTCTTATTTTCTTTGAAGTCCTTGGTTAGTGGTGTGGCTTAGGACAAATCACTTAATCGCTCCAAATTTCAGTTTCCTTATTTGTAAAATGAGGATAATAATAGTACCACATCATAGGATATGGAAATTAAATTTCAAAATGGAGAAAAAGCACCTGTGACAGCACAACACTTGACACAATAGTGATATGTGTTAGCCAACATTGCTGTTAATAAGCCATGCTCTTGAAATTTTCCCATTTGTGTGTATTATATGATGGCCTAAATATCCTAAGGCACACATGTATTTTGTGACCTTTGGCAATGGGTTAACAAGAAATATATTAAGAAAAACATGGGAAAGCTTGTTTGCTTGACATTAAGGGAAATACTGAGGATTTTTTTCCATATCTTTATGGTTTAAAAAGTGCTATATAACTATTTTTAAATGTATAGATGATATGGCATAGATACAGATATATAAATACAGTCACACTGGGGGTTAGGGCGTCAACATATGAATTGGAGGGAGGGAACACAATTCAGACCATAACACAGACCTTGACGAATGTCCCCTTGGAGAAGGGGCAGGGAATTGCTCCTGACTGAGAGACCCGGATAGCTGAGGTGCATATCAAAGGAATGATTTCAGTGAGCCCAGACTCTTGCATCTTCCCATACGTACAAAAACACTAAATTCCTTAACTTGGGATATCTAGTTTTCTTTTATTAACAGCAGCCCTTTGTTCCGACTAGTGGTGGTGGTGCAAAAACTCCCATATATCCTGGCTGCCTGCTTTTGATCTTTGGAACAGTTTTCTCAGCGTTTATCTGAAAGGCTGTCTCCTGGGCTTGAAGTCCTAAGAATGTCTGCCGAATAAAACATAACTCTCAACTTTTAGGTTGTGCATTATTTTTCATTTGACAGTGGCATGTTTAGGGGAAGTTCTTGCTGAGGAGTAGGTGAAGTGAGACCAGATTGTAAATAGCCTTCTATGCTATCCTGAAGAGTGGCTTTTATTGTAAGGTCTCAAGGTGATATGTGACAAGGGATATTTAAATTTTAATATTTTAAAAAATGCTTAAAATATACCACGACAGACATGTCACCAGCATGACAATACAATGAATAGTACTGTGTAGCCATTAAAAGCCAGTAAAATGATATTGATGTAGATTCTGTGGATAAATGTATATGGTTATATAATACATACAGATGTCTGCAAGCTAGGGAAACGTGGTCATTTTTGCTTTGTGAAAGATCACTCTGATGGCAGTCTAGATTCTAGAGCAGTGGTTTCCATCCAGTAAATCCATGTGTTTTATTTTAAAAGCCAAATATATTTAAAGAACTGTATTCTATTCTGAGAGTATGGTACTTGCTAGTTTTTGAAGTTGAACAGTCTTTTAATAAGTCTAAAATTATTAGTATGAAATAACAAAGTAGAGGATGGTTTCTTGTGCCCTGAAAATTTTTTGAAAAAGGGGGGCCCACACCATGTCTGTTCTCAAAACCATTTTTTAAACTTTTATCAGCAGTGATATCCCTAAGTCTGATGGCTTGTATTCTAAAGAAAGAAAAATTGGAAATGGCAGAGCCTGCTAGTAGGGGAAACTTGCTAATATGTTATTGTTGATAACAATATTGATGAGAACTTATGTGAAGGCTGTTGGGGGCTAGAGAGGAGAGATTGGATTGCAGAAACATGTCTAATTTAGAATTAAGAGAACGTAATGGTCCACTGAATATGGAGAGGGAGGAGTTGAAGATGACACGCCAAGCCAGGTTTCTGGCTTGGGTTCCCGGATGGATAGTGGTACCACTCCCTGAGATAGGGAATAAAGGAGGAGGAGGAGGTCTTGGAGGAGACGGAAGGGAAGATAAGCTTTGGGCATTTTAAGTTTGAAATGCCTGCATGGCATCCAGGCAGAGATATCTGGTAGTAAGTTAGAAATATGGGTGTGGAGATATAGACATGAGAGTCATTAGGGCTTGGGTGTGGTAGAAGGCTTAAGAATGAAGTACTTCAGGGAAAAGGATAAAAAAAACGAACACAACCCAGAGGGACACTAATGTTTGGGGGTTTTGTTTGTTTATAAGAAACAATGGTGGGAAATTCTGTAAAGGAAACAACAAAAGAATGGTAGGACAAGAAGGAGAAAATACTTTAGAGAATAATCACATGGAAGTAAGGAGAGAAAAAAGTTTTACAAAACAAAAAGTTTGGTCAGCTATATGAACTGCTGAATAAAGATCAAGTAGTACAGTCTTAAACTAGACCATTGATTTTAGATATTATAAGGCCACTGGTGGGACTTCCCTGGGGGTCCAGTGGTTAAGAATCCGCCTTCCAGGGCTTCCCTGGTGGCGCAGTGGTTGAGAGTCTGCCTCCCGATGCGGGGGACACGGGTTCGTGCCCCGGTCTGGGAAGATCCCACATGCAGCGGAGCGGCTAGGCCCATGAGCCACGGCCGCTGAGCCTGTGCGTCCAGAGCCTGTGCTCCGCAACGGGAGAGGCCACAACAATGAGAGGCCCGCGTACCGCAAAAAAAAAAAAAAAAAAAAAAGAATCCGCCTTCCAATGCAGGGGACACGGCTTTGATCCCTGGTCGGGGAACTAAGATCCCACATGCTGCGGGGCAACTAAGCATGCACACCACAACTGGAGAGCCCACATACTGCAACTACAGAGCCCACGCACTGCAACTACTGAGCCCGCGCTCTCTGGAGCCCACACGCCACAACTAGAGAGAAGCCCATGCACTGCTACTAAGACCCGATACAGCCAAAAATAAATAAATAAATATTTTTTTTTAAAAAAAAGAAGGCCCTGGTGACTTTAGAGAGGTCAATATCATGAAAGGGCACAAAAAAAGGATTCTCACAAGAGATTGGGATGCACTATCCTAGACACTAGCTCATAGAGCAAAGGATCCTTTTATCTCAAAACTACTTCATCAATGACTCTTACAATGCTCTCCTCTTTTGTTCTCCTGGAGAGTGCCTTTCTTGAAATTAAATGTGACTCCCCTGCCACATTCTCTTCTGTAATTCTTTACCTATTTTAGTTCTGTCCGAAAACATCCTATAACTTTTTATCTTACAATATATTATTATCTCCTTTTGTAACTGGAGAATAGTTAGATCCTTAATGACAGAACTTCTTTATCTTCCCCATAGTATCCAAATATTTAGGCTGGACTTTGGGAAACACATATATGGCTCCAAGCAATATTCCTATAGCCAAGATATCAGGAGTACTATTGCCCACATGGAACTTACAAGTTTTCATTGACCAGGGCTACATGGGAATCAGTGTCCAGGGTTTACAAAAGAAGATAAGAGCCACATGAAATACTGGAGGACAAATGACAGTACCATTCACAGACTCTCTCTATCCATCACTCCAGTTAATGATTCCCACTACTTATTAAAGAATGAGGGTTATTTTAGTGTTGAAGGCAGAGGTAATTAGAGTTGAACTAGGAATATACTATGACTGAGGTTGTAATATGGAAAAGGGTTAGACAGAGGTTCTCAAACTTTTGGACACAGGACCCTTTTTATACTTGAAAAATTACAGAGGACCCCACAGATTTTTTGTTTATATTATACCATAGACTGAACATTTGTTTTCCAAATTCATATGTTGAAACCCATGTGATGGTGTTTGGAGGTGGGACTTCTGGGAGTTGATTAGATCATGAGTGCTGTGCCCTCATGAATGGGATTAGTACTCTTATGAGAGATCCCAGAGAGCTCCCTCACCCGTTTCTACCATGGGAGGACACAGTGAGAAGACAGCTGTCTACGAACCAGGGAGCTGGAGCTCAGCAGACATTGAATCAACTTGACATTGTCTCCCTGTCACTGAGGTTTGGTAGATTTGGGGCAGACACCTGCCAGGACTCCCAGGAGCAGAGAATCCCTAGAGCTCTCAATCCTAATATTGCTTCACATTTGGTGAAGACAATGAATTTTAAGAAAAGTGGTAAATGCCGCGAGGGAAATGTTTCCGGTGCCTGAAGTACTGTCAGCAGACTTTGCTAATGCCGCTAAACAAGCAGTGCTACCAGACCCCTGACCATGGAATGACTTCATTCAACCAATAATTGTCATCTTCCACCCACAGGTGTACAGTCACAGCCAGCAGTACAGACTTGGTCCCTGCCCTCCAAGGCTTCAAGTCTGTACACAGAGATTAAGAACGTATGCCATTAATCAGTGGAAAATAAGGAATAAAGTGCTGTCGGAGCAGTATAGATAGATGGAACACTGAGGAAGTTTTGAGGAGGGAGAAATTTTTTTAAAGGATTTTTTAGGAAGCCTCTGAGTAGGGTCTCCAGTGATGAGGAGAATTTGGATACTGGGTCAGGGACCGTAAATATTTACTGAACACTTACCATACACTAGGTACCATGCTAAACAGTGTTCTTGCAAGATTTCATTTAATATCCAGGACACACCTAAGGGGTAACAATATTTAATCCCACCGAGCCCTTCTCACCCCTGAAGACCCAGCGAGTTAGCAGCAGAACAGGGGCATGAAGGAGGGATGGTGCGGACAAGTCAGAAGAATGCTAAGAAGTTTGGTTTCACTGATGCTTAGAATGTGGAAGATAGAATAGGCAGGGTTGGGACCAGATCATGGAGGGCCTTGACCCTAGGCTAGAATTGGGAGCAAATAATGAAGTCCAAATCCTTTAAAATCTACAATGATAAAGCAAGCAGGCACTGTGTGAGGCAGCTCTAAAATGGCTTTCAAGTTTGTTGTAAGAAATCAAAGCCCAATCATCTCATATTTAAATGTAGAATTATTTTTATGGCTCGGCTATACAAGTTGCAGTGACATTTGAAGAGATGAATATCAATCCAATAATGGCCTATTTCTGCAAACCCTAACTGAAACTTTTAAATCTACAGTTGGACTCTAAATCTTGAATTAAAAAACCATAAAGTCTTCACCTAACCCAGCATTCACCTAATCCGGTATTCACCTAGCCCATGAATTAAAAATAAGCTCCATGCACAAGAAAGCCCATCTGATGTGCAATCGTTGTTTCATATGGTTTGCATGCTCTAGTTCAATTTCCAGCCCAATCCTGTGCACAGAGGACACCTGGTAGAGGGACAACAGTATACGATCCTGATAACACACTAGCAGAGCATACTAGCTATTAGATCTTCAGCAATCATGTACCTCTCTTAGCACACTAGCTGGCACATTGGAAATTACTCAGGGATGCTCAGAAGGCATCTCCAGGGGCCCTGATGTTGATACACTCTGTGTTCCCCTGTGAAGGCAAACATGGGGATAGAGGAGTGAGTGGTCATGGGAAAACAAGAGAGTATCACTGAGACTGGAGCTCCTAGCAGCCTGTTCTTTACAGGGTGGGAGATCAAAGCCTTAACTCCAAACACACCTGATGTCTTTGATGATAACTCCCTGCCTCCTTCTCTGAGCTCTCTGCTACTGTCCAGCCACTGGCAAAGGTGGTATTGTTGCTCTTTGTGGTTCATGTTGCATACAAACCATACATGAAAATGTTCTCTTTTTTTTTTTACCATTTTGCTCTTTGGGGTGTAAGATAGTTAATTCTAGAAGTAACATTAATACACTTGAAGAAAAACAAAGGGAGGCTTTGCTGACCTTTTTTGAAGTGTTAGTAACTAAGATATCGTGGTACTGGCACCAGGCTAGTTAGACCAATGGAGCAGAACAGATAGCCTCAAACAGCCCCATACACATATGGAAACTTGATATACAACAGAGATAACATTACAAACCAGAGAGGAAATAATGGCCTATTCCAAATGTTGTGCTACAGCTGCTTATCTATCTATCTATCTAACTATCTATATTAGATTCCCAATTCCCATCATAAACCCCGGGTAGACTAAAGAGTTACATATAAAAAGCCAAAATAATAAAACATGTGGAAGAAGCATAAGGAGAATATCATTATCACCTTGAGGTAGAAAATAAATTCTTAAACACAAGAAACCCCCTCACAAATATAAGGGAAAGGGTAGATAAGTTTAACTACATTATAATTAAAGTCTTATGTACAAAAAAAAAGGTACAGAAATTTCATTGCAGCAATTTGTGATAGTGGAAAATTGGAAACTACCTAAAGGTCCGTTAACAAGAGAATGTATAAATTGTGGACAACTGCTAATTTGTTTTGAGCATCCAGCCTCTGAACCTACTTTCCACATGAGGGGATTCTCCTACCTGCTGAAGCAGAGCGCATTTCCACTCTAGATGCCCAAAACGCCAGATTCTTGCTTTCTCAGTCTCTCCTGAAGTTAGGGTCCAGGCACATGATTCAGGCTCCACCAATCCCAAGAGCCTGCCCCAGACTTTCAGGCAGCTGCAGAGGCTGCCCAGACCCCCTTTAGGTGGGAGGAGCAGCTCCAGTGGCTTCCAGAAGCTGCAGTGGCTGTAGCTCTCGTAGCCGTGTCCTGGTCAGGGCCGGCAGTGCAAACTGTAGAGTCTCTTCCACCACAGCTGTGACTGTGGTGTCCCCACTGGATGTTTTTCCCGACAGTGAAGCCTGCAAACCTGATTCTTCCACCCTTCCAAAGGTTTTCTAAGTTCTTGAATAAGTTCCTTTATTTTTGTTTATTTACTTAAATTAGTCAGTTTGTTTCTGTTGCTGGCAGCTAAAAATCTTAACCCTGATAGATTATGGATTATGACATATTTGTATAACATACATGAGAATGGCATATACCAAGATCAGGGTACAAAGTTGATTGAAATCAGGCAAGACTCCTTGGAAATTTTGGTTATATCTAAAATTATAATAATGAAAAAAATGGGGAATTCCTTGCTGGTCCAGTGGTTAGGACTCCACCTTTCACTGCTGAAGGCCCGGGTTCAATCCCTGGTTGGGGAACTAGTATCCCACAAGCCATGTGGCGCGGCCAAAACTATATATATATTTATAGCAAATGTAGTAAAATATTAAGATTTGATAAAGCTGGGTAGTAGTTTGTTTTATTATTCTTCATATTTTTTGAATATATGAACTATTCCACTACATGCACACACTAGCATACACACATATATATAAACTTTTACTATAATGAGTACACAATTGATCAGAGCAAAAATACTCTATTGAAATTATCTGCCTCTCTTTCCATAAAAGAAGATCCACTACTAAGTTGGCCTGTATCTAAATTCACTAATAAACATTATGCTTGAGAATAATGAGAAAGGGGAAAAAAAGACATTGAAAATAGATCTGGGGGGGCATTAAGGCAAGTACTGATATACTGTCTTATATTTGTAAGCATGGATTTTCTTATGACAAGTAAATATATAACCATCATTATGTAGAAATGTGCTTCTAACGAGGGGAGACATCAAGACATATCAAAAAGCATGACTTCAACAAACATAATTGGGTATTTTTCACATTTATTAATACTAAGTTCCTCAGGTTCAGGGTAAAGATAATGAAGCCAACATTGAATAATTTAATGATAATAAAAAATACTCTTCTAGCTACCCAGGAATGCCAGTTTTAAGCAACTTTTTTTAAAACAAACTTCATCTTTTAATAATTCTTTAAGCATAATTAAAATGCACAAAACTTGATTTTTTTCCCCCTAAACAAAAACTTGGCTTTTTTTTAGCCACACGGCATGCAGGATCTTAGTTCCCTGACCAGAGATGGAACCAATGTGCCCTGCAGGGGAAACACAGGGTCTTAACCACTGGACCACCAGAGAAGTCCCACAAAACTTGGTTTTATAAGCCTCATAACTTCCCTAGAACTTCTGTGGAAATGTGAACTTACCCCTGCATTACAGATGTTAATACTGAGGCACAAAGGAGTCAGAAAATTTACAGTCACATTGAGAGTGACAGATCCGGATTTAGCATTCTGATGTCTGTTCTGGCTATTGGGTTACATGTCTTATCCCCTCTATTAATAGACATAAATCAGCTCAGAAGTATGCTATAGGTATTTCATCTTCAGAAGTCAGTGAGGCAGCAGTACAATAATAGAAAACAATACACACTGGTTCAAAGTCCAGCTGTCATTTACTACTTGTGTGTTTTTGGTCAAATTATGGAATTTCCCAAGCCTCAGTTTCCCCATTTCTAAGAGGAAATAGCAAATATCTTACAGACCAGCATTCTTCTTACATTGTTAAACTGCAATTAACATTCTATTGTCATTCTTACTGAACATTCAGCTCCTCACTGGAATGACAACAAAGTGCATCAAACCCAAGGGCTCTGATATCCTCGGTGTGGACAGTGCCTGCCCACCTCACCACCCCCTCATGCCTGGCAACTAATAGACAGTAAATGTTTGCTGAACTGATCAGAAATGGCAAAGTCAGAATAAGATCAAGAGAGCAAATATTTATTGAGTACTTACTGCGTTGCAATGACTGTTTACCTGTGATATCATTTGATTCTCAAAAGAACTTTAAATAGCTGTCTTTCTGCATATGAGGTTGAACATAGGTCAGTAACTGAGATGAAGGACAGTTAGTCACTTGTCCAAGGTTACTCGCTTAGGAAGTTGGTGGGCTGAGGTTCAGACCAGGCAGTCTTACACTAGGACCTGTGCTCATAAGCACCACAGCATGCCATATAGCAGTATGGAGTAAGAAAATCAGCAGCAAAGGGAAGCAAGAGTGGAATTGAATGAGGTGAATGGATTGGGAGGAATGGTTCATATTAGCATTTCAGGAATATGTGCTTGGGCTTGTACGGGTAGGAGGTGTGGAAGGGGCTTCGTATGTTTGCCCAGCAGGAATTGTAGAGGCCAGTGCAGCTGATAAAAGAAGCCATTCCTGGCTGAACCCTTTTAACAATGAGGAAATAATTCCAAAACACTGTCTACTTGGATATAATCAGTCCAAGGAGCATTTTTGACAGCACAGTTCTATATATTCATTAAATCAGATAACCAACATTTACTGAGTTCCTACAAATGCTGGAGCATGTGACAGGAACTAGAGGTAGAAAAATGAATTAGACTCTGATTTTGTCCATGAGGAAAAGACAATCCAGAGAACAGACAAGCACAGTACAGTGAATTGAGTGATGGATCAGAAGTGTGAACAGAACATTCGGGCACGAAGTGTCTTATAGGACCAATAAGAATTAACTTGGTAGAGAACATTTCCCACAAACTGCATTTTGGAAGGCATGTTGGAAAAATGCATGTCGGAAGGCAAGAGGATAGGAAATTGGAAGATGAATTTGGGAGACTGGAAATAAATCAGTATTGGGGGGTGCATGTTGAAAGAGCTAGCAGCTAGAGGTTCATGAAAGCCTGATTGTGAGATCTAATAAGGAATTTGAACTCTCCTTGATGGTAAGAGCATTCATTAAAGGATTTTAAGCAGAGAAGTAACATGAAGACATTTTTTATTTCAGAAGGATCATTTTGACAGAATGATCCAGAAAATTTCAGACTGACAGGGAGGCCTGTTACTACATTTTACCAGGTGAGAAATGATCAGGCTGTGACAGTGGGATGGAAAAGGATGCTGAGTATGAGTGAGAATTAGAAGCAAGACTCTATAAAGTTTAGTATGTTGAGTGAGGGAAGAGTTTAAAATGTCTCTCAGCTTCTCATATGGACAATTAGAAGAATGGGCAGTGCCCCTTGTTGAGATAGGAGGAGGAGGAGAAGAAGAAGAAATGTCTGTCATCTATCACTGCATAACAAACCCCCCAGAAACTTAGAATCTTAAAGCAATGGTCATATGTTTGCTCATGACCCTGCTCAGGACTTAACAGGGATGGCTTGACTCTGCTTCAGGTAGCACTGGCTGGGGAAGGTTGAGTACAGCTGGAGGACTGAAGAACAGCCTCATTCACATGGCTGGCAGGTGGTGCTTCTGCCATTTGGGAGCTCAGTTATGGCTGCTGGCCAGGGGTCTCTGTCCTCCTCAGGAGGGCCTTTGCACAAAGCTGCTCAGATTTCCTCACACCATGGGGTCTGTGTTTTGAGAAGGAGTGTTCCAAGAGGTGAAAATGGAAGTTGAAGATCTCTGCAGTTATGCAGTATGTGATTAGTCAAAACATGCCAAAGGCCAGACCAGAGGAGTGGAAATAGACCCCCAACACTCGACGAGTGGCATGGCAAAGGATTTATAGCCATCTTTAATCTGCCATAACAATATTTGAAGAAAAAGATGAAAAAAATTAGACTGGGAATGCTGACTTGAGGTACCTGAGTGGCATCAAAATGGAGACATCAGGAAGTAAGCAATTCAATCTACAGGTCTGGCTCTCAGAGGAGAGCACTAGCTTTGGAAGATACTTGGTGTAGACATAAACAGTTAAACTTATGGGTTCCCCAAGGACTGTGTGAAGAGAGTGAATGGTGGGAGACAAAACTGGAGATTTTAGTACAGTAGATATTTAGAGGCCAAGTAGAGAAAAGGCGTGCATGACAAAGACTAGGATGGAAGACAGAGAAATAGGAAGAAAACAGAAGAGAATGGGGCCACAGAAGCCCAGGAGACAGAGAAAAAGGTACGATTCAAAAATTTTAAATGCCACAAAGCGGTCAAGTAATAAAAGAAACATGGAATTGTTCACTGGGCTTGGCAATACAGAGAGAGGTCTTTGGTGGCTTATGAAGGCATTTCTAATAGAGTGGTGGGGATAGAGTCTGGAATTTTTGGTTCAAAGATACAAATACTGATGAAGGGAGCAAAAGATTTGTTACTTGGGATTTAATATCTTTACAATTTTTTCTTTTTTCAGTGTTGTTTGGATTCCTTTCGATTGATCAAATACAACATCATCTCTGCATCTAAATTTACTGGCAGCAAAAGTCCACTTCTGGTTCAAAGTCACAATGTCATCCCAGGAATTTTTTTGGTATGTGATTTGAGATATATAACTCTTTTAAATGACTGTTGTGTATGATGCTTGCCAGACTTAGAAATAATTCACAGAGTGCACAGTAGGCTAGTAGGAATGCAGAAATGAATCAGCTTGAATCACAACCTTCTGTGGTACCCCCGTGACTGCAGGTCTTCTTATAACTGTTGGATTATCCTTATAATTACTCTTAGTGAAGTTAAAAATTGGATACCCTGTTAACACTGAGGTGGCCAAAGGGGGAAGTGATAACCAATTCATAAAATTTTTAAAATTTAGTAAAATAATGTACATAAAGTGCTTATTTCAATTCCTGGCACATCATGGACATGTAATAAATGTTAATTCCCTTCCAGGAATTTTTCAGTTCAACGAATGTTTATTGAATGCTCTGTGCCAAGCACGGTATTGGGAACCGCGGATACAAAAATAAAAAAGCCACAGTCCCTCCTGCCACGGATCTTCTAGTCCAGTGGAGAGAGTTGCAGCCTAAGGCTTCCTGCGAAGTGTGATATGTGAGCTAGGCTCTAAAGGTGGGAGGGATTTTGATAGAAAGAGGTAGGAAGAAGGAGGAGGAGAAAGAAGTTCCAGAGAGAAGGAATATTATTAGTAAAGGTAAAGGTTTGGGGCACAAGGTACCTATAGATCTGATTTTTAGTCCTGCATCTCCCATTATAACCTGGGTTAATCTCAACTGGTAGAAGTGAGGACTGGATTAGATCCGTGGCTCTCAACCCTGGCTGATGCCTTAGGTGCATGAAAAAATAATGATTTCTGGACCTTGCCCTAGAACAATTAAATCAGTATTTCTGTGGGTGAGACCCAGCATCAGTATTCTCTTTACATCAACTTTATTATGATATATTTTACATACAATATAAATGCACTCACTTTAAGTGTACAGTCCCAACAACTTTTGACAAATGTATAGACTCATGTAACCACCTGTATAATTGAGATAGAAAATATTACCATCACCCCCCAAATTTTCTTTTGACTCTTTAGCTGTAAGTCCTTCCAACTTCATCTCCAGGCAATCACTGATCTGCTGTCACTATAGATTAGGTTTTCCTTTTCTAGAATTTCATCTTAAAGGATTCATACAATAAGCATTCTTTTGTCTGGCTATTTGGGATATCGGTGCTTTTTAAAAGCTTCCTTATATGATTTTAATGAGAAGCAATGAACTGGATGATCTCACAGGACCCTTCCAGCTAAAAAAATACCATGATTTCATCTGCTAGTCTACAGGTACTTTATAAAAGTTGAATTTTAGGAGTAACAAACATGACTGCTGTTGTAATAATTAGGATGTTGCTAACACTAATATTTATAGGCAAAGAGCCTCTTACCTTAATATGAAGGTAAGCCAGTTTGTTGCAAGTGTTCAAATGACAGTTTAGACAAGAGAAAGAGACTTAAGACAAATGAGATGGAACAGAGGCTGCATCTGTACATGTCTTTTGAGATATATACCAAATAGAGAAAGCAAAGGTAGCTCATCCACTGATTTCACTACGGTAAAGTGAATAACTTCCTCAGATTTCAACACACATATGCACACAAAAAAAATCTGTTTTCAGTTTTCAAAATACACATCCCTGTCACTATGAACAATGAACAATGAATGTTACTCTGTGATCGGGAAGTCTTCCCACAGACCTGGCGGGTGATCAAATATTACCCTGCTCCTGCAAGCCTGTTTGATCCTGTGAGTCTTGGTAGACTGTGCAAGCTTGGTTTATAGTCTGTGCTTCCTATAAATTTACTGGTAGCTTAGAAAAAAAAAAAAAGCAGTAGCACAATGAAAATGTATGTCCACCTTAAGTTGCACTCATCTGTGACATCCAAATCAAAGACTTGTCAGCTGAGGTCCTCCCAGTTCCCTGTAAGAGAATATCAACAATTACTCATATCACCTAAAACAAACAAGTTCCTATTCAAACACTGGCTCTCAGTATCTGCCTTTCAAGCCAAGAGCAAGGCTAAGGCCTCAGCCTGCCTAGTTGACTGTCCACCGGGTGACAGTGTTGATCCATCTGAAATAAATGTGCTTTGTCTCTGGGCCAGCAAATTCTGGGAAAGACTGGAGCCAGATGGAGTTCTGAGGGTCTTGGGGAGGCTCTGCCTTTCTTCAAGAGCAAGGCAGAATGGTTCTGTTTTCTTTATCTTTCGAGAGAAAATGTGAGGTGAATAGTTCTGATGTTACCATGTTGGGTCTGGGTTTCTTTGGGCAAAGCAGTACAGAGAATGGATGTGATTGTCCATAATAAATTAACCTGCATTTTCCTGACAATTTAATGAAGGCAGAAAGCTTGCAAAGAGCATTGTGAAAGCTCAGCTGAAAATTCATTTTAGCATTTTGCTTAAATGCATTAAGGTGGAACAATTCTTTACCCAAGGTGTTTATTCTAATACAAACATGCTAGGGTGTGGGATGTGCATTACCCAGGGCTCTGAAGAGGGACAAAATTGTCTTCGTGGAATGTTATTTCCAAATTGCCATGTCATGGTTTTTCATTATTGTATTTTGGACATAAGCCCTATCCTCAAAATGAGAAATAGATAGGAAATAAACACTGTAGTAAGATTCCGTGTAATCAGCAGAAATGATGGAAGTGTGTGATGATAATGCAGTAGAGGAGAGGGAATGATGGAACCAGTCATATCCCCATTTTAAAAGGACAAGACAGGAAGTGAACTGAGTGCTTGCTTCAGAGTGCTTGCTTAAGAGGGTTGGTCTGAGTAATTGTGCTCCACTCTCACCCCCCAAAATGGGGAGGATCATGATTCAGAAATGTTGAGACCCTTCACTATATAGTAAACAATAAAGTCATGTTAATGTGGGACTCTGTTCCAAATTCTTTTCTGTCAGTTTGAAAGACTAAAATAGAATTATCATTTTAAGAAATTGGGACATCCCTGGTGGTCCAGTGGTTAAGACTCCATGCTCCCAATGCAGGTGGTGTGGGTTCAACCTCTGGTAGGGGAACTAAGATCCCCCCCGCCCCCCCAAGAAAGAAATTACACCACGAAACTTTTTTGGTTTTTTTAGAAGTATTTTCCCCCTTTGCTTTATTTGATATTATTTGGTCCTGTCTATTTGTACTAATTCAACATGTTTATGTTTTTTTTTTTTTTGCGGTACGCGGGCCTCTCACTGTTGTGGCCTCTCCCGTTGCGGAGCACAGGCTCCAGACGCGCAGGCTCATCAGCCATGGCTCACGGGCCCAGCCGCTCTGGGGCATGTGGGATCTTCCCGGACGGGGGCACGAACCCGTGTCCCCTGCATCGGCAGGCGGACTCTCAACCACTGCGCCACCAGGGAAGCCCTCAACATGTTTATGTTTTATCACACTTAACATAACAAAGGTTTGGGGGGTTTATATTTAAAAATACATTTAAACTGCAGTAGTATTTTCTTAGGGAGTTCTATTTGTCTCCTGAGAACCTCAAGTGAGGGTTAGAAATACAGTTTGTCCGGCTGTGTGCAGATTGGGCTTTCACTCCCTGGGACTTGCACAGACATTGAGCAACACAGAACAAAGGGCCATAGAAGCAGAATGTGAGGCTCTTGAGCCATAAGTGACTTCCTTGTCTCTGCTCTTTGCCCACTTCAAGGCCTATCCCGGACTGACCTACCACACCCAGACACTTTACCTAGGACACACTGTAATCACAAACACTTTGATATTCTCTTCAGTGTATATCAAGGACATTTTATCAAAGTTTTGGTATTCTTTACTCAGCCCGTGTTCTCAACCATTTTATCAGCAGAAAGGGTAAAAGGATTTATGAGAGGAGGCCCTGGGTAGGGGAAGTTGAGAACTTTCTGGGACCCACCAGAGCAGAGAGGATTCTCCTGGGAAACAAACCCAACCTGGATGCTTCTTTTTATTTTTTAAATTTTATTTATTTATTTATTTTTGGCTGTGTTGGGTCTTCGTTGCTGCACGCGGGCTTTCTCTACTTGCGGCGAGAGGGGGCTACTCTTCGTTGCGGTGCGCGGGCTTCTCATTGCAGTGGCTTCTCTCATTGTGGAGCACGGGCTCTAGGCACGTGGGCTTCAGTAGCTGCGGCACATGGGCTCAGTAGTTGTGGCTCACAGGCTCTAGAGCACAGGCTCAGTAATTGTGGCACACGAGCTTAGTTGCTCCGCGGCATGTGGGATCTTCCCAGGCCAGGGATCGAACCCGTGTCCCCTGCATTGGCAGGAGGATTCTCAACCACTGCACCACTGGGGAAGCCCCCAACCTGGATGCTTCTGGTGTGTCTGCTTTCTTCACCAATGTCACAATGAAAGTAAAACTCATAAGAGAACGGGGTAAAGATGTGTGAACCCACAGGGACTCTCTGTAGAGATGCGCAAAAGATCCTTTTATCTTCCTATTTCTTCTACCTTCCTAGTTTTCCAATCATGAAGGTCTTTGGAGTCTTATCTGGGCTGTTCTGTGAGAAGCCAGCACCACAGATTATTTGCAGGGGAGGGTTCTACTGATGTAACCCAATGTTTGGAAATGTAGAAAAGCATAAAGAAGGAAATAAAAATCATCCATACTCTTACTACCCAGAAATAAACACTGCTAATGGTTCAGTGTACTCCCTTGCAATGTTTACACACACACACACACACACACACACACACACACACACACACACACAAACACCCTGAATTAGGGTCTTAAGGTACATATAATAATATAAGCATTTCCCTATATCACTAAGTATTGTTTCTACATTCTTTTACAGCAACACCGTTTATGTTGGCTGATCATATTCCAATATATGGCTGTACCACGACTTATTACTTAATATATCTTTTATTGCTGGATATTAAATTATTTTAAAGAATAACATAAGAAAAAATTAGAGCTGTCTAATAATGTTGGAATTCATAGCCTTGCAAAGCAGTGAGCTCTCCTTTTGAAGAGGCTAGAATATGATTTTTAGCGGATAGCTCAGAAGGAACTCCTACCCTAAGAGGGTGCCTTCTTTCTATTCTCTGGCCCCATTTCTCTTGGCAATTATTTTTCTTCCTAGTATCTGTCCTCTTTCCCTGTGCTCCAGTATCACCTCAGCTTTATCATCCTGGTCGTCTCCTTCTCCCTCCTTAGTGCAAGATTCAGAAAGCACTGCTTTTGCATCCCTGTCTCTACCATAGGGCTTTGCAGTCAAATGCTCTACCAATGTTCTATATCCCCACTATCATAAGGCTTCTCTCTTTCCTGGCCAATCTGACCAGATGCTCTCTAGGCCCAATAACTTTTTTTGGGTTTTTTTGGCCATGCTGCGTGGCTTGCAGGATCTTAGTTCACTGACCAGGGATCAAACTCGGCAGTGAAAGCCCCGAGTCCTAACTGCTGGACCGCCAGGGAATTCCCAACCTTTTCTGTTTAATAGTTGAGTAGCTTGGCATCACATCATAAAAATATCCCAGGCCTTCTTAAAAATGGAATACTATTCAGGGTGGGCATATGAAAGAGTTGGTAGAAGAAGTTTAAATATGTTTAAAACAAGAAAAAAATCTTTAAGGGGGATGCTCTTTCTTCTCGTACCAGCTCCTCGGGCCCATACAATAATATTAGTATGTGTAAATAAGAGTGAAAATAATTCTGTTCTGTCATTAGTTATAAAGTTTATCAACACTGTATTACCCTCTTGAGATCCTCAATTCTGACCTTAATCACTTTAGGGCAGGGACTCTGCTCTTCTTATTTCTGTTGCATCCTTTACAGTAGCTACAAATCAGTATATGTACAGTTGATTTGTGGTGAAAGAGTAAATTTAGTATTTAGGATCCAAAATCAAAAGGGCATACCTAAATTTTTCCAAAAGCTAGTACATAGCTTTCATTTCCTATTTAGAGTTTTCCTATCCTGCTATCTTGTCCACCTCTAACATTTCCTATTTAGAGATGGCTGTTTAATCGATATAAGTTAAACTAAGCCTGCAATTTAAGTTCAGACAAAGAAATCTTTGGGACATACCTCAGCAACCCTTATCATCAATCAAAGGGAATAAGCCACATTGTCCTCAGAATGATGTGTTTACAGAGAATTATAAACACAATTCTGAATGCTTCTGATAAAACACCGACTTGCAGAGCTTCAGAATCAAATAGATGACTGACCCACTGCTGGTTTCTAAAGTGCTGATTTGCCCTTTTCTCAGCTTCTCCCAAGCTGGGTGTAACTTTGCACTTGCATTGAGAAACAGTGTTCTTTGTTTAGGGTCAAACTGCCTAGGTTTTAGGAAAAAAGACGGTTAGATCAAAGTCTTTGTTGGATATCAAACTTCTTTAGTGAGCCCTTTTCTTCCTAATACCTCATGGTTTTCTCCTTTGACATTGGATTTGACTCAAATTTAGTACAAATGACTAATAATAACTTGAATTAAATAACATTTTAGTTTATAAAGCAGTCTGTGTAGCTCATTTTGTTGAATTCTTATAACAGTTCTGTGGGGTTGGCAAGCCAAATGTGGTTTGTCTTTTCCTGACTGGGGAAGCTGAGTTTGAGTGAAGTGGCTTACCCACTTGATTACTCCAGCTAATCAATCCTGGGATTGGATTGGCAACTTCCAATTCAATACTCTTTCTACTGCATGTAAAAAAATAAGGAGAGGGAATGTAAAGTGATGCGGTCATTGTGGAAACCAGTATGGTGGTTTCTCAAAAAATTCAACATAGAGTTTTCATATGATCCAGCAACTCCACTTCTGGGCATATATCCAAAAGAATTGGAAGCAGGGACTTGAACAGCTATTTGCTTCATAACAGCATTATTCACAAAAGCAAAAAGGTGGAAACAACACAAATGTCCATCAAGAGATGAAGGGATAAACAAAATGTGGTATGTATCTACAATGAAATATTACTCAGCCTTAAAAAGGAATGGAATTCTGATACATGCTGTAACATGGATGAACCTTGAAGATGTTATGCTAGGTGAAATAAGTGAGACAGAAAAGGACAAATACTGTATGATTCCACTTATATGAGGTACCTAGAACAGTCAAATGCATAGAGTCAGAAAATAGAACAGTGGTTACCAGGGCCTAGGCTGAGGGGAGAATGCAAAGTTCTTGTTTAAAGGGTACAGAGTTTCAGTTTAGGATGATGAAAAAATTCTAGAGATGGATATTGGTGATGGTTGCATAACGATGTGAATGTGCTTAATGCCACTGAATTGTATCCTTAAAGATGGCTAAAGTGGTAAATTTTATGTAAATTCTACTACAATAACAAAAAAGTCGGGGTTGGGGCGTGAGTATAGGAAAAGCAGTAAACCTTGATTCTAGCCCTGGTTCTGCCTCTAACTGGTTGGGTGACCACAGATAACATTTTAGTCCTCAATTTCTTTATCTGTAAATCAAGGGGGCCTGGATTAGATGATCTCTTGGTATCTTTCCAACAGTCATCAGAAAAATGCATGAGGACAAAGCCATATCAGGATTTCTATTGGGGTCCCACCTGATGGTCAAACGTTTGCGGAAAAGACACATCCCCTCAGTAAGTGATAGAGAAAAATTGGCATTTGCTATGCATTTCAGAAATGAATGTTAGAGTTGTCATGCTTATTAAAATACAAGTCTGTAGGAAGAAGTCCGGATAAACAGTCTAAATGCTTTCTGAGTTGTTGTTGTTATTGTTTTATTATTTAGGCACCAATTAGAGTCTAGAGAAGCTACAGAATAAAGTCGGTAAAGCTAATTATCTCAAGTTTGGTGGGTAAAAATCAATCTCTTATACAAATATAGCTTATAGCTTTAAGTAAACAAACATAATTTTAACAAATGCAGTTTCCGATTACAAATATTTATGATCTCAAGGATGCAAGCCAACAGTCCTTGTAACCATCACAACGCATCTTTATATATTACCAGAAAGCTCTTTGCCCTTCGTAGCAAACAGCTTGAGAAACTCAACTTCATAATGACAAGCCACTGAATAAGTATAAACTTTATGGTACTTATGGGTAAAATTCATAGTCTTTTTCCTATCTGTCTTTTTTTTTTTTCTTTAAAGAGATCTGTTTAAGGGGAGCCTGGGGGAGAATGGATACATGTATATGTACGGCTGAGTCCCTTTGCTGTGCACCTGAAACTATCACAACATTGTTAATCGGCTATACTCCAATACAAAATAAAAAGTTAAAAATATCTTTAAAAAGAGATCTGTTTAATTTTGTTTAAATTAATTTTGTTCAAATTCCCTATCATTTAGCTGCAGAACCCTTTTTTGATATAACTCTTAACATTTCACTGGCCTTGTGCTCCGAATAACGTCTTCTAGGCTTCCGATTGATAGGAGAGCACTGCAAGTAAAAGTGAAGATGACTTTAATGGCTCTCTCCCTGTCCCAACCCCTCCCTGCCTTTCTGGTCCTTCCCACCTTAGCTGCAACATGAGAGCACCCCAGGCAGTGACTGCAACAAATCAGGGCCGAGCCGGTGGGCTGTGATCATGTCAGGCTGTTTGCGAGGCTTCAGCTGGGGACACAGATCGGGATCACTTGGGGATCTGTGCTGCTGCCTGGTCAGAGGGACTAGGGTGTGTGTAATCTTTTTTGTTATATCTAGCTAAGATGCACTGCCTTGCTGAGTATTTGTCTTGTCAATACTCGTGTTCGTTGTTGAACTGCTGGGGGTTGCTTCAATAATAATTTGTAGCCAGTGTTGAATTAAAGAACATAGGCCTTAGAATTTTGTCTCCTCACTAAAAGCCAGAAAAGGGAAGGATGAACTGTGAATAGGAAAGCTAGTTCTTTTGATGTGGATCATGTAGGAGTCAAGATATTTAAGAGGGCATTTCTGGTTGGGGAATGCTGGAATGCCGATCCTCCTCAGTGTTCTGACGCAAGTCCTCCTTGAACGCCACACATCCGCTCTTTCCTATGTTTCACTATCTCTATAAGCTAGTGACACCCGAATCTCCATCACCAGTCCAGATTTCTCACCTGTGGCTTGGAGCCTCTCCGCTTAGAGGTGTTTTAGGTACTTCAGAGTCAAGTCCAAAGATAAAATTCATCTGGATCATAAAGTGTAAGGAGGAGAAGGTGTGAGGAGAGCTGCAAAAATGAGATTATAAATAATGTAAGGCCTTGTGAGCCGTGAAGGGAAGGAGGTGGGGAGAAGGAGGAGGGAGGGAAGGAGGGAGAAGGGGAGGAGGAGAGCATGAACTTGATTTTAAGAGCAATGAGAAAAACCGAAGTATTTTAAACAGGGAGTGACATGATTATACATCCATGATTTAGGAAGATCACTATTGATCCAATACAGATGATGAACTGGAGAGAAACAAAACTGTGAGCAGGGAGAACTTTTAGGTAGCTATTGAGACAATCTGGGAGAGAGAGGAAGGAGGCGGTGGATCTGGAGAGGGGACTCTGCTTGGGACAGAATGCTGAAGGGGAAATGGAGTGCCCCGTGGCCAGCAAGCTGATGCCACTGATAATGCCCACAGTCCTAGGAAGAATCCAGGGGAGGGAGCAGGGCTGCTTGGTCACCTGCCTCTCTCCACCTAAAGAGGCTCATCTCACACTAAAGCTCCTTCATTCCTTCCTTCCCCCAAATATTTATTGAGTGCCTGCTATGCGCCAAACACTATCCTTGATACCAGGGATACAGTCATTAAAAAAGACAAAAATTCCCTGTTCTGGAGCATACATTCTAGTAGAGCAAGAGACAATAACAAACATTATGTTGGGGAGTGATCAATGCGCTCATAAAAATAAAGTAAGATGGGCT